>NW_022436980.1:6962583-7179045 GCF_009761245.1 Sapajus apella
AGTAACATGTTGCACCAGAAAGCACTGGGCCTATGTGAAGACTTCAGCAAAGGATCTCCTGAAACAGGGTTAATCCCTTAGTGTGCCTAATTAATAAATTAAACTTTATTATAGGTATGTATAGATAGGAAACATCATACTGTCTATTATCTATCTATCTATCTATCTATCTATCTATCTATCTATCTGTGGCTTGGATCTGTCTGTCTATCTATCTATGGTTTGGATCTATCCATCTATCCACCTACCTACCTACCTACCTACCTACCTGGGCTCTGGAATCATCTGCAGTTTCTGGCATCCACGAGGGGTTTTGGAACATATTCCCCACAGATAAGGGAAGATTACCAAATAACCAATCTCAGATTCTCCAAGGTTGGACACAAGGATTCGCTAAGAGTATAGAGGCAGCCAGACTGGAAGCCCAGGTAAGTCTAAGACTTGCCTTTCTCTCAAAGACTTTTTAGTTTCATCCTTGTGTGAGGAAAGAATGAGCACATTCTAGGAGTTCCCATCTTTTAACAAACAAGTCTCAAGTGTGATTAATCATCCACTCAGTCCTGAAGTCCTCTTCTCTCGTCTCTCGTCTCTCATCTTACGTTCCCACTCTTTCCTCAAATGAAGAAACAGTCTTCTTCATTCTTAATTGAAAGTCTGTAATTGTAAGTCCTTGGTAACTCCAAAGGACATTGGCCACCATGTTCTTAGAGGCAGAGACGGGCTCTTCTGTGATATAATATAATGCTTTAATCCCAAATTTAATTCTCCTAACTTTGAAGATGAAGTTTGAAATACTCAGCTTAGAATACTGAACCCACTCAGCCAGCTGGAGAGAAACATCCACTTGGCTTTCTCTACAGTGAAAGATTTTGGTGCTACGTACTCACTTCTGTTGTTTGGGGCTTCATAAAAGTTCCACCCTAATCACAGTAACTCAACATGTTACTGAAGAAAAAAATAAGCAAGGAAAAGCAGATTTAAGATTTAAGGGTTTAAGAAAAAGTATTAGAATAAACTGCTATCGTCAGTGATTCTGTTTTGTGGGGATGAATGCAAATATTTAAAAATCCGAGGAAAACATCAGAGAATGTATTATACTTCAGCTGGAAATCAACATTTAAAAACATAAAATGGAGGCCAGGCGCGGTGGCTCAAGCCTGTAATCCCAGCACTTTGGGAGGCCCAGGCGGGTGGATCACGAGGTCAAGAGATCGAGACCATCCTGGTCAACATGGTGAAACCCCGTCTCTACTAAAAATACAAAAAAAACATTAGCTGGGCATGGTGGTGCGTGCCTGTAATCCCAGCTACTCAGGAGGCTGAGGCAGGAGAATTGCCTGAACCCAGGAGGCGGAGGTTGCGGTGAGCCGAGATCGCGCCATTGCACTCCAGCCTGGGTAACAAGAGTGAAACTCCGTCTCAAAAAAAAAAAAAAAAAAAAAAAAACATAAAATGGAATTTTGTCCAGAGCTAGAAAAACCAAGTCTTTCTTTCTTCATTTACTGTTCAGACTATGGTAAATGTTCTTTATAACTGCACTTCTTTTCTAAAGGCTCGAATACATTGTTATTATAAAGTAATAAAATAGTACACACACATATTCATGTACATATTTTTTAAAACATGCTTTGAGAATGATACTTCCTTTTTCCCAAGGAAAGGTCAGGAAATAGACCAACAGTCTCCAAAATATTAACTAGTTTTTATTTGCCTTTATTCATCCCTTCCCTTTTCACTTGTGGGTCTCTCCTAATACTTCTGGTGTCATAGATGGAGTTCCTGAGAAAGTCTTAAGGAAAAACCATTAAAAGTGTAAAGACAAATGACAGGCTGTCAGTGGACGTGTACCTTTACAAGGACTAACAAAGATTCCCTGCACTTATGGCAACACTGTACCTGTCCTAACACTTCCAGTGCCACCCACCACCTTCACTCTTTATTTATCAGGAGAGAAGGGATTTTTAAATGTTTCCTGGGTGGATTCTCTACATACTGTCATGGAAATGTCCAAAATTTCCTAAGTCAAACGATGGTCATATTTTTTGTGAAAGGAAAGCAGTATATGTAAGTACACATCTGCATCTCTTCCCCCTCTCCGCCTAACATGTACACTTTCTATAATGATAGTATATGCATAGAAAAACGTCTGAAGGACTTTTAAACAATGTGGTGTAATGAGCTGACTGAGAAATGACACATAGAAATGAAGAATGCTGGCCGGGCGCGGTGGCTCACACCTATAATCCCAGCACTCTGGGAGGCCGAGGTGGGTGGACCACCTGAGGTCAGAAGTTTGAGACCAGCCTGGCCAACATGGTGAAACCCCACCTCTACTAGAAATACAAAAATCAGCCAGGCATGGTGGCACGTGCCTGTAATCCCAGCTACTCTGGAGGCTGCGACAGGAGAATCGCTTGAACCCAGGGGGCAGTGAGCCAAGATTGTGCCCCTGCACTCCAGACTGTAAGACTCCATCTCAGCAACAACAATAACAAAAAAAAAAAAAAGAAAAGAAAGAAAGAAAAAAGAAATGAAGAACGCTACACTTCCAGAACACAATAACTGAAGATTCTTCCAAGGCATTTGGAAATCCTTACACCATTTGGTAGGGGGAAAAAGATACTGAATGAGGTTAAACTTTGTTAAGTGTGCGTGTGTTAAAAATTCAGAAGTAACTGTTAAAAACGATTAGTGACAGAATACGTAATTTCCAAACTCTCTGGAGAGAGAAGTGGGAAGATAAAGAAAAATGGATTAATCTAATAAAAGGCAAGAAAGAAAAAGAGACTAAAAAAAAGAAATAGAAAACATCAAATAAGATGGTGGAAGTCCAAATGTCAGTAATCACAATAAAAGTTAAATTAAATTCACATACAGAAAGACATAACAATAGCCACGAACACTTAATGGGTACTTACTGCGTATTAAGCACTGTTCTTTACATATTCACTCCATTAATCCTCATATCAAATGCATAATATAGATGCTATTACTATCCACATTTTTATGGCTGGGGAAACTGAGACTGATAAAATCACCAGTTGGTAACTGGCAGAGGTAGTACTTCAATTATTTAAGTCTAGCTTTCAATGCTGTACTCTAAAAGGCTGGAAGCTTAGAAGTTCCATCTGGTCCATAAGCACATTATAATCATAGTTTCCATTTTGCTATAGTGTTCTTGCTCTTTTCCCTTTCTCCCTCTCACCTCTAATCCATCCTCTCAGAATCTGCAATCTTTCTCCATTCTCATACAAACATTTAAACATACTTGTATATGGGAGGGAGTGCTTTTATAAAAATGAAAACATACTATACTAGCAATATATGCACTTCTCTGGAATTTGCTTTTCTCTCAAGAACAAACATTAGACCTCTTTCCTGAAGAAGAGACATAAAGCTAACTTACCCTTTTGAAAGAACTACTTCGTAATACTGCATAGTCTGTATGAACACAATTTATTCAACCAGCTTTCAGATAGACCACTGACAGAGCTGGTCCTAGGATCGCTGCAACAGTTTGAGGGCACAGCTTCCCTAACCTCATTTTCACCAATTTCAAGTTAACTTTAGTTTACATTTCCTGGCAGAATGTTTTACATACACTTACATTTAATCATTACAATACTCCGGTGATTCAGGTATTATCGTCCCCAGTTTGCTAATGAGAAAACAGGGTCTCTGAGTTATTAAACAAGTTGCCTAAGGTCATATAGCCACAAAGTAGCTGAATCCAAAACTCCTGTTCTAAATCTTTACTCTGCTTTGTAAACCCATTTGGCACTCCTGAATGGGCTGTCTTTGGAAACATCTCGGCTCAGCCAATAAGGCTGGATTCACCTTTGCTCCATGGGCCATCTCTATAGCCCCAGATCTCCCTAGGCACCTAGCTCGGAGATCGAAGATGGTCTCACCCACCCATGAGCAGTTCGGAATAAAAACTTCCGACTGAGGAATCCACCCTTGAGCAGAGGCTGGTCGAAAGGGGCCCTTTTATCTCAGAGGTGTCGGCGACGCTCACACGATTTATGAAAATCCGAACTTAGAGAAGCCAAGATCCGCCAGGAGACCCAGTAAAGGAAAGGAGAGACATGGCGGGAGTACAATCACCGTCACTGCAACTCAACCAGGAAGCGTCTGGGCGCGATGCGACTCTTTCATCTCTAGCAGCTCCCACACCAGCAGGGCAAAGGGGCACTTACCTCCAAACCATTCAACTCTTTTAATCTTCAGATCCCTCAAACTCCTCACAGTTCACTATCACGTGTTAGGCTTGCAGAATTCTCTGCCCCCAACCACTACCTCCAGAGCAGAGCCAATCAGGGAGTACTGCGTCATCACTGGGCGCCAGAAAAAAGCAAAGCGGATATTAAAGAGAGCCTTGATGACTACGAAAGCGAGGCACCCGGGCTGTTGCTATGGTAACTGAGCCAACGCTAGCGGCCTGCGCAGAGCCTCTTGGAAGTCGTGGTTCGACGGCGTCCTACGCCTGCTTTCCGTGCGGGCGGAGGTACTACTATTATCAGCGCGACCAGGAAGCAGCTTGGGCAGAAGAGCGGTGGCTGCAGCTTTGGCCAAGGTTCGGGCTCGAGCTTGGAAAATGCCACTGGCGCCCCAGGAGAGGTCCACCCCAAAGAAGAGGATGAGGCTAAGTCGCTGGAAACTGTTCACAAGGAAGCCGAGTCCCAAGGTGATCCCAATCCGGAGCTTTGGAGGGCGGGGACCTTCCCAAGGCGCGGCGCCGTCGTGAAGCCAGTCGCGGCCCCTCTGCTTCGTGCCTCTTCCCCGAGGGGCACCCTTAGCTGAGATGCCCCTGCCTTGACCGCCCCAAAGCCAGCATTACCCTGAGTGAAGTGCTCTAGGGGCTCTGAGGTCTGAGCACATTACGGGTTTGGTGGGCAGCATCGTGGAAGAACTGTTTCTAACGCTTTTCTCAAACCGAAGGTGTCTGCTAGTGCCCATCAGTGTGAAAGGAGTTTGCAAATTCCGTGTCCCTGCTACTTTAAATTTTAGGAAACTTCTCGCGCATTTCTTCTTTTTTTCTTTTTTTGCAAATCTTTGGGAAACTGATCTTTATTAACGGGAGAGATCTTCACGTTAAATACCCTGAATATATTCCTGCCCATCCACTTTTACGTAGAGTATCTAAAATGAACTCAGGAGTGCAAGTGGATATTGAATATATTAATATTCGATTCACATAGAAATTTCTAAATTCAACCAACATTCAAAAAATAGACTCTCTCCATATCTATCACCATTTAGATGTATTAGCACCTGAAGATAAGAAAAAACTGATAACCCCATTTTGAACTTGAAACATGTGATATGTGCAAAGTCACAATCACACCGTGTGTGCTTTCCACAGACTACCTTTTTAACAGTCCCAAAAGTAAATGCTTTAAATCTAAACAAGAGTACTAAAATGGAGAAGCTTCTCAGCTTTCGACTCCAGAGCAGTTTCACCAGCTGTTTTCGCCCTTAAGTTACACTTTGCTAAATAATATTCTGTAGCTGTATGTGACCTTTGTGAGGGCCCCAGGCAATTGTTCTTGCGATTTATTCTAAATTTAACAGCTAAATGCATTGGACATATTCCACATGATAAATACATTGCCCCAGATACTAGAGGGCATAGACTGGAGCATTAGGGAGACTTGGAAACTGAGGCTGCTGTTATTGCAGTATATCAGTCGCATCATGGATTGAATCCAAAATGGGTTATGAATATGGACTTGATGAAAGGTAAAAATTTAGAAGAATTTCTTAGGACTCCAAAAGGAAGGATTTTTGCTTCTAGTGCTCATTATTACTGCCTAGAGGAGAAAAAGTAAAAACCTAGGGCTCCTTCAGGTTCAGTTGTGTTTTAATTGGATCAGCTGTTTCTTTGTTGCACTTACAAAATTGAGCAGTACAGCTGTGTTAATTAGTTATCAGTAAGATGCTTTAAAGGTAAAGTGTTAGGTAAGTGAAAGAGTAGTATATTTTTCCCACCTTGTGTCAGTATGCTAGTTTAGATACCCCCTTGTTTTTTTATTATTATTATTTTAAAGAACATATTTGATTAAGAAGCAGTTCATGAACTGGGAACACCAAAAGAGATTTAGTGCTCCAATGACATATCATCAGGATATCCCCTTATTTTAAAAACACATCTGAATTTTTAGCAAAGAAGAAAACTCTGTTAAGTGACTTTCAGAGGGAATTCTGCAAGCTTCTGGGAGTTTGAAGAAAGGAAGTGTCCGGATGGTGTTTTCTAATTTCAGATTAATACCTGACGGATCTGGGTGGAAATTTATATTTTCTGCTTTGTAAAACAGTATAAGTCAGATTGATTAACCCTCTCCCCACTCCCTGGTTTTTATTGAACCAAACAGTATCCCTGATCTAGGTAAGACGAGAAAGCCTGTTGCTACAGGCTACTTATGAAAGGACAAAGGAGAGGAACATACACTTCTTCAAGCTGAAGATGACTTGGATAATCTGGCTAAGTGCTTTTTTTTTTTTTTTTTTTTTTTTTATGAGTAGCTTTATATTTAGCATTTCTTTATCTTGACTCTTAACCCTAAGGAGCTTTAAAAAAAAATACCAATGCCAGGGTCCTATCCCAGACCAATTAAATCACAGTCTCATGGTGGGCCTACATAAGAAATAAAAACAGTCAGTGTCCCAGGAAGGCTTCAAGTTTTTTCCTCATAATGCTATTCTGTGTCATTTATTGCTAATCATTTCTAATGAAATGCTTTGGGGAAATAATAAAGGTCACTTTATGCCTTAGAAAGATTTAAATGGTGAAGTTGGTAAAGATATTGCTGCATATTAATATCCTATATGTGTTATCTACAGCCTGCTGTTGGTCCTGACAGTGTGGAGCACTGGATAAAGGTAAGGATATTTTAAATTTAGAATAAAAAGAGAATTAAGAGTCAACCATAATCAGATGGAAAAGAAATATGAATAGATCTCCACTTTGCACATACTCTACTGTTTTTATTCCCATGTAACTGTGTAAGTTGTCTTAATTTTATACTTTTTAGTATTGTTTTTATAATTCTGTTGCCTCTGGCGAAACCATTTAAGTCTGAATGACAAGAAAACAGGTGTGTAGACATCATTTCAAATGCCATGAGTATCACATGAAGAGAATTAAAGGAGCAGGGAAAAGAAGCCTTGGGAGAGGATGTGGTGGCCTTCCTCAAATGTTGGAAAAACTGCACTGTAGTTACAATCACTAATTGTTACGTAGGGACTAATGGGTAAAAGCTACCTGTGCATCACAAATAAGAATTTTCTAATGAAAAAAAGTAAAAACCTAGGGCTTCTTCAGGTTCAGTTGTTTTAATTGGATCAGCTGTTTCTTTGTTGCAGTTACAAAATTACTGAGCAGTACAGCTGTGTTAATTAGTTATCAGTAAGATGCTTTGAAGGTAAAGTGTTAGGTAAGTGAAAAAGAGTATTATGTTTTTCCCACCTTCTTGTGTCAGTGTGCTAGTTTAGATACCCGCTTATTTTATTATTATTTTAAAGAACATATTTGAGTAAGAAGCAATTCATGAACTGGGAACACTAAAAGAGATTTAGTGCTCCAATGACATATCATCAGGATATCCCCTAGAGCCGTCCAAAGTGGACTGGGCATTCTCATAGAGATGTTTTCTCTACCACTGGAGCTATTTTAATGGACTCTGGTCACTTAATGTTAGGTTAATGAACAATATGTTTGAGGATTCAGTGAAGGGGGAGAATTAAAGATGTAATGGAAGTATGTGGTGAGAGGCACTAATTTAGATGGGGTCAGAGAAAGCTTCCTGGCTACTGCAGAAAGCCAAACTTAGAAGATGACTAAAGTGGACCTACCATCATGAATGCTAGCCTCTAGGAAGACCACTCCTCAATATCTAGCAAGACCAGCTTGCATGTGACTGTTGAGAGTCCCAGTGCCAAGTTCCCGCAGGGCTTAGTCACATAGTTAGGTACCATCTCTTCAGAGGCAAAGATTTAACTAGAACAGGAAGATAAAATTTTGCTCTGACTTGTCTATGACATTGTCCTCTTTCATATAGTTTTCAGCCAGCTTGACTCTGATTTTTATCATTCCTCTAAAATTTCTGTAGTGGCTTTTTCTCCATTATGTCATCAAATCACCTGTCTTGAAAAAAATCAATAAGTCCTTATTTGACCCTGCAATCTATTCTGATTCCTGAACGGTTTCGTTTTCTTGTGTAATGTTTTGGATGTGTGGCCTGGACGCCTTGCCTTTGTATTTTTATTGTCCTCTTGTATCCACAGTTATTCTCGTACATCCTTATTCCTTACCATTCCACAGAAACTGTTGTCATAAATGATTTCCTGAACAAATCCCTTAGTTTTTTTTTGAAACGGAGTTTCACTCATGTTACCCAGGCTGGAGTGCAATGGTGCATCCCGTAGTTTTTTTTTGAGACGGAGTTTCACTCTTGTTACCCAGGCTGGAGTGCAATGGCGCAATCTCGGCTCACCGCAACCTCCGCCTCCTGGGTTCAGGCAATTCTCCTGCCTCAGCCTCCTGAGTAGCTGGGATTACAGGCACGCGCCACCATGCCCAGCTAATTTTTTGTATTTTTAGTAGAGACGGGGTTTCACCATGTTGACCAGGATGGTCTCGATCTCTTGACCTCGTGATCCACCCGCCTCGGCCTCCCAAAGTGCTGGGATTACAGGCTTGAGCCACCGCGCCCGGCCACAAATCCCGTAGTTTTTTGATAGCAAACGTTTTCAGGTTACATTTGATATAGTTACCACGTCTTTACTCTAGAAATCTCCTCCATGGTCTTTTTGTAACTCATTTTTTTCCCTGCTGCTTCTATGACTTCCTTGTTTACTTCTCTGTCTTCTTTTCTGATTTCATTCCTAACTCTGGTTGTCCCCTAAATAGTTACAACCTCTAGACTTAAGACTGCAAAATTCACCTGAGTGAACCACCCTTTCAAAATCAGCTGAGACCTCTTTATGTGAAAGGAGTGGGGAATATTTGGAAAGGGTGTGGAGCATAGTGAAAATTAAGAAAGGCCTCTCTCAGAAGAGAAAAGGAAGATTTCTCAGTAGCACTGGGGACCTGGCTGAAGCAGTGAACCATAATTTTTAAAAATTTTTTAAGTATTTTAACTAGAGATGGGGTCTCACTATGTTGCCAGGTCTCAAACTCCTAGGCTCAAGCAATCTGCTGGCTCAGCCTTCCAAGGGCTGAGCCATCATGCCCACCCCATAACTTTTTATGGTACCAAAAATTGATAAATCAGATTGATCCAGACTTGGAGGTTTTCACTGGAACAGCCAAGGAACAAGGGGTTTAAGGATGCAGTAAGGTAGTAGCTGGATATCCACACTGAATAGAAAAGGAAGGGACCCTTTCAGGGACTCAAGTTAGAAGAGGAAAGCATACAGTGACCAGAAGACTTGGTTAGGTCCAACATCAATGCCATAGGAGTAGGGAGAATGAAACAGGGAGATGGATAGGAGGTTGATGTTAAAGAAGTGGGTATCAGTTTGGTTTGAGCAATGGAACATGCTGTGAACTGTGCTTTGTGACATGGTTCAGGGTCACCATGTCAGCAGGTTGCTAAAGTGGAATTGAGGGGAAAGCTGTTGGAATACAGAAGAACAAGCAAATCTCCAGGCTGAGATGTTGGTGATTCATCCTCAGTGACATTGAAATCACCTAGAATCAGGGAGATGATTGGGTTAACCTGTGAGTCCTGCAGCAACTCACTCAAAATGCAGCAATCCACCATGCTTTACAATTTATCCTTATCCCGATGGGATAGGCTGACTCATCTTACTCCAGTGCATTCTGTAACTTGATTGAGCTTTCTAAACATTTTAATCAAATAATTTCTCTAGTCTTTTTTTTTTTTTGAGATGGAGTCTCGATCTGTTGCCAGGCTGGAGTGCAGTGGCACAATCTCAGCTCACTGCAACCTTCGCCTCCTGGGTTCAAGCTATTCTCTTGCCTCAGCCTCCTGAGTAGCTGGGATTACAGGCACCTGCCTCCATGCCCGGCTGATTTTTGTATTTTTAGTAGAGATGGGGTTTCACTATGTCATGTTGGCCAGCCTGGTCTTGAATTCCTGACCTTGTGATTAGCCTGCCTTAGCCTCCCAGAGTGCTGGGATTAAAGACATAAACCACCGCACCCGGCCTTCTCTACTGTTGAATCTTCAGTTATTCTATGTGCCGTCAGATGAAACTATAAATTCTAGATGAGTATTTAAAGCCCTCTAGCAATCCATCTATAATATCAGTTTACCTGGAGCAGTCCCTATACTGATACTCTGTTACTCCCGTCAGGCCAGTCTCCTTCCCCTCCATCAGACAAATGTTCCCTTTGCTTCGACTCATATTGATCCCTCAGCCTGGAATACTCATCTGCTCTAAGAGGCCAATCCAGATCCTTCCCTTGCAACTCAACTTGAGATGCCCCTCTAAGTGAACAAATCCTCCTTGTCTGCCTCAACCTCCTAATCCCATCTTGTACTACTCTTTTGCTTGGAATTATTTTGACATTTATGTACACAGATAAAGCATCAAGCATTTGCTTTTATAAAAGTGATTTAAAATGGATAGTTTAAAAAATTTATTACAGAACTATTTATTATATATGAGCATTCAGTATGTCAAAAAGCTCATGTTTGTATCCACTGGTTTTGAGGAAATGAAGGATTACATTGTAACTGCTGTTTCTGCCATCCATGTTGACAGAGGCTACTAAGGATCTGGAGTGGACCATGGAATTGACATGTGCTATGGAACACAAAGTAACACATATTGAGCATTTAAAGATCATGGGAATAACTGGGATAGTTCCTTTACAAGTAATATGTTTATATATAACATAGTTACTATGATACACTTTTGAAGGTGTTCAGTTTTTTTTAAATCACCCTGTGTTGCTTCAGAACTGTCCTTGAGTTGTTTATTGCACACATGATACAGGGAACCAAAAGCAAACAAAAAAGTGAGCTTTTTAAGAGGAGAAAATTTTACTTTTTTTTCCACTTAATGCCCACCCCAGTGCTGGGAACAGAGCTAGCCTTCAATCAGGACTTGCTGAAAGAGTAAGTTGTTAAATTGACAAAATTTAAATTTAAGTAATTAAAATTACTTAAATATAGGATGACCCTCTCCTATGTCTTAGATACTTATTTTGGAAAAAAAAAAAATTAAGGATGTATTATTTTAAGACAAACAAATACAGAGATTATGTATAGTCCTTAGTATCATCTAGTAGTTTTTTTCTCCTCAAATCTTCATTTTAAGTGATATCCCAAACAGTTGCCTTGTTAAAGCCAAGCAAACATTTCTCTTTATTTCCTTGTCAGTACCAGGCTACCAGGCTGTCTCCTCCTTTATCCTTCAGTCTTTCTCTGCTTCTCTCCCAACCTCTCTACCCTCCTCTGTTAAGAACCTGTACAAATTCCAACTCAGGTAGGATGACACATAATACATAATTATTTGTTTCACCCATAGCCTGAGGAACTAAGTCAAGTCTACAAATCTGTTTTTGTTGTTAATTTTTTGTTTGTGGGTATTTAAAACACTAAAGTTGATCAATTTATTTGTATATTATTTACACATGTGCATATATAAACACATACAGTATATGCAAAATTCATCTTTCTATCTCAGAATTTAAGAACATGAAGGAAAGGCTGTGTACCAACCATAAATCTAATAAATGATGTATGCTACCAACATAAACTTGAATGCATCAGAGGCTATCAGAAATAATATGGGAATATAGGTGTCTACTAAGTGACTTCATAAGGAGTGAATAATATTTTCTTGACTCTAATGAGATCATGTTTTTTTTCTGGCTCATATATTTGCCTGTATGTTCTGTTTTCCACATCTTTTTCAAATTACCCTTCACTTTTCAACTTTATTCCTCTGCTTCTATCTGGCTTAAAGCTAATATATGAAACCCACAAGAATTTGGATCAAAAAGCCCATGGCAAGTTTTGGCAGAGGTTCTACCAATCTTTCCACAAAAGGCAAGAGGAAAAGCCATTTTCAAAATAGGTCAGGTGACAATATAAATATTGGAAAGTGCAGCTTTTTTGAATAAAGTTTTCATGTGTTCATTCCTTTAACAAATATTTATTGGGCACCTGTTAAGTGCCAAGAATTATTCTTAATGCTTGATTCTCCTTGAGAAAAAGACAAGAATGCTTGCCAACATTCTACCTGAGGGAGACAGTAAGTGATTAAATATATGATAAGATGGTAAGTACTATAGAAACAATCAAAACAGAGGAGGGGGAGAAGGAGAGCTGGAGGAGAGTGTTTACATTTCATATAGGGTGGTCGCGGAAGGCCTTACTGGGAAGGTGACATTTGAGCAAAGGCTTGAGGAGGTGAGGGAAGGAGGCCTATGGGTATCTGTAGGACAGCAGTTCAGGCAGAGGAGAAGCAAGTACAAAGGCCATGAGGTGGGAACACACTGAGCATATTTGAGGAGGAACAAGCAAGGAGGTCCATGGGGCTGAAGTAGAATAAGCAAAGGGAAGAGTATCGAGGGGCTTGGAAAGCTCACAAAGGGCCGCGTGTAGGACCTGGAAGCACATTGCAAAGACTTTGACGTTAATTCTGATTGAGATCAGGAGCCATTGAAGGCTTTCAAGTAGAGTTATGACATGATGTGGCTTTCATTTTAAAGGAGTCATTCACTGCTGTGGTGAGAAGCTCTTCCAGAAAACCTGTCAGGAAATTATTGTGCCTTGGACCAAGGTGGTAGCAATGGAGGTGATGGGAAGTGGTCAGATTCTATATATATTTTGAAGATAGAGTCAATAGATTTCCTGATCAATTATATGTGTGGTGAGAAAGAGAGAGAGAGATTGAATTAAGGACTCCAAAATTTTCATCCTGAGGAACTGAAAGAATGAAGTTGTCGCTACCTGAGTTGAAAGAAACACAGCAATTGGGGGGAAAGGTTTTTTGGGAGGGGAAAGTTAGGGGTTAAGTTGTAAAATAAGTCCTAACTTTTTTTTTTCTTTTGAGACAGAGTCTCACTCTATCACCTGGGCTGGAGTATGGTGGCATGATCATGGCTCATTGCAACTTCCGCCTCCCAGGTTCAAGTGATTCTTGTGCCCTAGCCTCCCAAGTAGCTGAGATTACAGGTGCATGCCACCACGCCTGGCTAATTTTTACATTTTTAGTAGAGACAGGGATTCACCATATTAGCCAGGCTGGTTTCGAACTCCTGACCTCAGATAATTCACCTGCCTCAGCCTCCTAGAGTGCTAGGATTACAGCATGAGCCACCGTGCCCAGCTTAAAATTTATTTAATTAATTTATTTTGAGACAGGGTCTCACTGTGTCACCCAGGCAGGAGTGCAGTGGCATGAACACAGCTCACTGCAGTCCCAGCCCTCTGGACTCAAGCCCAGCCTCTGAAGTAGCTAGGACTGTAGGTGTGCACAACCACACCCAGCTAATTTTTTAACTAGAGATGGGGTCTCACTGTGTTGCCCAGGCTGGTCTCAAACTCCCAGGCTTAGGCAGTCCTCCCATTTTGGCCTCCCAGAATGCTGGGATTACAGGCATGAGCCATTGCACCCAGCCTAAAATAAGTGTTTTTAATCTGTGCAGGTAAACAGAAATGCTAAGGCAGCTTGCCCACTTCTGCTATTTCTTTCCCCAATCTTGCAAATTTGGTCATGTTTTTACTAGACTCTTGCTGTTAAGTTAAAACATTCTAGATGGCTACAATTCAGTGACTCTGTTGATCCCAATTTTATTGAACCTAACATATGATTGCCAAATATAAGATGGGAGGTTTCCTTCAGGAGTACTAATTTACTGAAGTGTGGTTACTCTGCCTCTGGTTCATATTTATACGCAAGTCCTAAGGGCATGAAAACTAATAAAATATAATATTTTTTATTTAAAATAAAATATCCATGTCTCAGGATCCTATCACTAATGCCCTAAACAAAAGTTATCTAAAGCTTAATAACCTTTTGTTCAAATATCAAAATTGTGAACACCTGTTAGAACATGGTAAAATACTGCAATTAATTCAATATTATATATGAAACCCCCCCCAAAATATTTGGGGGTAGATGTTTAAACCTCAGAGCTTCTCCAAAAATGGAAAAATGAATGAATCTTAGTAGTTGGTAGAAAATCAGATTCTTGAAAAGGAGAGAAATTCTCTCTGAACAAATTTGTTGTCATCTTAATGGATTTTTTTTTTCTGTTATATTGAAGAGAGTGGAGAAGGCCTCAGAATTTGCAGTGTCAAATGCATTTTTTACTAGAAATTCTGATTTACTCAGAAGTCCCTGGGGCCAAATCACAGATCTGGAAACATCTGAGCAAATAGAGGATCACGATGAAACCTTTGCAGAAGGTAAGAGAATTTGTTTTTTTGCTGTGATGTTACTAATTCTTAAAGCATAACCCATGATGCATTTCAAAGTAGAAAATGGAAGCTTTTCTTACTCATGTTCTTAATTTCCCTTTCTTTCTACTGCCCTGAAGCTATTTTAGTCTGGAATTAACTTCAATATTACAAGTAAGGATATACTTAAGCCCCATTTTGTTTCCCAAATTAGAACCACATCCAGATGTAGTTTGATACACAGTTAAGCGGTGAATATTGTAAGATATTAGTCCTGTGACAAAGATGGTAGTTTGTTAATTTGATCAGATATTTATACAGATAATTTTACCACAGTCTATAAATCAGTTTTATTCTTGATAAAGAGACCCTAAAAACAGTTTAATCTTCCTGTGTTCCAGAAGCATTACTCTTCTGGAATTTGGTATTTTTGTTACTGATGCCCTGAGGAACTCTGCCATTTAGGGGTGGAAGGAATCAGGAAGGAACAGCAAAGGAGGCTGAGAAGGGAAGGCCACTGTGGTAGATGGAAAGTCAAGAGTGTGATGTGCTACAGACCAGCTTCCCTTTCAATTGCTTATGTCTCCAGTTACTCCATTTATTTGTTCATTTATTCAACACACATATATTCTTTGCTGGGTACTATTTTAGATACTGGAAGTACTGTTTATGAACAAGAGAGACAAAGCCCCTGCTTTCATGAAATATACATTTTCATGTGGGAATTAAGAAAATTTTGCGGTGATCCAGTAGTAAAAGTCTTCAAGTTGAGACCTGAGTCAGCAAGGAGCAAGTAAGCAGCTGAAAAATGTGATGGGGGACAGCATCCTGGCAGATGTAAAGGGAGCATGAAGTACAGACAGGCATGGTGTGCTGCAGGAAGACCCATGTAGCTGGAGTTTCCCCCAGAGATAAGCTGGCGAGGGTGAGGAGAAGGCATGTCACATAGGGCTTTCCAAGCCTGGGGAATGAATTTAGATTTCACTCTGAGTACGACAGGATAGAATTGGAGGGTTTTAAGCAGAGATGTAATATGACAGTTTATAAAACATATGAAGAATGTAGCATGGTGTGGTGGTGGCTGCCTGTATTCCCAGCTACTTGGGAGGCTGAGGCAGGAGAATCACTTGAATTTGGGAGGTAGAGTAGGGTAACTAGTGGGAGCTATTGCAGCAGTCTGGGTGAGCAGTAATGGTGACTGATTTAGAGCGGTTGATAGTACTGGAGCTAGAGACGGAAATTGATTCTGAAATTGACATGGCTGGTCTTGCCCACCCTACCTTCCACCCTGCCAACAGAGATACACAATATACTTTAGCTTATTAAGGGTTCTAAGAAGTCCTGCAGTTAAAAAATGCTTACTTGCCCCATTTCCCATGCTGCCTATACCATGAACCTCTTTTTATCCTGAAATCAGCATATTATCCTGAGAAACTAGTGATTCACATCAGGAACGTGATTTGGTGTATGGATAGAACACCAATGGATAGAATATGGTTTACAAAGGTTTATATCATTTTTTTTTCCTCTCATCAACTATATTAATGTTCTACAAAAAGTGGTGTTCTGAAGAACATACTTTGAAAATCTGTGCTTTAAGGTAGTTTGTATACTCGTGTGGTCTAACACGAGGTATTTCTACAGTTTAATGCCTCCAAGGATAGTTTTATTTGTTTTTGGGGTGTACTTCATAGTAAATCCCCATTTACCAATACATGTCATTTAGTAGGTATAAATTGTTTTGCATGTAAATTATTATACACATAAATGTTTGAATTATTGTGCACAAGGGCTACTCAGTAAATACCTTCTCCCTTTCTCTACCTTCCTCTGAAAGCCAATAGTATTTGTTGCTAGTATGCTTTTAACACTTAGTTTATATTACTCTGATGTATTTTTTTTTATTTTATCTATATTAAAAGCCTCTTGGCATCATTTAATATAAGCACCCCATTCCCCAAGAACTATGCAATAATGATCATAATAATGATGAAGGTAATGATAAAATAGACAAAAGCCTTCTGATAATAATAACATTTATTATGAAATAATCATAATATGATGAAGGTTATGCTAAAGCAGGCACTTTCCCCTATACCTAAATAATTTAAGGAGATTTTCTCAATAGCATTAAGAAATCCAAGTGGAAGTTGGCTTTCAGGATATCACAGTCTTTGATTTTCCTCCTGCCTCGATGGCCTCTCCTTCCTAGTCAGCTTTCCTGGTTCCACCCTATCTCTTCATCTGCTAAATTCTGGAGTTCCTCAGCACTTAGTCCTTGAACCTCTTCTCTTTCTACCTTCCTCTTTTGGTAATTTCATCTATTTCTATGATTTTAAATACACTCTGAGTGCTGAAAACTTCCACATTTATTTCTTCAACTTGGACCTGTCCCCTGAAATCCAGAGTATTATAGCCAATACCATATTTGACATCTCTGTTTGTATATCTCATAAACATCTCAAACCTAACGTGCCTGGGACTGAACTCCTGATCTTCCTCCTCAAACCTGCTGCTCCCTTGGCCTTCCCCATCTCGGTAAAGGGCATTACCATCCTTGCAGTTGCTTAAGCCAAAAACCTCATAGATTTCTTTTTCTCATGTCCCACATCCAGTCGATCAGCAAATCATGTCAACTCCACCTCAAAACATTCTTTTCTAGAATCTGACCCTTGTTAATACCTCCACTCCCAGGTCCAGGCCACCATCTCCTCTCTCCTGGATTATTGTACTTGTTTACCAATTAGTGTTCTTGCCTCTGTGCTTGTCCCCTATAGTTTAACTTAATAGTCAGAGTGAGTCTCTTAAAATATATTACTTCTCTGCTCACATCTCTCCTGTGGCTCCCATTGCACTCAGTAAAAACCAAAGTAGCTAGAATAGTGTCAGGACTCTAAGTAAGGGGATTTCAGCCTTAGGACTATTGACATTGAGCTAGAGAATTTTGTGGGGCTGTCCTGTGAGTTGCAGAATATTTAGCAGCATCCCTGGCCTCTACCTCCTAAATGGTAGTATTACTTCCCCCAGTTATGACAACACAAAATGGCTCTAGACATTGGCATAAGTCCACTGGGGGCAAGATTGCACCTGGTTGATAACCATTGCCCCAAACATTCCCCTAAACCTGATCTGCATATTACCTCCAACCTCATCTCGTACTGTCTCCGCCGCACTCACTTCTCTTTGACCACACTGGCCTCCTCACTGTTTCTCCAACACTGTAGAAACTCCTGCACGGGACCTTTGCATTTGCTTTCCCTCTGCAGAGAATACTATTACCATAGGTCCTCATTTATCTCACTTCCTTCTCTTCTTTGCTCAAGTATCTTTTTCTCAGTGAAGCTTTCTTTTACCTCCCAATTTAAAACTACAGCACCCATCTTCCATTTCCTCCTGTCCCTGCTTTTGCTCTTACTTATTTGTTGTCTCTCTTCCCTAGTTGGAATGTAAGCTTCGTGATGCTAGGGCTTATTTTTCCAGTTTTGTTCACTGCTGTATTCCAGCATCTAGAACAGTACTTGACACAGTAGGTACTCAGTATTTACTGAATAAATGAAACAGTGAGTAAAGAAAATCTCTGAAGTAATTGAAATATTTAAAATTTGTTTTTCTTTTATTGTAGCTCAAGAGCTGGTCAATGACTGGTTAGACACCAAACTTAAGCAAGAATTAGCAAGTGATGAAGAAGGCAATGCCAAAAACACTGTGTCTGGTGTCACTCTTATGCCGGAAGCCAATGGCCATTTGAAATATGACAAGTTTGACGGTAAGAACTTATCTGATTGTTCTAAGCTTTAATATCTAATGAATGTGTCTAAGAAGTCTTTATAATTGTTTTGAGTAACAAATGATATGTATTTGACTTTTCTGTGTTTTGTTTAGTTTTATTATTGGTTTTAATTTATCCTTATTGAATGTATATTTCTTATGCTGTATCTTCAGTAAATTCATGGTGTTTTAAAATTAAAATATTCTATTACAGTTATCCCTTACTATCTGTGAGGAATACGTTCAAGGACCGTCCAACCCCAACAGATACCAAACCTCTCAGATGCTCTAGTCCTGTGCATATCCTCCTGTATACTCTAAAGCATCTCTAGACCACTTATAATATGTAATACGGTATAAATACTATGTAGTAGTTATACTATATTTTAAAATGTTTATTTTTTATTGTTGTTTTTTTTTTTTTTTTTTTTTTTTTTTTTTTTTTTTTTTTTTTTTTTCCAAATATTTTTGACCTGTGGTTGGTTGAATCCAAGAATGTGGCATCTGCGGATAGGGAGGGCAAACTGTATTTATAATTCTGATTATGATTATAATAGCAATTAATGCTGTTTCAGAGTGCTTCTTTCTCATATATTATTGGACTATTTACTTTGATGGAGAGTACATTTAAGTACTCATATGTAATTTTTGTATTTATAAAATGCTTCTTATTTCTCTGTTAGTTATTACTTATTATGGAGGTTATCACTTTTCTAGTTTGTGGGGTGTTTTTCCAGAGGAGGCAAAACTTGCGGTTGTGCACAGAGCCAGTGTCAGACAAGTTAGATGGCTGACGTGTGAGGGTTTATCTAATACACTTAAGGGTCTGAGTATTTTTTTCCCTAAGCATAGGGATAGTCATGGTAATGCTGGGGCAGCTCCCCATGCATGACTCAGATACCTTTGGTGAATTCATCTCACGTCATTCCCCTGGTTTAGGACTCTGCAAAATCCCCAGCTTGGGGATCACAAAGCTATGAGCTTGTAAAATTAAAAGAATCCTTCAAGACTGGGTAGTCTGATCTACCCTCCTCCCCATCCCAGATAGAGATCATTCTGCAGTGTCCCTAATTTGTAGTGATGTATCCTCTGCCTGAACACCTCCCGGGATTGGGAGCCTGCACTTCGGGAGGAATCCATTCAACCCCTCTGAGGCCGTAATCCTCACAGAAGTTTCCTTTAGTTAGGAGAATTAGGATTTTGTCTTCAGTAACTTTTTACCCTATGATACAACAAAAAATAACATGTTCTCAAGAACATGTTATTTTTTGTAGGAGTTGTTACCATATTTAACCACTCATATAGTTCTGTGTTTCCAGATTAAATAGCACCAGTACTCTCAACAATTTTTTTTATACCACATGGTTTCTAGGTCTTATCATCCTTGTTCCTGCCTTCTGGATATTTTCTAGTTTATTAATATCATTTTTAAAGTGTGGTACTTCAGCACTTGATACTTCAGTACTTCATATGTGTTCTGAAGCAAATATATGGAATCTAATGAAACTATTCTTTTGATATAGTGCTAATAGATCTTAATTATGTCCCTTTACTTAGATTGGTTGATACCATCTATTATCATAACAGGCCTCAATCATCATATGCTGGTAGAGTTTTTTTTTTTTTTTTTTACTGAAATATTGAACAGATATTTATATAACCATTAAATAGGATATTTACCAAAAATATTAATTAACATATTATCTCAATAGACACAGAAAAAGCACTTAACAAAATACATTCCTTCCCAGCAAGCTAGTAATACAAGTTCTTCAACTCAATAAAGGTCATTTACATAAGACATGTGGAAAACAAATCCAAAATGATAAGTGTAAGCGTTATCAGGAATTACATTAAATATAAATGCATTTAATTAAACACTCCAGTCCAAATGCATAGATTGGCAGAATGGATTGAAAATATATGACTTATTGGTATTCAAGAAGGGAATAATGAAAAAAAATTTAAAAAAAGAAAAAATATATATGACTTAGCTATATGCTATCTACAAGAGATATATGTTCAATTTAAAGTACAAATAGGTTGAAAGGAAAAGGATTGAAAAAGATATACCATGTAAACAGTAACCAAAAGAGAGCTACAGTGGCTATGTTAATATTAGAAAAAATAGACTTTTTTTTTTTTTAATTTATTTTTTTGAGACGGAATTTCGCTCTTGTTACCCAGGCTAGAGTGCAATGGCATGATCTTGGCTCACCGCAACCTCTGCCTCCTGGGTTCAAGCAATTCTCTTGCCTCAGCCTCCCAAGTAGCTGGGACTACAGGCATACGCCACTATGCCCAGCTAATTTTTGTATTTTTAGTAGAGACGGGGTTTCACCATGTTGACTAACATGGTCTCAATCTCTTGACCTCGTGATCCACCTGCCTCGGCCTCCCAAAGTGCTGGGATTATAGGCATGAGCCACTGTGCCTGGCTGAGACTTTTATTTATTTCTTTGATTTTTAATTTTCCCAAAAATAGACTTTTGAAGAAAAAATTGTTACTGGAAACAAAAAGTGCATTTTCTAACAAGTAAAAGGGTCAGTCCATCAGGAAAACATAACAATTATAAATATATATACACTGACAAAAGAGTCCCAAGGTAGATGAAGCAAAAATTGACAAAATTGAAGAGATAAATAGAATTCAACAATACTACAATCATGTGTTGCTTAATGAAGGGAATAAGTCCTGAGAAATGCATTATTAGGTGATTCTGTCATTGTACAAACATCATAGAGTGAACTTGTACAAACCTAGATGGTAGAGCCTAGTACACAACTAGGCTGTGTGGGATAGACTGTTGCTCCTAGGCTACAAACCTGTGCAGCATGTTACTTAATAGTACAGGTGATAGAACACAATGGTAAGTATTTGGGTGCCTAAACATATCCAACCACAAAAAGGTACAGTAAATGTACAGTATATAAAAGGTAAAAAATGGTACACCTGTACGGGGTATACCATGAATGGGGTTTGCAGAGCAGGAAACCAGGGCAGTTGTGAGTACATGTGAAGGCCTAAGATATTATAATACGCTACTGTAGACTTTATAAACACTGTTTACTTAGGATACGTTGAATTTATAAAAACATTTTTCTTTCTTCAATAATAAATTGACCATACCAAGTATTGGTAAGGATGTGGAAGAACTGGAATACTTCTATATATTTATACTTCTTTATAAATTTTTAATTTTTTCTAACATTTTGACTCTTTTGTGACACTTAGCTTAAAACAAACACATTGGAGAGCTGGACAAATTTTTTTTTTTATTCTGTATACCTTTTTCTATTTTTGAAATTTTAATTTTTTTTCTTGTTAAAAAATGAAGACATAAAAACACACGTTAGCCTAGGCCTACACAGGGCCGGGATCATCAATATCACTATCTTCTTCTCCACATCTTGTCTCACTAGAAGGTCTTCAGGGACTATAACATGCATGTAGCAGTCATCTTCTGTGGCAATATTACCCTCTTTTGGAATACCCCCTAAAAGACCTGCCTAAGGCTGTTTTGCAGTTAACTTTTTGTTGCTGTTTTTTGAGACAGGATCTCCCTCTGTTGTGCAGTGGTAATCATAGCTCACTGAAGCCTTGAACTCCTGGGTTCAAGCAATCCTCTAGCCACAGCCTCCCTAGTAGCTGGAACTACAAGTGTGTGCCACCACACCCAGACAATTTTTTTTCCCTTTTAATAGAGACAGGGTCTTGCTTTGCTTCTCAGGCTGGTGTCGAACTCCTGGGCTCAAGCAATCCTCCCATGTCGGCCTCTCATAGTGCTGGAATTACAGGTGCGAGCCACTGTGCCTGGCCCAACTTTTTTTTTTTCCTAAGAAGTAGGAATAAACTCTAAACTAATGATAAAAAGTATAGTATAGCATTTACATAAACCAGTAACATAGTCATTTATTATCATTATCAAGTATTATATACTGTATATAATTGTATGTGATAACTTTTTGTGTGTCATATTCTAAGATTTTTTGAGGGTGCTCTATTTTATTTTAACTTATATTTTAAGTCCAGGATACATGTGCAGGATGTGTAGGTTTGTTACATAGGTAGACATGTGCCATGGTGGTTTGCTGCACAGACCAACTCATAACTTAGGTATTAAGCCCAGCATCCATTAGCTATTCTTCCTGATGCTCTTCTTCCCCCTGCCATCCATGACAGGCCCCAGTGTGTATTGTTTCCTGCAACGTGTCCATGTGTTCTCATCATTTAGCTCCACTTATAAGTGAGAATTCAGTATTGGTTTTTCTGTTCCTGCATTAGTTTGCTGAGGATAATGGCTTCCAGCTCCATCCATATCTCTGCAAAGGATGTGATCATCTTCCTTTTTATGGCTGCATAGTATTTCTCAAAGATGTAGAAGCAGAAATTCCATTTGACCCAGCAATCCCATTACTGAGTATATATCAAAGGAGTATAAGTCATTCTATTACAAAGATACATCCACATGTATGTTCATTGCAGCATGCACTATTCACAATAGCAAAGACATGGAATCAACCCAAATGCCCACCAGTAATAAACTAGATAAAGAAAATGTGATACATGTGCTATACTTTTATATGACTGTGAGTGTGGTTGCTTTGTTTATACCAGCATCACCACAAACACATGAGTAATGCATTGTGCTCTGGCATGATGGCTACAACATCACTAGGCAATAGGAGTTTTTCAGCTCCGTTATAATCTTATGGGGCCACCTTTGTATACACGGTCCATTGTTGATGGAAGTGTTATTTGACACGTGGCTATAGTTAGAGACTTCAATACTCCACTATCCATAATCTTTGGAACAACTACAAAACATAATCAAGGAAGATGTTCAGTAACATTAGTCATTAGAAAAGTGCAAATTAAAACTACAGTGAGTTACCTCTGCATATCTTAAAATGGCTTAAATTTGAAAGACCATACCAAGTATTGGTAAGGATGTGGAGGAATTGGAATACTTCTACACTGCTGCTGGGAATGTAAAATTGCGTAACCACTTTGGACAAGAGTTTGATAGTTTCTTGAAAAGGTAAGCAGTTAGCTATAATATGATCCAGTCGTTCCACTCCCACTCATTTTCCTGACAGAAAAGAAAGCCTATGTTCTGTGAGCTGTTCATTTGTGGACTCAACCAACCATGGATCAAAAATATTTGGGAAAAAATAATTCCATCTGTACTGTACATGTACACTTTTTTCATTATTCCCTAAACAATATATATAACAGATATTAACATAGCATTTACATTGTATTGGGTATCATAAGTAATCTAGAAATGATCTACAGTATAAGAGAGGGTGGATATAGGTTGTATACAAGTGCTGCACCATTTGATATCACGGATTTTTGAACCTCCTTGGATTTTGGTATTCTCGGGAGGTCACGGAACCAATCCCCTATGGAGGGATGACTGTACACAAATGTTCATGACAGCTTTATTTGCAATAGCCAAAACCTGGAAGCAACTCAAATGTCTATCAACGAATGAATGAACAAATAATGGTATATTCATATTGTAGAATACTACTCAGCAATAGCAGGTGATAAACTATTGATACAACATGAATGAATCTCAAAATATTTGTGCTGAGTGAAAAGCTAGATCAGAAAAAGAATACAATGTATATAAGTGTATGATTTATATAAAATTCTGGAAAATGAAAACTAATATATAGTGGTGCTTACTTGGAACAGAGTGGAGAGGGAGGAGTGAAAGGAAGAGTTTACAAATCAGCATGAGGACCCTTTGTGGGCTGATGGATATGTTCATTATCTTGACTGTGGTGATGGTTTTACTAGCGTATGTGTATATCAAAATTTATCGTAGACTTTAAATATTTGTGGTTTATTATATGTCAATTATACCACAATAAAGCTTTTTTCTTTCTTTCTTTCTTTTTTTTAAAGCAGTAGAGTTCTCAAGATCATTTAGATTGAAGTTCCCAAGGTTTAGATTGAAATCTTTTAGATTTGGCAGTGAAGGACTCTTTAGTGAGTTGGGTAAGGGCAATTCTTGGTAAGTGGAGCTTTTTACTTTTAGTTGAAATTAACTACTGGGGGCTATACTCAACCAGTTGGCATTATCAGTTACTATTTATTGAACACTTGCAGCTTTGTATTTTTATTGTACTAGGATTCTTTATGTAAATATGAATATTATACTAACATTAATTTTTTTTTAAATTTCCCTTTTTTGTTGTTCTGTTTCCCCCAGATCTATGTGGCTATTTGGAGGAAGAAGAGGAAAGTACCACCGTTCAAAAATTTATAGACCATCTGCTCCATAAAAATGTGGTAGATTCTGCAATGATGGAAGATCTTGGAAAGAAGGAAAACCAAGACAAGAAGCAGCAGAAGGATCCTCGTCTTACCATGGAGATGAGACATAAGCAGGTGGGAGGGAAAAACAAAATTAAAATGGATAACAGGAAGCAGTCTTTGTGTAACACATTTAATAAGCTTAAATAAAGACATAGTCTTTATTATGAAAAAGGGTGCCATCTGTGGTTTGGTTAGGAAGAATAAAAATAAAATATAAGAACTTCAGAAGAAAAATAATTCTCATAAACTGAGGGTAGGAAACAATTTATTTAAGAAATAGCCCAGAAAAGAATAATTGATTTTGACCAAGAATATTGAGATAAACCTTATTAGTTGGAATGTGGTACTTCCTATTATAAACACCTAGATTGTGTGTGCTTGAGTTTCATTTTCAAATTGTAACATTAATATTATTAATATTCTGGAGAATGTTACAGGATAATTCCTTTCCAGACAACTGAAATTCACTCATTTTGTGATTATAATTTAAAATGGAAGACAGATCTGAATTGAATCAAGTTCAGCTGTTTTGAATTAGAAAAGTATGTGAGAACTTTCTCTTCTCCAAAGAGAATAGTAGGTTATTGCAAAAAAGACTGGTGTCTCAACAGTTTGTAAAGGAGTGCCAGGGACCCAGAACCAAGACTGAACCGGAATTAGTACCTGTACGTGTGTGTGCCATCTTTGCATGACACTGAATTTCTGATTGCCAGATTTGAAAATAACTGCTTTAAATCATTCAATCAGGGTATATGTAATCAGCACTGGCGATGTTAGAGAAATGGGTAGAAGTATAATTCTAGTTTGGATTTATGACAAAAGGGAGGAGAGAAGGTTCAATAAGATATATGGTCATTGTCTGGCAGTCTTATCAGAAGTCTTATCATAATTCTTATCACAACTAGAGAATAAGATAAGGGTGAAGTTAGGTGAAGCAGGAAGGAAAGGACCTTTCCTTAATTCATAGCTACTCTTGCCCTCTGAAGGATTAATAGGTTTGAAAAACAATGAATGTGCTTGTTTATGTTTTTGATTTCCAAATATTATCCAAAATCACTGATATATTTACCTAATAATGGAAATGAATGAAGGATTGTGGTGTTCCTTAAGGCAGTAAATCACTGTTCTACCATTCACAATGTAGTGTCCAAAAAAGTTCTGTTCTGCTTAAATTATAATTAGAATGCAGACAAGAACTAAGTATAATAAAAGCAGTAACGTACACCTTGAACAGTCTTACAAGTGAGAATCATTACTAAATGAGAATCCAGAACTTGGGATCTGAGTCATTAGATTCTCAACTTTTCTGTGATGTGGATCATTCCCAGATTGTTTGAGTCATCTTCATCTGATTTCATCTAAAATTTTATATTGGCCTTTTCCCAGTAAACAGATGAATTCCCCTTATCCTACCAATAAACAGTGGAGTTCTCAGCCAGAATATTTCAAACTGGTTGTATTATGAACTTCAGACTATGTTGTAAGGCTTTTCAGATCCCTTTCTACTTGAAAGGCCATACTTCATCTTTATTATATTTACTTTAAGGTAAAAGAAAATCGCTTAAGACGTGAGAAAGAACTAGAGTGCCAGAGAATAGAAAAGGCCCTGAAAAAATCGGCCTTCTTGGAGGCTCAGTGTCTGGTGCAAGAAGAGAAGAAAAGGAAGGCTCTGCAGGCCAAGAAAGAGGAAGAGGAGATTCAAAGGGAGATGGTGAAGCTTCGGAGGGAGATAATTGAGAGGAGACGCACTGTGAAAGAAGCATGGAAAATGTAAGCCAGTGTGATAAGCACTGTGGAGTTTCTCTGTTTAAGCAGTCATTTTAGAAGTGCTCTGAAGTTTTTACAGTGCACAAACATTGCAATAACAAAACACAAAAGAGAATTCACTCACTATTCCGCCATCTTAACAAATTAACTAATTTCATTTTTCCATGTTTCCTCCTGGTCTTGACCCCTTTACATACTTAATTATAACCATAAAGTACCTTGAATTTGTAATTCTACTTGTAATTAACACATTGCCCAGAGGCCTGGGGTGTATATATTACTCCACTGCGTTCCTATACCGTAATTTATGTAATGGCCACCTCCCCATACTGGTAAACATTTCAGCTACTTCAGATTTTTCACCATTATTATAATGCAATGAGCATCTTTAAGCATAGAGGTTTTTCACTCTTTTGAATTATATTCTTAGAAAAATTCTTAGGAGTGTAACTTGTGAGTTAAATGACACAGGTCTTTTTCTGACTCTTGAAACGTTGCCAAATTGCTTTCAAAATGGATTGTACTTGTTTATCAGCAGCAGGCCAGTTTATCATACTCAACATTGGGGAGTATCATCATTTTCAATATTTTTACACTTTTAATAGGTATTATATTGAGTAGTTTGCATTTCTTTGGTTATATAGTATTTGTAAGGTTGAACATGTTCAGTAATTGTGTCTTAGTCTGTTGTGAATTGTGTGTCTTATTTTCTGATAATCACATGGAAAGTCACCACTGCCTTACTGCCACTGATAAAGAAAAAGAATATCTGAGATAAGAGGAAGATGAAAATAGTCCTCTCAGGATGTAGTACTGTTATCCATCCTTATGCAGAAAATGAGCTTCATAAGTGAAATAACTAATGTATTTATTCTGAGAAACAGCACTGATGCAGGAACTGCAAAAGTCTTGGAACAACGTGACTAAAGTGTCTGACTACTCAAACTGAGAGGCCGCAAAGACCTATTAAATAATCCTTTCCACCCCCATCAGCCTACACAGCTTTCCCCCCTGTGTTCTTGATTGCTCTCATTCTACCTAATTTAAAACAGCTCAGCAGTGGACATGTGCTTTACTCCTTCAAGTGCCAGGCTGAGGCCTCCTCCAGGTGCCATTCCTTTCAGAAAGCAATCACTGGTGTTTTACTGAGTTCTTTCTAAGGTCAGCCTTGCTTTTCAGATTGCTCCCAAGCCCTGGAAAAACTAGGTTGACCTAAAATAAATTGTGAAAACAAGTAACATTTAATGGTAGTAGGATGCTCTGCTCACTGTGGGCACTCAACAAATGTTCACTGACCAGTCATTTCTTTTAAAAGTTAAGGTCTTATCCATGGTTACAGTGAAACAGATAATATGTTCTACTTCTAGGTGGTTGAACTGGTTTAAACTTTCCAGAAAGCAATTTGGCAATAAACAAGAGCCATAAAATAGTATTATCCCTTGACCTAGGAATTACAGCCTTAGGAAAACCACCCTAAGAAAATGGTCAGAAATCCAGATAAAGATTTGTGCAGAAAGACAATTTAAATAACATTATTTATAATAACAGACATTCAAAAATATTGGAGACATTGCTAAGTAATAGCTGTACAGTGAAACAGGACTGACATTTTTTTCTGGGTAGAAATATGGATGGCTTTTATGGGTGTGGTGGCACACACCTGTAACCCCAGCTACTTGGGAAGCTGAGGCAGGAGAATCACCTGATCCCAGGAGGTAGAGGTTGCAGTGAGCCAAGATCGTGCCACTGTATTCCAGCCTGAGCAACAAAGTGAGTGAGACTCCATCTCAAAAGAAAAAATAAAAAAGAAATATGGATGGCTTTTATACCACTCCAGTTTTTCATAATAAGCAGGTATTTCTTTAAAAACAGATATATTCTAAAATTATTTTAGGAAATCAGATTCGTGGTATTAGAACTGTATTTCTTTAACAATCACTATCCCCTCTCTGTAACCATGTACTATAACATTGTTATAGCATTCATAGTTTGGAAAAAGTCAATGAAATTTTTATTATTGATAGGTCTTTTAAACCTATTTGTAAGCTGTCTTAAATCTGCTTCATTGCCTAGTTTTAAAGTTATCTCTTTCAAGATTCTTGTTAATTTCAAAGGGAAAAATAAGAATTCTATAATGGAGAAGCCACCTTAACCAAGTGATGAAGGTTAACATCACCACTGATACAACATAACACTGTGTACCCTCTGTATCCTACATGAGAATGAACAAGAGAATATCTGTAGGGTATTCTGGCATCTTTCTGAATTTGAGTTTCCACAACTGTGAAGTAAAAGTTCCAGAAAGACCAGGTGACTAGCTGCTTTGTGGCCAGAGTTCTTGAATTCTGATTCCTGACTAGGTGCTATGTTTACCACATCATTAACAGTATATACTTTATACACATACATACACCTGTGCAGTTAAGTGCACTACAATAAGAAGGCCATAGCTATGAGCTTGTTTGAATTGGTGAGCCAAAGAGGAACGGCCTGGATGAGGAGGAATAGATAGGTGAGCGGAAAAGAGAATGACCAGAAAGATGAGCAACAAAGTTACTAAGGTAGTTCTGGTTACTCGCCTAAAGACCTTTTCCTTCTTAAGTTCTGTTTTTTTCTCTTTTCAGCTATTTTTAAATTATTCTAGAGTCCATGCCCTCCTTATTCAGTAACACCTGATTCTTTTGTTATTCCTCTGTCAAGAAACCTTGTAAAAGGCCTTTTAGTAAGAATCTCATTCCTTTCTTACTTGAGAATCCTTTTTTTCCCGTAACATGGGAGAGAATTTATGTCTGTATTGCAGACTACCTAGCAGTTGTTAACTCTCAAATTTTGACTAACGTATGGCTGAGTGTTCAGCTCAATAAAAATACAAAAGTATCTATAATACTTTCTACTTTTCAAGGTACTTTATAACAATTTTATTTCATTTAATCTGTATCTTATAAAGGAATAAAAGAAGCTCCAAAAAAATTACCCTACTATGTAATTTTAGAACCAGATCTAAAAATTTGTGTATTCCGAAGGAAAATTCAGTGTTTATTCTACTGCAGTAGGTTGTAATTGCTCACCGTTATTTTTTTATAAATATATATGTATTTTTTAATTGTTATTAATAGAGAAAAGAAAAGGCAAGAAGAGAATTCTCAAAATAGTTCAGAAAAAGTCATGTTTCAAAATACTGACATTCTTCTGGATGAGGAAAAAATGGCAAAAGAAAGAAAAAGGAAATTGAAAGAATTATTAATCCAGATTTTCAAGGAAAATCAACAGGTGGGAATTGCAATGTCTCTTTACTCAGCATTCTGTAATATAAATGACAAAGAGCTCCGTCTGAAATGGGATAAATATGAAGTCCAGCTGAACCTCATCACAAATACCAAAACTGCCCACAGTATTTATTCTGTGTGTCCAGCTGAGCTGGTGAGCAGGGCAGTACATGAATCCCCTGTACTGAGGCTATTCTTTATTTACTCTGGTGGGATCCTGGGAAATTACTGGGGTGAGGGAGGTAAATTGTGGACTTCTTCCAAAATCACCTTTTAAGAATAGCATTTAACTATTATTAACCTTAACTAAGGCAGCTCTCTAGCAATTTTTAAAAGCTTGACTTCCACTTTGACAGTTGTAAGGACCATTGTATTCTGGATTGTTCAGAAGATACAAGAACTGGTTACTTGCCTTTTAGTAGCTCTGATCCTAAAGCAATGATACACTTACACCTGTGCTTTTCTTTTTACTGGTCTACATTTTATTTTGCTTTTTCTCCCTTTCTTTTACTTTGTCTTTTTGTAAAAATAATTTGCTGATTTTTAATATAAAAGTGAATATCCTCTTCAGGCGACTTAATCAGTTTTTTCAATATAATGGGGTTGATAAAAGTATGAATTTGGGCATTATAACATTTTAAGTAAAAGGATTTACTGGGCAGATTTGTAAATGAAAGGGTTAGATAAGAAAAGATAAATATGTATATTTTATCCTACAACACCCACCCCAAGCAATGCCTTAGGCATTGCTAAAATTATGAAAGTTAATGAAATAAATATCTGAACGAGTGGATTTAGCAAGAGGAAAGAGAATGTTAGGAAGACACTGAGGGAGCTTGATAAATGTAGGAATAGACTTATAAAGGTCCTGGAAATCAATAACAGGAGTTTGAATATGATACGGATGACAAAGATATGTGGGAAAAAGTAAAGTAGTCAGAGTGAGTTCTTAAAAGCGATAGCCACGTTTGATGGTGGCATTTTGAACTGATAAGAGATTGTAATTATTCAGTTATTAACCAACAAAAATTTGGTGAGAGTTTTGGCTTCAAGAAAACAGAGGGAAATGTAGCAGGAAGAAATGTAAGAATTGGAATTAACATTTTGAGAAAGATTAGCAAAGACATAGATTCTGCATGAGACAGATGGAATTAGTATTCCTCCTATAATAATAGTTCAGATTTCAAAGAGAAACAAATATTCAGGGTGTCATCTTGAGAAGGCATAAGGAAAAAGTGCCATGGTATATTTCCCGACAAATTAGAGACAAATAAGCTGTGTTTCCTAAAAAATGTTTAAATTGTATTGTAGTCCACTGTACAATCATATACATTTTAGATAGAACTGCCAAATATGAATGTTAGACACATATGCAGAGTTTTACAAAATTAGTGGCCCATCTAAAACAGATTACTTAGTTTTAAAATATTTGACATGGAAAAGTTGCAAAAATAGTGCGGAGTTTTCTGAATACCCTTCACCCAACTTTTCCCAGTGTTAATATTTTACATAAGCATAGTATAGTTATCAAAACTAGGAAATTAGCATTGGTCCGTGCCATTAAATACCATGAACTAAACCATAGACCCAATGAGAATATCACCAGTTTTTCCACTAATGTTCTTTCTCTGTTCCAGGACTCAGTCCATCATTTCACACTGCATTTATTTATTACATCTCTTTAGTCTCCTCCAGGCTGTGACATTCCTTTAGTCTTTCCTTGTCTTTTATGATCTTGCCATTTTTTTTTTTTTTTTTTTGAGACGGAGTTTCACTCTTGTTACCCAGGCTGGAGTGCAATGGCGCGATCTCGGCTCACCGCAGCCTCCGCCTCCTGGGTTCAGGCAATTCTCCTGCCTCAGCCTCCTGAGTAGCTGGGATTACAAGCATGCGCCACCATGCCCAGCTGATTTTTTGTATTTTTAGTAGAGACGGGGTTTCACCATGTTGACCAGGATGGTCTCGATCTCTTGACCTTGTGATCCACCCGCCTCGGCCTCCCAAAGTGCTGGGATTACAGGCGTGAGCCACCGCGCCGAGCCCGATCTTGCCATTTTTGAAGAGAACTGGTCAGGTATTTTGTAGAATTGTCTCTCGTTTTGGGTTTTCCGATGCTTTCTCCTCCTTGCTTAAGGCTATGCATTTTTGGTAAGAGTGCTATTAGACACGATACTGTGCCCTTCTCAGTATATCCTAACAAGGAGGACGTAATTACTGCTGTTAACTTCGATCACTTGGTTAAGGGTGTGTGCTGGGTTTCTTCATTGTAAAGTTGCTGTTTTTCCTTCTTGTCTTTCAGGAGATACCGTGAAGCTAAGAAAGTATTTTGTTTCTCTTTAAACTGTCACCCATTAAGGTTAACATCCATTGGTGGCTCTTGCCTGCAACGGTTATCAATGTATTTGTCTATTGGTGGTTTTGTGTTTCCTTCATTTGTTTAAATTTATTAATTGAAATTCTTCTAGACGGAAGACAGTCCTTTCTACTTCATCTATGTGTGTATGTATGTATGTATTCATCCATTCATTCACTTATACAATTGTTTTATTTAGTATGAGCTCATTGATATTTATTTTATGAGTTATAATCTAATATTGTTGTTTACTTGGTTATTCAGATTGTTTCAACTTTGTCTATTGGGAAACCTATCACGTTGGCTCCTTTGTTTTTTCAACATGCCTTCTGTCCTATTTTGGACACTCCCTTTTTTGTTGGCACCACAAGATACTTTAGGCTTATCTTGTGTTTTCCCTGTCCTCACCCTGGAATCAACCACTTCTACATGGAACTTTGCTTCCTTTTACTGGAAAAATGGTCTTTGGAAGCCAAGATCTAGGCAGTAAGTGTGTTCACTGCTACTGGAGTGTTATTTTTTTCTAGGCCTTCTCAGCAGACAGAGCTAGAATATATATAGATATATACATAGATATATGTATGTATGTATGTACAGTAACATACATACACATTACATTTCTGCGCCTATCCGTGTACATATTAAAATCCATGAGTTCAGCAATACAAGGGTCATGTTATTCTTCTCCCTTTCCTTATTTGTAACTTACTTCTGTATCTATCAATCTACATATGTATATATAAATATATATATAATAACTGTGAATTTATAATAATATTGTCAAGGATAATCCAGCACCACAGGTTTCAGTGTAGTCTTTCCATCTTGTTCACTTGTCACTTCTTTCTCTGACACTGAGAAACATGGCTCTTATTATCTCTATTATATTTACTTATTAGGGTAATCCTACTACACTATAAAAATAGTTTTAGAATTGCTAACCCATACTACAGTGGAAATAAAGTCACTGAAGCAAAATATTGTACAATTATTTTTGGTTTTAGCTTTACAGTATTCAGTCAAAATATTGTTTTCCAAAGTTACTTAGGTGAGTTCTTTTCTTCCCTTCTTAAGTGTAGTTATGTTATTCATTTGTAATATGGTTAGTTGATCTCTAGATTTTCCCCAGCATATATGGGTATAATATGGTAAAAACACATCTAGCAGCCTCCTCAGGCTCTTACGTAGAACTGGCTGTAGATAGGACTGTCCTCCAATGAAGGCCACAGGCATAGGCAGGCCTTCTGGGCTCATTATCTTCGTCCCAGCTCACACTGAGCTCTAAAGGAGCCTGAAGCTGCCTTGAGTAATGAAACTTGGATACTCAGCAGCCAGGTGTGACCACAGGATGAAAACGGGAAAATGCCTAGCTGCCTTGCAGGGAGTGGCTAGATAACTGGAAGCTCTTGTCAGCACCCTCAGAATGTTTCCCTGGTACAAACCCTATAGAAACAGCTGTGTGGAGTATTTGCAGGAAGGCTTTAAAAAATCTGTTTTTAGGAGTTGCTATAGTTTAGGCTCCTTTAATTCCTGTAATTGTTTGTGCTTTAATTCTGGATTTCATTTGTTCCACCCGAAGTATCTCTTAACGTCTTACTTGGGCCACATTATTTAATATGAGGCTTTCAGAGAGAAACAGTGCAGGCTGTCTTATCAAAACACAAGTTCAGATGCAGCACTACTGATGCATCTTTTCTACACATTTCATTGCAAGGTCTCTTTGTCTTGTCAAAAACATCTGTTTTGCTGTATAGAAGCTTTCTATTTCCAGCCTATCCTATTTTCTCTTTGATCTTACAGTGAATCTCTTGGGGGAGATTCAGCAATCCATGTGTCACAGCTAATTAACAGAAACAACAAGGGATTTACTATGAAATTCTTACATTATTTGGAAAATGGCCTTCTTAATTCTCATCCTATTCTGAAATACATTTTGGTTTTCTTAATAAGATTAGAAACTCTATGATCTTTCTTGCTTAGGAAAATTGAAGAAAAAAATAAAATATGGGTGGCACTAACCTACATCTTAATTCTCTGGGGGAAGGTTTTGGTTTGCCTAGTTGGATTTTTCTGTTAAATAATAAAATAATAATTCAGAGAAATTATCATTAAAGTGATGCTTGTGGCACAGCACCTTCCAAAAGTCCACCTCAAACTAACCCAAGGAAATGTAGAGATACTATGTATGGAAAAGAAGTCTGGATTTTTTTTCTCTGACAGAATGACGAAAACTGTAGTTAAATATCTCATTTATATACCATGATTCCTTTCCAAAGATCTTAGTTTTATCAGGACTGCCTACACACCACTGAGGCAAAACCATTTCTGGGCTGACATATAGCAACCATCCTCTCAGCAATGTTGTCTTATGTTTGGGGAGGGAAATAAAGGAAAAGCCTCTTTAGAAATAAAGCAGCAGAAAAAGAGAAATGCCAGCACACGCACGAAGGTTACTGGGATTCATTTAACTCTCCCTTCTAGGTTTATTGCCAGGGGCAATGTGTGGTATACATTTTAGGAGGGGTTTAAAGCATTATTGTATTTTACTTTATGTAGCCAACTCTGTAGAAATTTTCCATCTAAAATGTTATCAGTTTTGGTAAAGAAATCGTTGATTTTGTTTTGTTCTTTCTTTCCTCACCCCATAAGTAACCCAGATGTCCCATTCTCACAGAGGGGACAGTGAGGGCCAGTTTGCCTAAATAGTGTGCTGGTGTTTTGCATTTCAAAGTTCCATGAAGTCTTTTTTATTACAGAGGTTCCTATTTTTAAATATATATTTTTTGTCTTTCAAAAAGGAAGTACTGATTACATTTTGATTTTTTGAAAATTGAGAGACTTTGGCATAAATGAAGCCCGTTGCCTAAAATTGCATATGGTAGAATATTTTCCCCCTAAACACTAGACATTTCACGTGAATATTATAACGATCTTGAGAGCCATGTGGGTGAGGAATGAAAGACATGTCATTGTCTTACTGTCACACTATCTTAGAGGTGAATCAAACATTTGTCTGATACATTCTGAAGTAAGCTGTGTTCTTGGCAGTGTGTGTGTGTGTGTGTCCAAGGATGAAGGGTGGGCAGGTAACAGGGATTTCGGTAGAGATGGGAAAGAAGGTCTTAAAGGACATCAAGAAAGAAGGAAAAGAGAAGGTGATGGGAAGCCATATAGGTCTGCCTTTTCTACAGACCTGAGGTCATAAGAATGGATGTTTAGGGTGTTGGGAAAGGAGCCCTATTATAATGAGTGGTCAGGTGATAGGCTACACTGTGGTCATTCTTCTATAAAGAACCCAGAGAATTTTATTGATTAAGTATTTACTATTTGGTGAGACTAAGGAATTGCTTCTTGAAATTCTGTTTCTAGAGTGAAACAGCATAACAGATAATTACAGCAATATTATCAATGGAAACTTTTTAGCAGAATTAAGAACTTATAATATGACCTTATGTAAGTGGTACATATTGACACATTTATGGGTAACATGATACAATATGTGATTTATTTTTAAATTCTTCAGAAAAAATTGGTGAGGGAGAGATGAAACAAGATTGGCAGAATGTTGTTAATTTTTGAAGTTGGGGAAAGGTTTATTCTTTGGTTCTACTTTTAGAATGGTGATAGGGTTTGGGTTTTTTTTTTTTTTTTAAGTTGAAATGAGGAAGGAGAAAAAATTTTAATATAGATGTAAAATGAGCATCGCATCTTCCAGGGTATAACAGAAGTAGTTTTTTTGTCTGTAGCCAGGGGTAGCATTTCACATGGCAGTGGTTGTAAAAGTTTAGGCCTCTAGGCTTTTCCATGGAACCCAGCAGTGAGTTCAGATCTTAGCACTGTGTTCTGGGAATTCAATGTATTTTCTCTAATGCAATTAGTTGTAAGAGTGTATATAGTTGGGCATGTGGTTACCATGATTTCCTCTTTTCTTTGTAGTAAAATTATAAAAATCAGGAATAGGATGGGTCACAGGGTATTGCTTTTCCGTGATTTCCTCTCATTGCTTTGGGGTAAAATTATGAACATCAGAATAGGATGGGTCACGGGGTATTGCTTTTCCATTGTAAAATTCAGCACTGCACTTCCCACTGGAGATTTATTTTGCCATGACAAAGATCCTTCTCTCTCTAATCCCCAGGTTCTTCATAGCATCTGTGGGGTCTTTTGCCTAGCCACAGTAACCCCCAAATGAAAAGAGAAGTTGGAGATTGCTCCCTTTTGTAGCAATAGAGTTTCTGTTCTTTTGGCCTGAGAGCAGCAAGGAGTCACTTAGAGCCCTGGGTGGGAATGTAGCTTTCTTCCTGACATTTGAGACTTTGTCAACTCCCCTGGACTAGTAGTTGCACCAAAGTTAGTTCCATTCCGCAAAAATAAATTGTAAACTTGTTGACATTTTTGTCCTCTTAACAATTCATTGTTTATTTTTCTATGATGGAGAATTTTGATGCAATTATCACTGAGCTTTCTGACAAAAGAGAAATAGCTGAGGAATTTTGATGAGTTACCCACTTCATTAATCAGAACAAGCATCTCCAGTGACAGGGTTAGAATTACAATGAAGATTAGATAGCAAATTGCTGTTCCACCTAACGTCAATCATTCCTGGTGACAGTAGTGTGATTACACTTCAGGGAAGAGCTTTTCTTGCCAGAAGAATGAGGGCAACTCTAGTGCAGGTAATAAATTTAGCAGAGCGAGCTGTCATTTCTTCTCTTCAGTGGAATCCTTAACAACCAAATGATGTACTGTGGATATTTTGTGGGAAGGGGACACAATTCATTTTAAAACTTTCTAAATTTCACCAGGTAGTATTTTATTTTAGATATTATTATAGATAGGTACTTAGGAATGGTTCTTCCTACAGTGACTTTCTGTATTTTATTTACCTATACCAAGCTTAATTATTACCACAACTGTGATAAAGAAATGATGGAAATTAGCCTGTGTTTGAAAATCAGAAATAAAAACATGGTACAAAAATAAATGAACTAGGAAATAAATGGAGGGAAATCAGACTAGTTACCTGGCTAATTAAAACCTAAGTTCTCCTGGCTTAAATAGAACGTATGTATTCCTCTTCCAACCAGTTGTGGTTTTAAAAAGCAAAGGGATAGAGCGCTATGGTAGTTCCAAAGTGTAGAAAACTAACAAGGAGAAGCAGGCCTGGGAAGCAGCAGGAAGTAAGCTGGGGGCGGGGGGGAGGAATAGAAAGAATAAATAGTTCAGGTCTGTGGAAGTGTGCCACCCTTCTAAATAAAAACAGAGCTAGCATCTTCTTCCGGAGAAGATGGAACTGAGAGTATATTCCTTTCCCATATATTTTCTTCCAAGCACATTTATGGGACTCCTATTTACCTGGATAATGTTTGCTATGAATCAAGAATAATGACGCAGCTATTCTTGATTCATACTTTTTTTTTAATTAAAATTTTAATGGGATTGCTTTTGTTGAGCAGGCAGGGAAAACAGAGCAAGTCAATTTCAAGAAAGTAGTTGCTATAAGGGTCTGTCACTTTGCTCTTGTTAGCTTCTGTGTGGTGAAACTGAATTATAGGCCTTTAAAACTGATCATTTTGCTCTCAAAGTCTCAACGTAAGCGTTTTTAAAGAAGCATACTGACTATAGAATTTATAAACTCAGGGCCAGGCATGGTGGCTCACTCCTGTAATCCCAGCACTTGGGGCGGATCACCAGGTCAGGAGATCAAGACCATCCTGGCCAACATGGAGAAATGCCGTCTCTATTAAAAATACAAAAAACTAGCTGGGTGCAGTGGCGGGCATCTGTATTTCCAGCTACTTGGGAGACAGAGGTAGGAGAATAGCTTGAACCAGGGAGTCAGAGGTTGCTGTGAGCCAAGATCACGCCACTGAACTCCAGCCTGGTGACAGAGCAAGACTGTGTCTTAAAAAAAACAAAACAAAAAAAAAAAAAAAACAAGAATTTATAAACTCAGAATTTCCCCTCCTACATTCAGATATGTTCCTAACCAATGTTTTTTTTTTGTTTGTTTGTTTGTTTGTTTTTACCATGGTAAGTTATGTATGTCATTTTCTTTCACTATAAAAGCAGCAAAAAATGTGCCCTTCTTTTTTAGGAGAGATTTTTTTGCCTAATAGATTAGAATCATCAGGATGCTGGAGTGTTTCCATTTCAGCCTTTGGTGTACCACTAACTTTTTTACTTGTGCTTTTAGCATTAAACCTTTCTCTACTTGAAGTTTTAGCTTGGTGAAGTAAATCATAATAATATCTACAATCCTTACTTTATAATGATAGTTTACAAATTAATAATAATAGCACATGTAAGATGCTTTGAACTTTACAAAGAAAAGAAATGTCAAAATCAAAAGATACTATTAACAGTGTTGTTATTATCAAGATGGATGTTTGTACTATTTCATCATTTGAAATAATCCTGGAGTTAAAATTAGAGATAGCTACACATAGAATATTTTACCAAGTCATATAAGAGGAATCTCTTAAAGACATCTGGTAAACAGACACAAAACATTTTCTTTCGACCATGGCACACAAGTTAACATCATTTTTTTTTTTTTCATGCTGTGTTTTGTGGAACAGGTAAACAAATGATGTAAAAGACATATTCTTCAACCTGGCAGCTGTATCTCTTCTCCCTGTTATAACTGAAAGAGTATCCAGTATTCAGCAAGTCTCCTTTCCTTCCTCTCTCCCTTCCTCCCTTTCATCCTTCTTTCCAAGAGCTCTAAGGTGAAGGTCTAGAAAATATGTCCTCATTTAACATATGGAAAGGGCTTTTTAAAGCTTGCCATGGTTTCTCCTAATGAGAAATTATAATGAAGAATATTGTTTAGTTTGTCTAAACAGAAATATAAACTAATAACCTGTTTAGAAAACATTTCTGGCCCAATGGGCTATTTCTAAGAATTCTAGTAGATGCTTTCCTATGTTGTTGGTCTTTTTATTGATATATCCTCCCTCCCTATAACCTCTCAACAATAGAGGTCGTATCTTAAACAATTTTGTGCACAGTCCCCAAAGTGAAACACAGTGATGGTTGCTTAGTAAATGCTGAAATGATGAAAGTCAAGTATTTTTATAGGAATGAAGCAATAAATAGCAGTTAATATTTGCCTGATAAATCTGGCAAGTCCTTGGAACCGGTCCTCAGGCATCCCCCATACTTCCCACAAAATCACTTTCTATGAGGTTAGTTTTTGTTTTAATGCTCCCCACACTCAGTGCCACGGTCAGATTTACCATTCCCATTTATGGGTCTTATTCCCCTCTCTCAGGAGACTCACAGTCTAGGGGAAAATGGTAAATTGGTGATGATGATGTAGCGTGATGGGTGTTTTGACTGAAGAAAGCATAGATTGCTGTAGGAACACAGTGGATGGGCAGTTACATTTGGGTAGACGGATTGGTAATGGCTTGGCTTCCTGAGAGAGGTGACTCCTGAAGTAGTCAGGCAGAGAGAGGGAAGAAAACAGGAACAGAGAAATTAGTATCAGGTTGGTGCAAAAGTAATTGCAGGTTTTGGCTATGAAAAGCAATGGCAAAAACCACAATTATTTTTGCACCGACCTAATATGAATTAGGAAAGTATGAATTGGCAAGGTTGGTGTTAAGGCCAAAAGTAGAAAGTAATTTGACCTACAAGGAATGTAATGTTTGCTGAAAGGAAAGAAGGTATAGGCAAGGACTAGGTCTCAGTGATTTTCTTAGACTAGGATCGTGAGTAAAGTACTACTCTGGGGACATCCTTGGCGTCAGTAGACCTTGTCTAATTTGCTGTCAAATGCATATAGTAGAAGATTATAGGCAGCCTGAACCACTAGTGTATCCAGACTCGCCAAAGCCCTAAAGTGGTCCATGATAGCCCAGCTGGTTTTGTTGTTTTTAGCTGTCTAATTCTCAGGGACCGGAGACTCCATCCCATCTTCCTGGAATCTCCCAGTTCACTTGTGTAGGACACTAGTGGTATCTGAAACGGTAAAGAATTAAATGGTTGGTATTTTGAGCTCTGAGACAGCCTGGCAGGGAGGGTCCTGTTGGAAGCAGGTTTTCAAGCTTCTCAGGCCCCTTGGTTCATTCTTAGATGTGACTTATTCCAGATATCCCCATGGGACTGGTGCCTTACAATGAGAATAAAATATTTTAGTTTAAGTTGTGAGGCTGAGAATGCCTCAATTGCATGACTTGAATATTCTTTGTCTCTATTAGCATAAAGGAATTGTGCTTTGTCTCTTCCCTTCCATTAAGACCACAGTTCCTAGATTTGTTTTAAATAAGTGTGAGGGGAAAATCTGAAGAGAGGGCTGTCAGTGACACAGTGCTGATGGGTGGTGATTTTCCTAATGTTTCCACTGCAGTGTCAAAAACGGTATTTCTCTGCTTGGCACAAGCTGATTCTTGATGATAGGATTAAGCTGGGGAAAGCTGGGACCCTGTCTGACTGGAAGATTAATCTGAAGGTCCTGCGGGCCTGGAGAGACTACACAAGATCCCAGAAGTTGGAGCGGGAGACTCAAGCCTTGGAAAATGATCTTAGGGAAGAAAACAGGTATCATTATTTGTATGGTAAAAATCCCTCTACCATGTTTATCTAGAATCTTTTCCTCCTGAAGAATCCACAAATAAACTTTACAGATGCTGACTAGAATAATCTTATCCACTTATAAAATATGATAATCATAGTTTTTCTGTGTTACATCTCAAACTAGAAAATTTTAACTGAAAATTATAAGTCAATAAAATGATTTAAATATACTAGCAGGGAGCAGTGGCGTGTGCCTGTAATCCCAGCTACTCAGAAGGCTAAGGCAGGAGGATTACTTGAGCCTAGGAGTTTGAGACCAGCATGGGGAATGTAGTGAGACCCTGTCTCCAAAAATATAAAATAAAATATACATTGTACATGATTTTCTTTCTCTAAGGGAAGCAAATATTAGGATTTTCCCTTGCTTTTTGGTGTAGTAGCATTGCACCCTGGACCATATTACAATTCAAAAGAGGGTGTTTGGCTTATATGCCAATAATTCTCATTCATAGAAATCACTGTCTGTACATAAAATGTTAATTAAGGACACAGAGAACATCCATCTGGGAGGGCCAACCTGCCAAGAGTGATTCCTCCCACTCTGCCATCTTTTGTTCCACACCTTATTTAGAGGTTTTTTGACACCTTTATATCAGCTCCTTCTTATACTGTGAATGATACAAAATTCTGTCTTCAAATGAGGCTTTCTTTATTCCATCATCTTAAAATCAAATAATTTTCTTATTATTTACAAGTTCAAGTTTGCATTCTTGAATCAAAATCTCAGATGTAGAACCATTTGTTTTTGTTTTTATTTCTTCTAAAAAAAAAAGTGACATATGTGCAGAACGTGCAGGTTGTTACATAGGTATTCGTGTGCCATGGTGGTTTGCTGCATCTATTGACCCATCCCCTAAGTTCCCCCCCCCTCCCCCTCCACCTCCCAACAGGCCCTGGTGGGTGTTGCCCCCCTCTCCGTGTCCATGTGAAGGAACCATTTATTTACTTGGGTGTTTGGGAGAAATTCATGTTTATATGTGTAATCACTTCTCTACTGGCAATTCTGTCATTCATTCAGTATGAAAAATTACATGAATGATAAATGGAAGTATTGTTATGTAGAAGGGCATTGTTCTCCTTAAAGTGGTGCAATCCTATGATAGCATCAGGTCCTGGAGACTGGTGCATGGCCCATTGTCCTCAAAGAACTCACAGTTGTATGGGCAAAACAAGATCTAGAGACTGTACAGGTATTGAGGAGTATTGTAAACTGAATAATACATCTCCATCTGCTGCTGAGAATGTGGCAAGACTGTGTAGCTGTGGCTAAGGAGGTTCCTGAAGGGTGCCAGGAAAGGCTTTATCAAGAAGATGGGTCTTGATCTGAGCTCTTCACGGTAAATAGGATGTTCCTAGGTAGAGACGGGGAGACTGGGATCATGGCATGAAGTATAGCCATCTGGATTGGCTGGAGATTATCAGACACGTGGTTGTCAGGTTCATCAACTTCTGAACAGCCTTGAATGCCAGGACATGGAGCTAAGGTAGTCTTTGGTAAATGAAGGTGAATCCTTGAAGGTTTTTTAAGCAAGGGGGTGACCTAGTCAATTTCCTTTTCCTATGATACGCTGGGAGAAATCTTTGGTAAAAAAAAAAAAGAGGCCAACACAGAAAACTCTCCCTTAGTTTGTTTCCAAAGTCTCAGGACATAGCGATTGATACAAGGAATTAGGATGATAGCTTACTCAGAAAGGAATGGCTGGCAGAATTTACTGGATAAAGAAGGAAAACTGGGGTTGTAAAGTGGATGCAATGTGAGGCATAAAATGAGTGGAAACTTAGATGTTGAAGTTAAAAGTGGCCTATGTGATTTATATGCTAGAAGAAACTTGTATAAGAAAATCTGGAAAATTTAAGATTCCATTCCAATTAAACTGTTTAAATATAAAATCACTAAATAAGGATTTTATAATAGCATAATGTGCCAATTTTTTTAAAAAAGATCTTCTCAGAACTTTTTGTCTTGTATCTGTGAATTATTTTCAGGTGACTATTTTTAAATGTTTAGAATGGATACTAAACATTTTTAACTGCCACAGTTAGAAAATATTTAACTTATAATAATTTTTTACTATAAAGCTTTAGAGCAAAAAAAATCCCAGAGCAGGAAGGCATCTCAAGGATCATCTGATCCAGCCCCTCATTTTACAGATGATAAAAGTAGGGCTTAGAGACAGTAAGTGACTTAATATCACAAAGCAAAGAGCAGCCTCAGTGGACACCACATCCATACTTGTTGAATAATAAGCAAGTCAGGGAACAAATGAAGAACTCAGTTGCTTCCTCTCCTGCAATTTAACTTGATAGAGTTTTTAAGCATTCTTTCTAAATAGAGAGCTCAGGGATAGGGGAGAGCATTTATTATCATGGTTACTCACTGTAGAAACTTAGCTCCAACCAGCTTGACAAAACACAGGTGATTGTATGGTTCACTCACCTGGACGTTAGAATTACTCGTTGTGTTCATTATTTAAATGTCAGCGGTGTCCTCATCCTCTAGTTCCCCACACCGACATTTGTGTTTGCCACCTGGATTTCTGCTCACTGGCCTGTCCGCCATGCAGGGCCCTGACTTGTGGGCTTTTTACTTTCCCCCTCTTTTCTTTCTGTTCTTCCCACTTTCTCTCTGAAGCAACCACAAATCACTCTGTTCTTAGTATTCATAATTTACCAACCATCTTTCCTTATTGAACCTGTGCCTGGTCTCAGTAGCAATCCAAGGATTGATCAACTTATTTCTTCTAAAAATGCGTCTTGCTTTTCCTAATAGGAGTTGTGGTCACTCTATTTTTGTTCATATTTATTATTTTGAAAGAAATCATGGTGGCTGGGCGAGGTGGCTCACGCCTGTAATCCCAGCACTTTGGGAGGCCAAGGCAGGCAGATCACTAGGTAAGGAGTTCAAGATGGCCAACATAGTGAAACCCTGTCTCAACTAAAAATAAAAAATTTGAAAAAAGAAAGAAGTCATGAAGTTATGGTAATGATATTATAAAATTTCCTTACAATATTGTGATACAGCTTCAACATTAACAAATTATTTCCAAACTCGGAGAATTCACTTAGTAATACAACAAAATTCTAGTACACACACTAAATTAAACCCTTTGACATGATGGTATTGAACTTTGAACTGTGTATTCAATTTCCTTAGCATGTTCGCTTTGGAAAGTTAGTTCCAGATCTTCCATTCCTCCTCTCCCCCTTTCTCTCTGCATTTACAGCTAGCCCCAGACAAAATTGGGAAAAAACAGGGTTTGTTTTCAACATCTGCACCAAAATCTCACAAATTACTACTAAAGAATTTACTCATGTAAGCAAATACCACCTGTGCCCCAGTGACTTATGGAAAAGTTAACATAACAATTAAAAAAATCTTCTGCCAGCTCTTCCTGAGCCCTGCTTCCCAGATTTCTCAATTCTTTCCTGGGACACATCTCTCCCCTTCTCTGTATTAACCTCTACAGTCTTTAATCCTGCCTTCTCTTGCACCAGTGCCCTGGGCCTTTCCTGGAACATGCTTTTATATCTTCCCTTTGTCCCTCAAGCCCATTCTTTCTTTGTTACTGTAATTCTCACTTGATATGTTATCCCTCCTGGGAATTTTTTTTTTAAATTTTATTTTAACAGGCACTGTCTGGAAAAAGAGCCCAAAATGGGAGTGATAGCGATTTGAGGGTACTGTGACAGGCCAGTGAAAATAACTGACCCTTTGGCATTCTTCAGACCATCTCATTCATTTGTTCATTCATTCATTCTGTTTGATTAAAATAAATTCATTCAGTCAACCAGCTTTGCTGATGCTTAATGGATACTAGATCCTCTTCTAAGTCCTGGAGATAGGATGGGCAAGCAAAAGTATTAAACACTGTTGCCTTCTAGGAGTTTTGTATCTAAACAGGGAAGTTAAAAATTGTACCCAAATATTTATAACAATTGCAACAGAGGACGCCATAAGATAAATACTTAGTAGTGACATAGGCTTGACATCCTTCATTATAATCCCCTGAGGAGTTTTCTAAAAATAGAAATTCATGGGCCCCACCACCTTCTGAGAGAGCAGAATGTGGCTAAGTAGTAAAGGGCATTTTTAGTTTGTAGAAGTAGTAGTAAATTAGTACATAGGCAGGCTTGTGTAGGAATAGGTCAGGGTAAATCCACCAGGCTGACCTCGAGGTGGGGAGAAGTGAGGCTGAATTGAAAACAGGCTGTCAGATATTCTCATTTCCAGTACTCCTGATTTCAGTGTTCTTTTGGACAATCATTTATGGAGTGCACCTGTTTATTGTGTTCAGTTGTTCTTCCTCTGTTCATGTGGGTACACAGGTGAGCAGCCAGAAGCCACATGGTATCTGCACCTGGCAAAGCTCCTGATGTCTCTATCACACAGGCAGAGGACAAGGCTTTCATGGCCTGGCTCACTTTAAAACTTTTTAAAACAGAGTTTTTATCTTTCATTTTGTCCCTGGGGTACCTTGTGCATTATTGAATGCATGAGCTTATTCATTCTTATTCCTGCTGAACCTTCTCATCCCAAATGTAACTGTTCATGTCACTGCTTTTTTATGCTCTGCATCAGATTATAGCACTCAATCAGATCACCAGCTTGTGGTTATGTATCATTTCTCATTTGCCTTTAAAACATTTGAGACACTTTTTAGATATCTAATAGTCTTGTCCTAAGATGGTGGGTATTACCTTACATGTAAATTTTGTTCTATATTTTCAGGGTTTTTTTTTAAATTGAATTAGGTTCTCAGTAAAAAACTCTTTTAGGATAGACAGCTTAATAGGATTTACTGACACTGTTTTAGAGGATGAATCTGCGGCTTAGAAACTCAGTCGCCAGCCCATTGTCCCATATCTAGTTAGCGTTCTTCTGACTTGTAAGTTCTACAGCATGCGCCACTCAGTATCACTTGAGTGTTCATTCTGGGCAGCAAGATTCATACTTAAATTCCTATTCAAACCTTTTGTATTTTATATTCTTAGATGAGCAGAGACTACCTTTCTCTGCAGGCAGTTATATGTAACAGTGATGATCAGTTTATATACTTTTGCTAGATATTCCCTGATTTCAGATTGCAAGGAAATTGGAACAGGCTATTTTTCATAAGGGAACTCTGCCCTTCCGTTTGTGATTATCTGGCACCTATGTCTGAAACCATTTCTTTAGGTGAGCATACCAAAGTAAGTTGCATCTGACTAAGGTTTAAGAAATTTAAGTGATTGTTCACTTTTAGAAATATTTATGTTTTTAGTGTCATCTTTTAAATAAAAGTATAGAAATTGGCTTATATGCAACATTGTCACTCTGCCCAAGTGAGCTGCAGGAGAACAGGAGTGGAACTAGCCTTGTCTCTCTAGCTTCTGCCCTTCTGCCTGAAACCACAAATACAGATATCATAACTACATTTTCCTTTTTACTTTTTTTTTTTTTTTTTTTGAGGCAGGGTCTCACTCTGTCGCCCAGGCTAGAGTGCAGTGGCACTGTCTTGGCTCACTGCAACCTCCACCTCCCAGGCTCAGGTGATCCTACCACTTGGAGCCTCCCAAGTAGCTGGAACTATAGGCACTTGCCAGCTAATTTTTGTATTTTTTTAGAGATGAGGCTTCACTATATTGCCCAAGACGGTCTCAAACTCCTGGGCTCAAGTGATCCGCTCACCTCGGCCTCCCAAAGTCCTGCAGTTACAGGTATCAGCCATGGCCTAGCCAACTACATTTTCATGTCCCCCACACAACCATTATAGAATGGGTGTTAAGCCCTATATTGAATGCATTTTTTACTCATTTTCTTCATTTTGTAGTCTTGTTATATTTACAGAAGTATTTTTCTCTTTGCCTTTTCATAGTGTCCAAATAATCTCCCTGACAGTCAAAACCCTAGTACTGCTTTTGGCTGTTTATACTGTAAAAACAGGAAATTAATATATCAGGTAAATTTCACACTCCGCCTTCCTGAGCAGATTGATGGAAATTGAATTTCACATTAATCAGACATAGCAACATACATCTTCTATCCTGTAGAAATTTATGATTTTTACTCACTTGAATAAAGTATTAACAGGGTCGTTTTTTTTGTTTGTTTGTTTTTTTTTTTTTGAGACGGAGTTTCACTCTTGTTACCCAGGCTGGAGTGCAATGGCGCGATCTCGGCTCACCGCAACCTCCGCCTCCTGGGTTCAGGCAATTCTCCTGCCTCATCCTCCTGAGTAGCTGAGATTACAGGCACGCGCCACCATGCCCAGCTAATGTTTTGTATTTTTAGTAGAGATGGGGTTTCACCATGTTGACCAGGTCTCGATCTCTTGACCTCATGATCCACCCTCCTCGGCCTCCCAAAGTGCTGGGATTACAGGCTTGAGCCACCGCCCCCGGCCAGCAGGGGTTTTTTTTTGTTCACTATACACTAATTTTTGGAGCTTTGTTCTTACCTGTGTTGCTATCTGATTTATTATTGTTATTTCTTCTAAAATTGTTATTTCAAGATTATTCAGTCTCAGACGTCTATATTCATAAAAGTAAAACCTATATGTTTATTACCACCAAATTATACTTTTATTACAAAAACCATCAGTAAGTGAATCTCCAAGTATTTATTGAGTACCTATCAGTGCATTAGAAGGAAACAATTAAGTATAATGAAATATGCTGTTAGCAGAGTTTCTTATTTTAAAAGAAATATAGAATAGATTAGAATAGAAATATCAGTATATCTTTGTGGTAAGGGTAAATATTATTTGGTGAAACTTTTACACACAAACATAAACTTGTATATTGAGTAACAATATGACTTTTTTTCTTACTGTAGGTTGCATTCAAAAAAGGTTTAAAAGTTGTATAAACACTTAAAAACTGTAGAAATGGTCTCCTGACTCACTGAGTTAAGAACTTTATGATTTGCTTGATATGACCCCTAAGAGTCCATGAGGAGAGTTAAGCATTATATGTGTTTAACAGAAATGGATATGTAAACAGTATGATGGAGAACTTACAGGAGTCACCTTTCCAAGATAAAATCCAGTGTCTGTCTAAACAGTATTAGATTTTGAACCTCAAAGCTGATCCCTGATACTACATAATAAGTTCCAAGGTCACAGCTCAGTTCTTCAGCATAATACCCATTCATTTAGAGAGAGATTTCAGAGACCCCTATGCTTGAATTCTCAACTGACTGCCACCAAAGTGTCTCCTAATGGAGATTCCTACTGGGAAGAAATGTGGCTGGCAGTAACACCACATACCAGCTCCCCTCAGTCATGTCCCCTAACACTTATAAAGCTTCCGCAAATCAAAGGGAGCTCTTCTTTAGGAAGGTCTAGAAAATAAATGAGTCCCATGAGACCAGGTGCCTTGCCCTTTGACCTTCACGTATCTAGTGCTTAGCAGGTATCTTCTTGGGGCAGGCATGCATTCAGTTCAAGGGTTTGGTCAATGAGGTCTTCTCTTCAGCAGTCCTTTCTCTGACCAGTTCTTTTTTCACAAGATCAACCCTCAGAGTTTTACTTTGATCTTTGTTAAGTCTTATACTTAAATTATTGACAATTTAACTTGTTAAGTATTATAATTTTGTTCCTTTCTCTTTCTCCCAAACCTGTCTTTTTAAAATTTTCATGCATAGCTGAACTTCTCTCTCCCTCATGCATTCATCTTTTTAAAGTCATTACTTATGTACCTCTCCTTTTTGCTCTTTCCCTTCCAAAAGCTTTCAGAAACTATGGTAATCAAAAAAACTTCATATGCCTTTGTGACATGAGAGAACAGAACAGTTCCTCTCTTCTTGAAGGTAATCTATTGAGGTGCTGACACCTTCTATGAGGAGATCCTTTGCACTGGGGAATTTATAAAGCAATTTCATTTAGCTCAATATAAAATGTTAAGTGAGATCTAAGATGGAGCATTTCTGGAACTCCTTTGGACTTGTGTTTCATTTATATTATCAATTAACAAACTGTAAATGGCTTCTTTATTTTAATGGAAGTGCTTTGTTGCTTAGAAAACAACAACTGGCCACTGAGTATAACCGGAAACGAGTTCTCCGACACTGCTTTACAGAATGGCAGCATTGGCATGGTGCCGAGCTCCTGAAGAGAGAGCTGGCTCTCACAAAAGAGGAAACTAGGAAGAAGATGGATGCACTGTTGAAGGCAGCATCGCTGGGGAAACTCAGTGCCAGTGGGTCATCAGGCATCAGTTTACCCAAGGAGGCAACAGCCACGGTGGGTCTACCAGTAAGAAATGGACAGGTACATGGTTTTTCCTTTGTTTGGTCTTCCTGCTTAGTAAACACTTGCATTCGAGGTTTGCACTTTTATAGCTGGTATGTCAGTTACCGTCAGGTTGCCTTGTCAAGGCTGTCAAAAGATGACAGCTGCCTCAGTACACAAAGGTTACCTTTCAGGCCATGTTTGTTGTCTTGAACTGAATCTTCTTTTTATAATCATATATAAACTTTGGCATCATTGGAAATTAGTAGGGATGTAATATTGAGAGGGCATTTAAAACAACTAAGTGAAATATTCCTTTAGGAACAGACGGGTAAAGCACTGTTATAACTCTTGAATTCCTCTTTTTAATCATCAGACATTTCCTTTCTAACTGAGTTTGTGACTTATAAGAGGGGAAATTAAAAATTTTTCTTTTTCTAATAAGAAAAGTCATATATACTAATTGTAGAAATTTGGTAGAAAATTACAGAGAAAAAATACCCTATAATTCTATCATCTGTAGATAATCTGTAATAACATGTTAAAATATAGCCATCTAGTCATTTCTCTAAGCATATGCAAACATCTTTTCATATTTTATTTAGCTTTTAAATTTTCTTTTGCAGGCCATTGAGGAACTCTAGTCTGCCAAAATTCAGGAAAAGGAAAGCCATGGTTTTTTTTTTTCTTCTTAATACTAATGTAATTACTGTTTAAAAAAAAAAAAAAAAACCCCAAAAAACTGCATTTTCACAATATAACATGAGTGTTTTCTGTCATTACATCCACTTCTGCAGTAGTTATTCTCAACTTAGAGTATACCTCAGAATCATATCTACTAAAACAGAATTTCTGGGTGTGGGGCACCTGTTTTTTTTTTTTCAACTTCCACAAATGGAACTAATACATATCCCCTGTCTAAGGACTAGTTTTCTGTTCCACCATTTTGTAATGGCTACATTACATGATTCTGTAATGAACTGAAAGCTGGATCTGTTTAGCTCCTCTATTACTGGAATTTGTTTCCAGTTTGCTACCATTGTGAACAATGCTTCAGTGAACATCCTAGTAGCTAAATCTGCACATATCCATAATGCTTTGCTTAGAATAATACCTAAAAATGGAATGCATGTTCTATTTTCATCTTATTATTGCTTCAACATTTGTATTTCTTTGATTCCTAATGAAGTTAAATATTTTTATACTGAATATATACTTGTGCACAATATAGCAATGTTTTAACTAATGACTGACTACATACACAGTGGTGGTCCCGTAAGATTATAATAGAGCTGAAAAGTTCCTCTTGCCTAGTGACTTCGTGATGCTTTTGACCACGTAGTCCTAAGCTAATATGTGTGTTTGTATCTTAGTTTTTAACAAAAATGTTTTAAAAATTTTTAGAAAACAACCACTTTAAAAACAGGAAAAAGCTTATGGAATAAGTATATAAAAAAAGAAAATATTTTTGTATAACTGGGCAGTGTTTGTGTTTTAAGCCATTACATTATAAAAGAGTCAGAGTTAAATAAACGTTTATAAAATAGAAAGTTACAGTGATCTAGGGTTAATTCATTACTGAAGAAAAAAATTCTTAACAAATTTAGTGTAGCCTAAGTATACAATGTCTGTGAGGTCTGCACTAGTGTATAATAATGTCCTAGGCCTTCACATTCACTCATCCAGAGCAACTTCCAGTCCTGTAAGCACCATTCATGGTAAGTGCCCTCATACAGTTGTACCATTTTTTATATTTTATACTGTTTTTACTGTACCTTTTCTATTTAGATATGCAGCTACTTCCCATGAGTTACAGTTGCCTACAGTATTCAGTACAGCAACATGCTGTCCAGGTTTATAGACTGGGGCAATAGGCTACACCATATAGCCTAGATGTTTAGTAGATTATACCATCCTGGTTTGTGTCAGTACACTCTACAGTGTTCACACAACAAAGTCACCTAACAATGTATTTCTCAGAACAAATCCCCATTACTCAGCAACGCATGACACGTGTGTGTGTGTGTGTGTGTGTGTGTGTGTGTGTAGAAGATATATAGTGACTTGTCTCTTCATGCCTTTTGTCCATTTGTCTCTTTGATATCTTTTTCTTATTTATTTTTAAGACTATTGATGCTTTTGTTATTATATATTGCAAACATTTTTTCCATGTTGTCATTTGTCTCTTTGGTTTAGTTATGGTGTTTGGTACTATACACAGTTGTTAAGTTTTTATTAAGTCAGTCCTGTCAGCTGTCTTCTTTTATCACTGCACTTCTCATGTTTAGAAAACCTTTTGGAGAAGATCCTCTATCCCCTCACCTCCACCCTCCACATAATGCTGTTAAGTACTTAACTCAGACATGTGAATTTCAATTGTGCACTGGAGGGTCCCCAGCCTTGCTTTTTACCCTGATTACTGCTAGCAAGTAGGTTGGTTTTAATTTAAGCCAATTCTCTCCGAAAGGGGGGATCATGAGGATGCTTATTGGGACTTATGTATAACATTTTGGTCCCTTCCCCTAGGCAATTTATCTACCTTTATGTCAGATAATTTTGTCTCCATTGAGACCTAAGAGAAACTTCTATCTTAAGAAATGGCATATGAAACCTTTTACCTCACAAAATGCCACTGTTCTTAAATGAAAGAAAAAAAAAAGTTCAGCGGAAAATATTTTTTATCTGTGCAAAACAGAAAAATTACTATATATATATTTAGACTCTATTAAAAAAGCCTCCAAATCTCTGAAATCAAGAATAAAAGCCTTTGTCAAGAAAGGAAAATATTGTTAAAAATGGAACAGATCAAAATAGAGGGCTACAATAGACCCTGTAGAGACTAGGTAAACTAATCTTTTTCCAGAGTGTGGAACAAAACATGAACAAATGAAAATATAAAATCTTTTGTTAGATGTTTATTAATTATACAATCACAGGAACTTAAGTACCAAGAGTACAAATGAAAATATAAAATCTTTAGTTAAATGCTCATTAATTATACAATCATAGGAACTCATGTACCAAGAACACACAAACTGTACCTTGAATTTTTCCCAAATTATCACTTAGCTAATAGGTAATTTTTTCTAAATAAGTCACACCGTTCACTCCTGCTCTCTTGAGTACAATCTGTACCACTAAGCTTTTCCTTCATGTTCTTATTTCCATGTTAAAATGTTACCATGATCCAAAAGAAACCCTGTCGCTTTACTCAGGGCTTTGACACAGTCTTGCTGGATTAATAAGGTGTCATTACCGCAAAGTTTAAAAGAGCCTAAAACATATACCCTGCTTGATGCTAAATTACTTAAGCAGGTGTTCTCATGAAGAAGTGTTCATTGACATTTCTGAAATAAAAGATTACATTTAAAAGTGTTTAACATGTCAGAGTTTCCATTTTTACATCTTTCATTTCAGTTGAATCTATGGAAAGCATTTCTCTTCTTTTTTTTTTTTTTACTATATCTCCCAAAACCTACAGCCTTTTCTCTCTCCTCTGAAAATTCAAGTGTGGTTACAGAGTTGCCAAGGCTACTAAGGTTATAACCAGGGGCTCCTTGTCCTCTCACCTGTCTATTTTTCTTATTGTTCCTCATTATGACACTTGACAAAACCAAATTTTTCTCAGTGTGCTTGTTCAGGATAGGCAACCTCTGTTGACAGTGTTGCTATTGAATAAACATAGTTTGTGCCTTTGGGGTGTTCTTTTTTTTAATATATATACTTTAAGTTCTGGGATACATGTGCAGAACATGCAGGTTTGTTAACATAGGTATACACGTACCGTGGTGGTTTGCTCCACCTATCAATCCGTCATCTACATTAGGTATTTCTCCTAATGCTATCCCTCCCCTAGCCCCCCACCCCCTTACAGGCTCCAGTGTGTGATGTTCCTCTCCCTGTGTCATGTGTTCTCATTGTTCAATACCCACTTATGAGTGAGATCATGCAGTGTTTGGTTTTCTGTTCCTGTGTTAGTTTGCTGAGAATGATGGTTTCCAGGTTCATCCATGTCCCGACAAAGAACATGAACTCATCCTTTTTTTATGGCTGCATAGTATTCCATGGTATATATGTGCCACATTTTTTTTATCCAGTCTTATCCTTGATGGGCATTTGGGTTGGTTCCAAGTCTTTGCTATTGTAAAGTCTTTGCTATTGTATGTTTACTGCAGCTACAGTGCTGCAGTAAACATACATGTGCATGTGTCTTTATAGTAGAATTATATTCATGGTGAGCAGCAATGCATGTTTTAAGAGTGGTGGCCTCTGAGGTAGCCAGGCCAGGAGCACAGACCACTTTTAACCTGCAATACATGGCAGCTGTGCCATTAAACAAAATAATACTGACCACATGAATGTTGGACTTCATCAGCACAGTCCTTTAACTAGTTGAGCTTTAACATGTTCCTCTCTGTCAGGTGACTGCTGTGCCCCCTTTGTGGGAAGAGTCTTCCTTGGAAAGCAGTGGTTGTATGATCAGTCCTCCCCTAGGAAGAACAACAACAGGCAACTTGCAGGGTCCCCTTCAGAATGTCCCTCTGAGTGCACCTGGCAATAAGCAGCACAAGACCCTGGGTGCTGAACCCTCTCGACAGCCTGGCAGCAACGAGAAGCTTGGAACCAGCAGCCAGAAAGCAGAACGGGCTTGCTTAGGTCATGTCCACAGCTGCCATGTCTTCCAGCAACAGCTGATTGAGAAGCAAAAGAAGAAACTTCGGGAACAGCGGAAAACAATTCTCGAGCTGAAGAAAAAACAGCAGCTGGCAGAAGCTCAGTGGGCAGCAGAGCACACCTCAGCAGTCACAGATGCACAGAGCCACCTGCTGTCAAAGCCCAGAGGAGAAAAGGAACCAACAACCTGCAAGATGCTTGTGAAGTATGTCTGTTTTATCAGAATACTCTGGACTCACTTTGAGGGGTTTTTCACTTTGGGCTCCTGAACTTCTTTGTCCTATTTCTAAACTCCATGATCTTTCCTTTTCCTTGATTTTGCACTCTCAAAGCGAAGAAGCCTGTATTGTGACTAGCACATGACAGGCGTGGATAGTTAAGGATGCCTACAAGGATACAGTTATACAGTTAGCATTTGGGTCATGGCTGCCTTTGAGGATCTCTGTTACTATACCAGTTAAAGAGCAAAATGCTTCCTTGCCCTACTATTTCTGGGTTTCTAGCTATGTTTAGTGCTGAGAAGCCAAGTCAGATAGCAGGGTCAGATGGAGCAGCCCATGGGCTGGCTTATTTCCTAGCTTAAATTTATAGCTGTTAGGGATAAAACAAAACGTCTTTTAGCCTTGCATGAGAGCCCACATTTTTGAAAAGCCATTTAAGATGGTTTCAGTGTGCTTTAAACATACTCATTGCATGTGATAAATGGGAGGATAAGATGTGGTGACACCTATTGGTTTGAAGCATTAGAATGGGAGTCAGAGTACACCGTGTAGACTCAGTCCCTCAACCTTTCCATACTTCATTACACAAATTTGTGGATTGGGTACAATATGTAGTTATCTCAAAGGGTAGGGATTCCTTAAGGTCTGTAAAAGGCTTTGAGCATCTCAGGTCAAAGGGCTTTGAAGGAAACTGGTTAGTAGTCTAAATTCTTTTCTTTTCTTTTTCTCCTAGTTCACCTGTTGCTTCCCCTGGGGCTGAAGGCAGTAGAAGTGACTCCTGGAATTCTCTTTCTGGACCCAAAAAGAAACCAAAGCAGTTGATGACACCACATCCCATACTGAAAGGCAGGGCTGTCTTGGTGGTGGCCTTGCTAGTTATCTGCTTTCCTAGAGCAGAATGTGTACGCTGGGACTGAATTCTAGCAACTCTTAGGTTTTAAGACTTGGCAGAACCTGTCCTCAGAATCTCAGAACGGTAGACATGTGAGGAGTGGAGTATGCTAGAGAGCCCCACTCCTTTTTTCCTGCCCCTTTTGCCGACATTTTTGGTATTCCCAACCAACAACAACAAAAAAAACGTAGCTGAAAGGTGTATCATTTTTCTGTAATTTGAGATTTGGATTGTGGGAAAAAAAAAAGGATAATTATACAAATGAGAAAACTCTGAGTAGCTGCCAAGGACAAACACTGATAAAGTTCACCTGTCATCATACTTTGTTCATGTTAAAATACTGATCAGTTTACAGTAATCCAAGATAAGTTATTACATCATTTTATAATGTTATACCTTATTGATAGGATTTTAGTAATGAAACCTACAAACCAGATAAGATGCACATAGAAACACTTACTTATTTATTTGGTACAGGCAGGGTCTTCCTATGTTGCCCAGTCTGGTCTCAAACTCAGCCTCAAGCAGTCCTCCCACCTCAACCTAAGTGTTGAGATAATAGGCATGAACCACTGCACTTGGCCAGAAACCCGTATTTAAACTAAACTGTATGAATAGAAGCATTGTTCAGAACCCACCTAGTGAATCTGCTCATTGTTTTTTCTATATACTTAGTTCCTCACTGTACATATATTTGCATGTGGGGGTTGGCACTTTGACAATTATATTGTGGTTTGTAAATTTGATTTTTTACCTGTGGCAAGATTGCTGGTTTAATAAGAAGTAATTACAAATGAAAGACACTGTGCCTACAGTCAATTCTTATTAATGAAGAAATTGGCAGTCTTTGCATTAACTATCTGTCAGGACAGCTGCTGTTTTTGCCTATCATTAAGCTTAGTCAGGAAATGCCCAGTTAAGTGTGATTATTTTTTTTTTAATTATTGTTCGATCAAGGAGTTAGCTATTTTAGAAGCCCAGTCTACTTTCAGGTAGTCTTTTAATGATTATATCTAGAAAAAATGGGCAAAGGGCATATTACCAGAGACTCTGCTTCTTAGGGGTCTCTTACTTTAATCCCCTAGTCTATTTCTGCCTTCTTAGAGATAATTTCACTCTCGCCATCTGTGGCACTACCATTCTTTTTCAGCACAGCAGACACTTAATATCTGTAAGAAATAGCCTGGTGAGTTTTTTGTTTATTAATTCTTAAAACTTGGACTTCAATTCTCTTCTCTGTAATATGGCACAAGGAACTGAAAGTAACTATTGGCTGGTTTAGGTGAGCAGAACTTGATACTCCTCCCATCCATGCCCCTCTTCCTAATAAAGCCCCAAATGATTACAGAGTCATATTATCAGACCATCTTGCACATTTGTTTCTTTTGGATCGATATTTAATATACTGTCAAGAACAGGAGTCTGACACTCAAATTCATTCAGATGCCAGTTCTCCAAATGCCTGGTACAATTCCATTTCCTGCCCATCTGTATATCCAGGCCTTAAAACTAGATTGAAATATATTCATCGTGACCCCATACTTTGTTGTTGTTCTTATATATACAGACATATGTATAGTGACTTAAGAAAAATTAGCCGATTCAATAGGATTTAGGAATGATTCTACCCTCAAAGTATTGGTTAGATGTAATTAAAGTTTTCTGCATTCATCAAAGGTATAATCAAATTAGAATTCTGGTTTCTGGGTTTCATATACTAAAAGTGTATCATCAAGGCACATTAAAAACCAGTAAACAATTATTTTAATAAAAATGTAAACAACAATTAATTTCTAAATTGTTCATCATTGCTGAGGATGGGATAGTAGGTCTTTCACCATGGAGTGTTATGTAAGTTGTATTTATCTCAATATTTTTTCTGAGATTGTGAACATTTAACTTACAAGAACACCCTAATAATAACACTAAATTTTACTATGAAATGGAGACATTTCTCTTGCAGTGTTCCTCATATTTTTTCAATATAAAAATATTAGAACTCTTTTACTCTTTTCTAGCTATGGAAGAGAGAGCAACTCAACGAGCTGAACGTAGGCGGATCTTGGCAGAGAAGAAGAAAAAACAAGAAGAAGAAAAATTGGTAATAAATTCAGAATGCAAACTGAGTCAAAACAAAAAATAGGATTTGTCTTTCTTAAAAAATGAAACCTTTCTTGTCCAGAACTCTTGAGACAATAGAGTTACACCAACTTTAGAAATGGTTTTTGGCCTACTGGCCTGAATTCTGTAACAATTTTAGGAAAATAAGGGGGACAGAAACATCAACGTCATCAGCACAGCAGGAAGGAAATGTTATAAAAGTTGATGAGAGCCGGCAGATTAAAAGATTTACATGTAACCAAGATTAGTTTGTTATAGGTAGATGTCTGACCTAATGAATTTGCAAAGGGGGATAATTCTTATCTTCCGAAGTTTTGACCTAGACTATCTGAAGTAAATTTTGTGACTACCAAGAAAAAATAAACAGTTCCAACAGTTGGGAGTTTTCTGGTGAAATGAAAGAAAACCTTTTTCCCCCTAAACTTGGAGTTAGTTTTTCACAGATGACAGTAAGAACTAAAAAGTAATCATTTTAAATGAAAAATTAGTGATCTTATTATTTATGATCAGTCTTACCTTCACAAGTAGAAAAGGATTCTTTTGGAAAAACTTTGAGATTACATAACTGATGACATGTTGGTTGAGTTTTCTACTTGTATCACAAAGTGCAGACTTCTTCCAGAAATAGGAAAGGCACTTTGGTAGACACTTGACTATCCTGAACATAAAGGATCACATTTCTGTTCAAACTGAGGGTTCTGATTTTTCTGGGTTCTAATCTCAATCAGGCCCAGTTAAAGGCCCAAGAGGAGGAACGTCAGAAAAGGGAGGCAGAAGAAAAGGAGGCACAGCTTGAAAGAAAACGAGAAGAGAAGAGACTGAAGAAGATGGTTAGTATTGTCTATTTGGTCAGTCCTGTGTCATGAGGCCTGTTGTGTGTGATACTGTGGCCCTATCCACCCTCTTTAACGTAGAACTTCTATCTGGAATACTTTTCTCTCACCTTCACTTCTTTTCTCGATCTTATTTATGTAAAGCTACTCATTCTTCAGATCTTAGCTCAAACATGACCTTGTCCAGATTAGCCTTTCCTGCCCTGCCCACCCTCCTTTCTACCTGAAGTTAGGTTAGGGTCCCCCTTTGTGGACTCTCATCAAATATCTTCCCTTCAGAACATTGTTGACACTTACAGTTGTACATGTGTTTTGTGGCTGTTTTGTTCATTTCTACATCCCCAACTAAACTGTAATCTCCGTAAGAGTTAAGGGAGCAATCCGGTGTTGCTCACTATCATATTGGCAATCAGCAGATATGTGTTTAATGAGTAAATAAATGAATGAACAAATGGAAGAAGAAGTGATAATACATACAGAAATAATAATACACACAGAAGAAATAAGAGTAAGAGCTCTTACTCTAAGGCTATTAAATTCTACTTGGGAAGATAAGGTCCCCCCCCACAAAAAAACCAACCAGAGATACTGTAGTAGAGTATTTGCCATCATGTGCTACATAGACCAAAAGAGATCAAGGGGCCAGACACGGTGGCTTACACCTGTAATCCCAGTACTTTGGGAGGCTGATGTGGGAGGATTGCTTGAGCCCGGAGTTTGAGACCAGCCTGGGCAAGATGGCGAGACCCTTTCTTGAACCACTCAGCCGTGCTGACTAACTTTAGTAATCTGGGTGAGGTAATAAAGAAATGGGCCTCTTGGGCAGCATCCTACACAGCTGAGGGAGCTGAGTGCTTACTCTGCTCTCACTTTCCCCCATAGGAGGAATCACAGGCTGTGGGGGTCTCTCTTGACATTGAACTGTGCTGACAAAAGGGATGGGTGACCCAGATAAAGTGAAACTGTTCTTACTCTCTTCAATGTGTCCAATGATGTGCTGTAACTTCACTGCTGGACTTCCACAAAGGTACTCTCATCCATGGGTACTTGTCGAAATTAGTGCTTCTGTGGGAATGTGATGGTAGAAAGCTGCTATTCTATCATCTTGCTGGTGTCTCTTCTCCGTTTATTTAGATCTTTGATTTATTTCATCAGGGTTTTTATAGCTCCGCACATCTCACATTTTGTTAGGTTTGTACCTAAGTATGCATTTTTTGGGTGTACTATTATAAATCATGTTTTTTTAAACATTTATATCCCATTTATTCATTGCTAATATAGGAACATAATTCATTTTAATATGTTGATGTTGTACCCTTCAATCTTGCTAAATGAATTTTTGGTTCCAGAAGTATTTTTGTGAATTCTTTGGAATATTCTAGATAGACAACCAGGTTGTCTGCTAATAAATGCAGTTTTGTTTCTTTCTTTCCAATCTGCATGCCTTTTACTTATTTATTTTGCCTTATTCCACTAGTTAGGACTTCCAGTATGAGACGGAATAGGCATGGTGAGAGAAGACATCCTTACCTCGTTTCAGATCTAGGGGGAAAGCATTCAGTATCTCACCATTAAGTATGATGTTTGCTGTGGGTTTTTCATGAATGCCTTTTATTAGATTATGGAAATTTTCATTCCTAGATTGCTGAGAATGTTTATTACAAGCTTTTTGTGTATCTTTGATATGACCATATCATCATCTTAATTCCTCTATTAATGTGGCAAATTACATTGATTGCCTTCCTGAGATGAACTTCACTTGATCATGGTGTGTTATTTTTATATATTGTCAGATTTCATTTGCTGGTATTTTGTTAAGAGTTTGGTTTTGGGTGTTTTTTTGTTTGTTTGTTTTTTTGTGGTGGTGTTTTTTTGTTTGTTTTTTTTTGTTTTATTTTTTTGAGACAGAGTCGTACTCTGTCACCCAGGCTGGAGTGCAGTGGCATGATCTCAGCTCACTGCAATCTCCGCCTCCCAGGTTCAAGCAATTCTTCTGCCTTGGCCTCCTGAGTAGCTGGGATTATGGGTGTGTGACACCACACCCAGCTAATTTTTGTGTTTTTAGTAGAGACGGGGTTTCACCATGTTGGCCAGGCTGGTCTCGAACTCCTAACCTCGGGATCCACACACCTCGACCTCCCAAAGTGCTGGGATTAAGGGCACGCACCATTATGCCTGGCTAATTTTGTATTTTTAGTAGAGACGAGGTTTCTCCATGTTGCTCAGTCTGGTCTTGAACTCCCATTCTCAAGTGATCTGCCCACCTCGGCCTCTCAAAGTGCTGGGATTACAGGCATGAGCCACCATGCCTGTCCACAACCGGATGAAAATCTATCACCTTGTTAGCTATTTTCTATTTGTTGTACTTATTTTTTGTTTTTCTTTTTTTCCCCCCTACCTTACCTGGTTTTAATTAAGCATCTTTATGATTCTGTTTTATCTTTTTTTGGGAGTTTTCATTTATACCTCTTTTAAAAAGGGTTTTAGGGTTACCCTAAGGTTTACATTTTTAAAATAATCTCCTTCCACCTGAGTGTGGTGGCATGTACCTGTAATCTCAGCTACTTGGGGAGGCTGAGGCAGGAGGACTGCCTGAGTCCAGTAGTTTGAGACAAGCCCGAGTAACATAGCAAGACCCTATCTCAAATAATAATAGTAATAGTAATATCTTTCCACCTTCAAATAATAACACTTTACATGTAGTGAAAGAACATTCCATCAGTATTTCCCATTTCCTTCCTCCATTCCTTTTGGTATTATTGTCACATGTCATATTTTTATGTTTACTACAAATAGCCAATATCTTGTTAAAGTTATTGCTTGGAACAATTAGTTTTCTCTTAGTGGAATTAAAAATAAGATGATTATATTTTACCTTTATTTCTTCTGTTTCCGATGCTGTTCATTTCTTTGTGTAAATCTGAGTTTTTAACCTATATTATAGTTTTATGCCTGAATAACTTTCTTTACCATTTCTTAAAGGGTAGATCAGCTGGCAGTGAATTCCTTCCATTTTTATTTGTCTGAGAGTCTTTATTTTTCCTTCACTTTTAAAGTTTTGTTCGTTTGTTTTTGTTTTTGCTGGATATAGAATTCTGAGTTGACATGTATTTTTTTTCTTTCAAAACCTTAATGATGGTAAGTGTTTTCTTGCCTGCTTGGTTTTTCACAAGACATTTTCTGTAATTCTTACCTTTGTTTCTTTGTGGGTGTCTTATTCTGTTCAGGATGCCATAACAAAGTATCACAGTCTAGGATTAAACAACTGAAATTTGTTTTCTCATAGTTTTAGAGGCTGGAAAATCCGAGATCAGGGTGTCAGCATGGTTGGTTTTTGAAAAGGGGTCTTGTTGGCTTGCAGACAACTTCTCACTGTGTCCTCATACAACCTTTCCTTGGTGCTTGTGTTTGGAGAGAGTGAAGGGAGAGAGAGAGAGAGCACACGAGCAAGAGAGAGACAGCAAGCAAGCGCACTGTGGTGTTGCTTCTTATAAGGACATTAATTCTGTCAAATTAGGGCTGTACTCTTAGGACCTCATTTAACCTTAATTACTTTCTTAGTGGGCCTATGTTCTAATATAGCCACACTTGGGGTTAGGGCTTCAACATAGTAAGCCCCATAGGGGGAGACAAGCATTCAGTCCATGATAGTAGGTAATGTGGGTCTTTCCCTTTAGCTACCTTGAAGATTTTTTCTTTGTCTTTGATTTTTAGTAGTTTGAATATGACATATGTAGGTGTGGTTTGTTGGTTGGTTGGTTGGTTTGTTGATTGGTTGGTTGGTTGGTCTGGCTTTCGTGGTCTTAAGCTTCTTGGATATATGGTTTTATATTTTGTCGCTGATTTTGGAATATGTTTGCCCATTATTTCTTCAAATTATTTCACCTGCCCCATTCTTTTTCTTTTCCTTACGGGATTTATTATGCCAGTGTTACATTGTTTCATATTGTCCCACAGCTCTCAGATGCACTCTTGTGTTTTTCACTCTTTTTGCCTTTCAGTTTATGTAATTTCCATTACCCTGTCTTCAAGTTACCTGATTCTGTCCTTGGCTGTATCTTCTAGCATTAAGCCAGTTGAAGTCCCTCTTTATTACCACATGTTTTTTAAATTTTGAATCTTTTGTTGTAGTTTCCATGTCTCTCCTAAAATTACCTATCTGATCTGGAATGATGTCTACCTTTTCCATTAGAATATTTAGCATTATTTTTGGAAGTTATTTAAAATTCCCTCTCTAATAGTTCAACATCTCTGTCATATCTGAGTCTTGGTCTGATGATTGCCTTATCTTTTCACAGTGTGTTTATTTCTCATGTTTGGGTATGTTCTATATTTTTTTGTTGAAGGCCAGACCTGTTGTTCAGGGCAATACAAACTGCAACGTCGGCCTAGAGTGGGGAAATTTGTACTAATTTAGCCAGGAATTTGGCTATGTTTGAAACTTGTTGCCATGGTCACCATTGTTGAGGTTTGTTGCTGTATGCTGTAGACACCAGAGACTTTAATGTCTTCTAATGACTTTGTTTCTGCTTCCTCTTTTGGTTTTGGGTCTTCCTTTTGTGCCATTCCCCAGAGATAATCTGTTGTTTACAGTTCTCCCAGCTATAATCCACTATTATTATTGGAAGCTTGTATAAGTGTGGTGATAGGGTGTGGATGATGGGGAGTATTCTCCATTCTAATTAAGTCTCAGTATTTGGAGAGCACAGCATTAGGCACTCAGAGAATTTCTGTTTCTACCCTAGGGGTAGAACTTTTTTCTATCCCCCTTTTCCCTTCATCTGCAGTGGGTATCCACGACTGTCTCAGTCTGTGACCTAAAAGACCTTCCCTCTGGAGAATAAGGCTTCCCCAACCCCTAAGTGAGGTAGGGAGGACTTGTCTGAGCAGAATCCCCTGACTGCCCTTCAAACTTCAACAATGGTGACCATGGCAACAACAATAAATGCAGTGCTATTCTGTCAGTGCTCTGGGGTGGTTGCCAGGATAAACTTTTTGTTTCCTAAGGGAGGCTGCTCTTGGAAGATTTTACGGTTGCTGTTGTGCCTCTCCTCAGACAGAGAGCCATGGGGAAACTTTCTGTGGATTCTCCATGATCTTCTCTGTGAGAGTCCGGTGTGGTTTCAAGAAGAAAAGCCTGCAAAGGGGTGAGAACCACCCCCATGACTATGATCCCCAGGAGCTTCAACCTTCTCATGCTGCCCTACTCAGTCTCTGCTTCCATCAGTTCACCAAAATTTCTAGTTTAATTATCTCACTCATATGGTATCCAGTGGCTTCTGCCTCAGATAAACAAATGCTTAGGTCCTGTGCTTCCCTGAAGATGCCTGTCTCTCCAAATTTGGGGGCAACTTCCAATCTCTGATCAGTTCACAAAAAGTCATTAATTTCTTGCATGTCCAGCTTTTTTCTTGTTGGAAGAAAACTGCTTATGCAAAACAGGAATGGTGAAAAATACATTACTGACTAAGATCGTTTTATTTCTCTTACTGTACCAACCCCAAATGTTTTCTTTTTAGAAGCCGCAGTTCATAGCAATGGATAAAAAGATTTTGTCACATAGGCTAGTTTCCATTTCGTTAGTCAACTGGAGGTATCTAAATTGAGATAGATGCATTTATAGGCTGGCTATGCTTGAGTCTTGGACAACTTTAGATCTAAAATGCACATGCCAGTTGTCTCCTTTTCCTTCTGGACAAAGATGCTCTACACGATGTGCTTCTCCACTCAGATTTTCCTGGGTCTTATTCCTTTTGATGCATCAAATTCTACCAAGCAATTCTCTACTTCCTTATCTACTTTATATAGCGGTTCCCAGTGAGCACCCTCCAAGGCCATAGCAGTGTTATTCCTCTGGATATCAAAAAGATAATGGCACTTCTCAACAAGTGCCTTCTGAGACTTCTCTGAATCATTGCATCCTAAATGTGTTTGATTGAACTCTGCTTAACCTCTTCATCTGGGCAGTTTTTTTGCTCATTGAGTGTACCAGCAAATTGTCCAACAGAGGTACCATGTTTTCTAATGACACTGATAACTCTATTGTTGATATGATAAAGAAGGTCTCTGGGGCAATCATATATATTTCTTTGGATAGATAATATGAAATAAGCCCAATTACATGTATATAGGGTGCTATGACACCATTTTAGATAAAGGAACTGGAAGAATCCCTCATGGATAAGCCCCCATGACAGACTCATCCTCTATATTCAGCAAGAGGTGGTACAGGGGCAAGACATGTCTACAGCTTAGTGTCCCCAGACCCTGCCAGAAGAGCATGTCGGGTGCCACAGTAAGATGGCCACTCAGAGGTCTCATGCAGTTACCTCCTGAAAATAAAAAATCTAACCTCCCCTTAATACACCCCTTATGTTTATTAAATGCTTATCCTTAACAGGCAATAACTTTTGTGGCTATATGTACTTTTGATTGATGAACAGTTGAAGTTTGTGGTTGAAAAGATAATTTTATCAGAGAAGAAGAGGCAAGATTTAAAGTTTTCCCTAATTGCTTATCAAGCATATTTGCACATTGAACAAATATCTGTAAAGCATTTACTACATGATAGTCATTGCTCTAGATATTAGAATGTAGCAATGAAGAAAAAGGTAACAGCCCTGCCCTCTGAAAGTTGATATTCTAGTTGGGTAAAACAGGTCAATAATCAAGTTAATGACTAAAGAAGTAGGGAGAGAGTGGTACAGCTGGTGGAAGCAGTATGGGAAATACTTTTCTGAGGAGGTGATACTTGAGCTCCTGGATGCTTAGGCAACCTCAGCAGTGTCTAGTGGGAGCATGTTAAATGTGAGATACCTATTAGACATGCAAATGAACATGTCAAATATGTCCTTGGGTATATAAGCCTGGACAAGATTGTGTAAGGAAGTAAAAAAAGCAAGTGTCTGTTTTTAATGCTCTGGAAGTACCTGGAATCAAGTTGGGAGATTGTCTGGATAGAGTAGAGATGAGAGTGCAAGATCGAGTCCTAAGGACTATAAATAGCTATTCAGAGGATGAGGAGCTAGTGTGGTAGAAAGGAAGTTAGAATCAAAACACCAAGAGAAAAAAATATTTCTGTTAGGGCAGTGGTGGGAGTGGTGAATTTGGTGAAATGCTGAGTTCAATTAAAAGTAGCACAGGGAAGTGATTCATTGATTTGGAAGCCCGGCAAGCATTCATGACCTAGACAACAGGGCTTTCAATGGTGTGCTAGGAAAGGGGTCTCATTCCAGTGGGCTGAGGAGAGAATAGGTGAGGAACTAGAGACCGTGAATATAGATGCAGAGCTCATGAGATCAGAGTTCCGCATCTAATACTCATGGTCTCTAGTTGTTTTTTATTAGTTATTTTTTGGTTTTGGTTTTGGTTTTTTTGAAGAGGGGAAATACTGGCACATGTTTGCATACTGATGGGAATAATCCAGTAGTGAGGGAGAAATTCATGACACAAAAGAGCAGAGTATAAATTATAGGAGCGGGTAAGCAGGAATGTATTCTAGATCACAAAGGGAGAGAAGCGTACAAGGGACAGAAGGCCAAGAGTTTTGGGGCAGTGTCAATTGCCCTGTACTGTTTTAAACATAGCTGTAATTTCTGGCTTTTCTCTTAAAGCATACTAGCTGATAAAGCTACACATTTATTTCAGAAAGAAATCTAGATTTTATATCCCTTTTTCGCCTGAGTGAACTATGTGTTCTATGAAACCCTAGCTACATAGATCCCCACTATAAGTGCTATCTCAAAACAGCATCATCTCATGTAATCCTCACAGTAAATCATGAATTCAGGTGCTATTAAAGATATTTTATATACAAGGAAATTGAAAATCTGGTAATATTAATGAAATACACCCAGCTCTGTTGAGGAATCCTTAATAGAGGAAGGAAATACATATTTGAATTAAATTGCTGTGTAAGAATACAACATTTTGACTCAAGCAGAACTCGTGTTTTTCTTTATATTTTTCCATGGAACTGTAGACTTTGAGAAAGTCTGGTTTTCCCCGCAATTCACCTGAAAATAATTTTCCTTTTGGAGCCGCTAACACCAGCCATAGTTATCATTCTAGGAGGATAGTTACACCATAACTTATCTGTGCGTGGAAACAGGTTCTTTTGTCTGAGCCTGAGGGCTTCTCCAAAGGTTGTTATCTGGGTTAGATGTCTGTCTGCAAGATGCAGCTGCTGCCTTGATGCAACAGGGACATTTCAGTGGATGTGGAAGGGTCAGTTTCTGTTTCCCTCCCCACTTAACCCTCGGCTTCCTCTTACTACGCATGAGAAAATTCTTGTAAATTTTCTCTCTGGCCATTTCATTCAAAATGTATCTCAAGTGCCTGGAATAAAGAGTATAAAGCTTATTTTGGTTTATTGTCTAAGAGAATATGGACATTTCATTTTTCAGAGCTTGTACAGAAATAGGCAGTTTGTATAGAAAGATTAGAGTGATTCTCTCTTCCAGATTAGAAATGTCCCATTGCTCTCTCTATAAATGTTTCTCTCACAGAAGGTTCAGACACGTTAAGTAGCTTGTTAGGATCATCCAGTTCACCACTGCCCTTTTCCTGATGTGAAGTCATCTGAAGTAAAGGAAATGAGCTTAAATGAAATGTTTTTGCGTTTGTGCTGCAAAGATGATGACTATGAAAGCAGTCTTCAGTCTTTGTTGCTCTTGTGTCTTTCACAGCAGGTGTAACTTGCTCCCACTCACCCTTTCTGGGTAGATTTCTTTTTCTCTCACCTTCACTATAAGCTATTTTTATTAAAAGATAAAAAGGAAATAAAAGAAATAATGCTATCTATAGGGTCGATCATTAAGTTTTTGTCATCTTTCTTGGTCACACCCCTCAGGGATGCAGTTCTTTAAGGGTCATGAAGTGTCTTTTCTCAGTGTATCACCAGGAATAGTTCATCTTTCTCCTTCTTAGAAGAGGGAAGGTGGCTTAATGATGATCAAATATCTTTAACTTGCCTCTGGACTTATTGTTCATCACTTAAAAATAGCTTAGTAGTAAGAATATTCTTCTAGACTTTTAATGGAGTATCATTAAATCTCTAGCCCATAGTTTAAATGAAGTGGCTGTATGGCTGGGTTTTTCATAATAATGAGGGGAAAAAATCCTGACTGCTCTTCTAACTAGATGTTTTACCTTTTAGTAACTTGGTGAGAGGTAAATTATTTATGTGACTAATACTGAATAAACCCAAGAATATGCATAGCCCTGATTCTTGTAGACTCGTGACCAACTTCTCCTGACAATCTTAGCAGAATTATTTCCCTTTTTTTTTTTTTTTTTTAAAAAAAAAGCTAAATCATCCAGAGCTCTGTTATCATGATTAACATACCATGTTCAATGGTTACGTGTTCAAATTAAATTCATTAGCTTTTCATTGAAATGAAACTCATTTGTTTTTTGATCATAGCATTTTACTTTTTTATTTTTTCCAGAAAGAACTAGAGAAGCAGAAGAGAATTAAGAGGAACCAGGAGCTGGAAGCAATAGCCAAAGAACATTATAAAGGGGCCTTGCTAAGGAAAAAAGGTCTAGACCCTTGGAAGAGATTGAGAATGCAAAGCAAACAAAACCTCCAGGTACAGCGTCTCACTGTTACCCCCCAAATTAGAAAATGGACTTTTTCAAATAGGATGGATGCCCAGTTAAACTTGGGGGAGGGTGGGGTTTGGTGATTTAAAGCCAGAAAGATAAATTAATTGAATGTGCATATTTGTTGTGCATATAATTTTAGATTTGGTCTTCTAAGGTAGAGAGGGACTTTTGTAATTGAATAAGTTGGAAAAAATGAGAGGAAATTTTTTATTAGAGATCCCCAAGGTAAGATGAATAGAAGCTTCTCTCAGTTTGAGTAAGGGAAAAGTTATTACCATAAGGTACATTAGTCAGGTTTCTGCCTGTGGTAAAGTTGCATAACAAACAACCCCCAAATATCGGTGGCTTACAGCTCAAGTATTTGTTTCTCACTCATGTCTATGGACCAGCTGTAGATTGGGTTCAGGTCTCTCCCCAAACCTCTCATTCTGGTTACAGCAGCTACTCAGGGCATGCTATTTGCCTGGCAACTGTCAGAGCTACAAAAGGCCAAACCAGATTATATAAACCCACTGCTTGTATTATGTCCAGATATTCCATTGGCCAAAGCAAATCATAGGGCCAAGCTCAAAGTCATTGAGAGAAGGCAGCTCCATCCACTCTACAGGGAGGAACTATGAAATCACATTGCAAAGGGTATGGGTGTATAATTCTATTATAGAGAATAGTAATTCACTCTACTGCAGAGAGATATGTGAAATCAAACACCACTGAAATTTCTAATATTTCCCTAACAAATTTATCCAGTGCATAGAACAGGGCATTCAACTAAATGATAAAAAAATTCAAGCAGGGTGCAGTTGCTCACACCTGTAATCCCAACACTTTGAGAGGCCAAGGCAGGTGGATCACAAGTTCAGGAGTTTGAGACCAGCTGGGTCAATAAGGTGAAACTCCATCTCTACTAAAAATACAAAAATTAGCCAGGTGTGGTGGCAGGTGCCTGTAGTGCCAGCCACTTGGGAGGCTGAGGCAGGAGAATCACTTGAACCCGGGTGGTGGAGGTTGCAGTGAGCCGAGATTGTGCATTGTGCTCCAGCCTGAGTACCAGAGTGAGACTCCATCTAAAAAAAAAAAAAAAAAAAAACCAAAATAGATAATATGTTATCTCATCTTTTAGCTCCTAGTCTGGGATGAGTCCAGGACAGGCAGAAATCTCAGGTGCCACAGAGACTCCATGGTGGTCATTTTGGCCAATAAATATGACTGCCAAGAGACTCACTTGAATCGATCACAATCACAGTGCCAGATACCTAGACAAGGCTTAGAAAATCATTGTTTGGAGAGGACTAAGAGGAAACTTTTCCCCTCCTGCCTCTTAAAGAATATAACAGTTACTTTAAAAAATCTATAAACTCTGATTTGTTTATTTATTTTGATAGAATGATACTCAGTTGAAAAGACATTAAATTATTCATGTTATTTTCTATCAGATGGTTTTGTGGTTTATTGATCATGTCTAAATTTCAGTGGTGGTGACAGCTCATTCCACAACACTAATTGAAAGTATTGGCATTTCCTTAATTAGACAGTGGCTAAGTCATGAGAGAGAGGTTTGTTGTGGAGTTGCTGTCCAAGCTGCAGGAGAGCAAATCAAGAGTGTTGCCAGCCACCCACTCCAAAACTCAGCGGAAGTGAAGTGATGGCTTAGAGGTTGTGTATTCCATTTCCATAACCAGCCAATCACTGTGATCTGCAGGGAGTTGGTATTGAAAGGCCATGCATAATGTGAATCTATAACCTCCATAGAATATGTCAACAGTCAAAGCTTTTAGGACACAGGCTGCATGTACCTTCAGATTAGTCTCTACTAACTGCCTAAATGTGTTTTATAGCATCATTTGCAAAGGTGATATGTTTCTTTAAATGTTTTAAAATTTAAGGAATAATATTTTCCATTTAAAATATTATCCAGGTGGCAGAAGAACATTACTCTTTGTTGCTACAGAGGAAATATCTGCTGACCTGGTTCCAGTGTAGTCAGGAAAATCTGGCTAGAAAGACGGCCCAGGCTGATCAATTTTATTCCCAAATACTGCTTAGGAGAGTCATCTGGAGCTGGCTACAGGTAAAGACATAAGGAAGGGTACCTTAAATACATCTCGTTGCTCAATCCTATGTAAGAAAACGAAATGGAATCCAGAATGTCCAGGGTCATTATGTATGTTTGTTTGTTTGTTTTTTGCCATGAAGCCTCCGTGACCCCACTCTGAATCCTTGACTGTCCCTGTGTACCACTTTGGAACCATTTCTGAAAAGATCCATTGTCTTTGAGTCATTTTTTTCTTTTTTTTGATTCTCATTTTATAATTTTTCTTCTCTATCTCTCTTTTCTTTTCTTTCTTCTTTCTCTTTAGATGCATAGTATATCTGGCATTTCTCCCCATGTTATCCCTCCCTACCTTTCCCTCCCTCCCCAACCCCCATTGTCTCTCCCCTACCCCTCCCCAACTGTCCCCTGTGTGTGATGCTCCTCTCCCTGAGTCCACGTGTTCTCATTGTTCAACACCCACCTATGAGTGAGAACATACGGTGCTTGGCTTTCTGTTCTTGTGTCAGTTTGCTGAGAATGATGGTTTCCAGATTCATCCAAGTCCCTACAAAGGACACGAACTCATCGTTTTTTATGGCTGCGTAGTATTCCATGGTGTGTATGTACCACATTTTCTTACACCAGTTAGAATGGCGATCATTAAAAAATCAGGAGACAACAGATGCTGGAGAGGATGTGGAGAAATAGGAACACTCTTACACAGCTGGTGGGAGTGTAAATTAGTTCAACCATTGTGGAAGACAGTGTGGCAATTTCTCAAGGATCTAGAAATAGAAATTCCATTTGACCCAGCAATCCCACTATTGGGTATATACCCAAAGAACTATAAATCGTTCTACTATAAAGACACATGTGCACGTATGTTCATTGCAGCCCTGTGTATAACAGCAAAGACCTGGAACCAAATGCCCATCAATGATAGACTGGTCATCATGTTTTTTCAAGAACAAAAGAGTAGTCAACCCCATTCACCGCTTTGAAATAAATGTGAAAATGGCAAATCAATTTTTATTAGTATAAATTCCTAAGCATGTGTTTGTTTCACAAAGTGTGTATAAACTGTAAGTTATCATTCCATGAGCTTTTGTTTTTATACTTCTTGTCTCACAGTGCACAAGTGATTTAGAAACTTACCCCTTCAGTCTTATAACTGTTTTTACTCCTGTGTTCTATTACCATTTTTAGAATACATTATAGAGGATATTATCTTGGCTGCCAGGTTACCCTTTTTATGTCTCTAGTGTCCTTTGTTTCATTTCTGTTTCAATTCGGTGTCTTTTGTGCTGTTTATTTGCTCTAATTCTTTGTCAGCTGGTATTTTTTGTCTCACTTTTATTTCTGTCTTCATCCGCAGTACCTGACTGATCTGCAGGAAGAAGTAAGAAAATTTTATGTACATTTTCTTCAGAAGAAGATTTTCAGGGCCTGGTTTAACATGGTCAGGGAGGTGACGATCGATTCTCAGGGCAAGCATGAGATTGCAGCAGAGCACAGTGACAGGTGAGGTTTTCATCTTCGGGAAAATTCACTCTCTGACTTCACAATTGCTCAGCAATATATTCTGCTCCTATAATGTGTCTGCAAATATGAGCTGGGGGCTAGCAGAACGGGGTACTTGGAAATACCAGACAGGGTTGGGAGTCCCAACTGACCAGCAAGGTAGTAAACCCCCTGGGACTCCAGGATCCCCATCTTTAAAATGAGAAGGGGGAGGAAGAGGAGACCTGCCCTTTCTACTTTACAGAAATTGGCAAGAGAATAAAACGATGTGAACTACATAAAACACACCTAAGCAAAAATACTGTACTCTTTGTTACTCATATAGTTTTATTTTTTAAGTTCAATTTCTCTTTAAATATTCATTGTGGAATATAATACAAATATAGAAAAGTGCTTAAATCATACAAATACAGCTTAATGAATGACTTTAAAGTAGACACCTTTTGCAGCCACCACTGAGGTCAAAAAGTTGAACATTGCTGTCACACAGGCTCCTTCCCAAGTCTCCCCTAAACTACTCTCCTGATATTTACAATGAACATTTCTTTTTACTTTCCTCCTAAGTATGCAGCCTTGCATGCTATAGTTTAGTTTTTCCTAGTTTGGAACTTTATATATATGGAATCATACTATATGCCATATTAATGTTTAAAATGCAGTTATGTTTTATTTAATCCAGTTGTCTTTGAGAAATAAGGTATTCTGAATAAATAAGTTTTATATCATACAGTCAGCATTTCTCAATAACTAAAAAATTTTATATTTGTTTGCTAATTTTAAGCATTTGGACAGAATGTTCTTAATTTCATTATGCACTTCCTTTAAAAGCAGTGATTTGGTGTAATTCTTTATGAGCATTAGTTAGTGTTCAGTGATGCCTCCAGTTTTTTTGAGGTATGAAGACTCTTGTGTGGGTATGGAAAAGTGCCCCTTTTCTCAGTCTTGCTGTGTCACCCAGCTGGAGTACAGTGGTGTGATCTTGGTTCACTACAACTTCTTTCTCCTGGGTTCAAGCATTTCTCATGCCTCAGCCTCCTGAGTAGCTGGGATTACAGGCATGCACCACCACACACAGTTAATTTTTGTATTTTTAGTAGAAACAGTGTTTCACCATGTTGGCTGGTGCTGTTTTCTTTATATTTGTGTTTTTGTGCAAAGGTGTATATCTCTGTTCCTTGTAATAAGTTTTTATCTTACTGCCATGAGGCTGCCCATCTCCACCAAAACCTCTTTGTCCTTGTTTAATTTACAGATACTGGAAATCAGTGGAGTGGGAAAACAGATAAACAAGTTGATTATAGTTTTCTCTTAATTAAAACAAATAAGCAATAAGTGAGGGTATTCAGAGGATTACCCTTTGAATAAATGATTGAGCTTAGGGTTTGAAGTTTAGGACTCTTATCTATGTGACCCTGAACAAATACCCTTTGAAAGCCTCCCTGTTCCTTTTATAAAATGGGGATAGCAACAGAAACTGTCTTATCGATTGCTGTGATGACTAAACAGGGTACTGTAGTAACTCAATGCTCTGCTTCACCCAAAATAATAACAAACTTTTTAGTTTAGTGTCATTGTGAATATATTATCATTAAGCATCCTTTTTGCCTACCTTTGCTTTCTCTTTTTTTTTTTTTTTTTTTTTTTTAAAGAACATTTTACTATTTTATTTCTTTTGGGTTGTCCTGTGGATTATTATTTTTTAATATATATTTTATTGCATTATAGGTTTGGGGGTACATGTGAAGGACATGCAAGATTGTTGCATAGGTACATACATGGCAATGTGGTTTGCTGCCTTCCTTCCCATTACCTATTATCTGACATTTCTCCCCATGTTATCCCTCCCCAGCTCTCCACCCACTGCTGTCCCTCCCCTGTTCCCCCCAACAAACCCCAGTGTGTGATGCTTCCCGCCCTGCGTCCATGTGTTCTGATTCTTTGACACCCGCCTATGAGTGAGAACATGCAGTGTTTTTCTGTTCTTGTGTCAGTTTGCTGAGAAAGATGGTTTCCAGGTTCATCCATGTCCCTACAAAGGACACGAACTCATTGTTTTTTATGGCTGCGTAGTATCACATGGTGTATATGTGCCACATTTTCCCTGTCCAGTCTGTCATCGATGGGCATTCTGGTTGGTTCCAAGTCTTTGCTATTGGAAACAGTGCCACAATGAACATTAGTGTGCATGTGTCCTTATAATAGAACAATTTATAATCCTTTGGATATATACCCAGTAATGGGATTGCTGAGTCAAATGGAATTTCTACTTCTAGGTCCTTGAGGAATCGCCACACTGTCTTCCATAATGGTTGAACTAATTTACACTCCCACCAACAGTGTAAAAGTGTTCCTATTTCTCCACATCCTCTCCAGCATCTGTTGTCTCCAGATTTTTTAATGAGTGCCATTCTAACTGGCGTAACATGGTATTTCAGTGTAGTTTTGATTTGCATCTCCCTAATGACCAGTGATGATGAGCATTTTCTCATGTTTGTTGGCCTCATGTATGTCTCCTTTTGTAACGAGTCTGTTCATATCCTTCACCCATTTTTGAATGGGCTTGTTTTTTTCTTGCAAATCTGTTTTAGTTCTTTGTCAGATGGGTAGATTGCAAAAATTTTTTCCCATTCTGTTGGTTGCCCATTCACTCTGATGATTGTTTCTTTTGCCATGCAGAAGCTCTGAAGTTTAATTACGTCCCAGTTGTCTATTTTGGCTTTTGTTGCCCATGCTTTTGGTGTTTTAGTCATGAAATCCTTACCTACACCTATGTCCTGAATGGTTTTGCCTAGATTTTCTTCTAGGGTTTTTATGGTGTTAGGTCTTACATTTAAGTCGTTAATCCATCTGGAGTTAATTTTAGTGTAAGGTGTCAGGAAGGGGTCCAGTTTCTGCTTTCTGCACGTGGCTAGCCAGTTTTCCCAACACCATTTATTAAACAGGGAATCCTTTCCCCATTGCTTGTTTTTGTGAGGTTTGTCAAAGATCAGATAGTTGTAGATGTGTGGAGTTGCCTTTGAGGCCTCTGTTCTGTTCCATTGGTCTATATCTCTGTTTTGGTACCAATATCATGCTGTTTTGATTACTTTAGCCTTGTAGTATAGTTTGAAGTCAGGTAGTGTGATGCTTCCAGCTTTGTTCTTTTTGCTTAGAATTGACTTGGCTATGTGGGCTCTCTTTTGGTTCCATATGAAGTTTAATGTGGTTTTTTCCAGTTCTGTGAAGAAGGTCATTGGTAGCTTGATGGGGATAGTGTTGAATCTATAGATTACTTTGGACAGTATGGCCATTTTCACGATATTGATTCTTCCTAACCGTGAACATGGAATATTTCTCCATCCGTTTGTGTACTCTTTTATTTCATTGAGCAGTGGTTTGTAGTTCTCCTTGAAGAGGTCCTTTACACTCTTTGTTAGTTGTATTCCTAGGTATTTTATTCTCTATGTAGCAATTGTGAATGGCAGTTCGTTCTTCATTTGGCTCTCTTTAAGTCTGTTATTGGTGTATAGGAATGTTTGTGATTTTTGCACATTGATTTTGTATCCTGAGACTTTGCCAAAGTTACTTAATTAGTTTCAGGAGATTTGGGGCTGAGACGATGGGGTCTTCTAGATATACAATCATGTCATCAGCAAATAGAGACAATTTGACTTCCTCCTTTCCTAATTGAAGACCCTTTATTTCTTTTTCTTGCCTGATTGCTGTGGCTAGAACTTCCAATACTATATTGAATAGGAGTGGGTTAGAGATGGCATCCTTGTCTAGTGCCAGATTTCAAAGGGAATGCTTCCAGTTTTTGCCCATTCAGTATAATATTGTCTGTTGGTTTGTCGTAAATAGCTTTTATTATTTTGAAATATGTTCTATCAATACCTAGTTTATTGAGAGTTTTTAGTGTAAAGGGCTGTTGAATTTTTGTCAAAGGCCTTCTCTGCATCTATTGAGGTAATCATGTGGTTTTTGTCTTTGGTTCTGTTTATGTGGTGAATTATATTTATAGACTTGCATATGTTGAACTGGCCTTGCATCCCTGGGATGAAGCCTACTTGATCATAGTGGATAAGCTTTTTGATGTGCTGTTGCAATCGGTTTGTATTTTATTGATGATTTTTGCATCTATGTTCATCACGGATATTGGCCTGAAGTTTTCTTTTCTTGTTGAGTCTCTGCTGGGTTTTGGTATCAGGATGATATTGGTCTCGTAAAATGATTTGGGAAGGATTCCCTCTTTTTGGATTGTTTGGAATAGTTTCAGAAGGAATGGTACCAGCTCCTCTTTGTATGTCTGGTAGAATTTGGCTGTGAACCCATCTGGACCTGGGCTTTTTTTGGGTGGAAGGCTATTAATTGCTGCCTCAGCTTCAGACCTTGTTATTGGTCTATTCAGGGTTTTGACTTCTTCCTGGTTTAGGCTTGGGAGGATGCAAGTGTCCAGGAATTTATCCATTTCTTCGAGGTTTACTAGTTTATGTGCCTAGAGTTGTTTGTAATAATCTGATGATGGTTTGTATTTCTGTGCAATCTGTGGTGATATCCCCTTTATAGTTTTTTATTGCATCTATTTCATTATTCTCTCTTATCTTTTTTATTAATCTGGCTAGTTGTCTATTTTGTTGATCTTTTCGAAAAACCAACTCCTGGATTTATTGATTTTTTTGAAGGGTGTTTTGTGTCTCTATCTCCTTTAGTTCTGCTCTGATCTTAGTTATTTCTTGTCTTCTGCTAGGTTTTGATTTTTTTTTATCTTGCTCCTCTAGCTCTTTCAATTTTGACGATAGGGTGTCAATTTTAGATCTTTCCTTGCTTCTCATGTGGGCATTTATTGCTATAAATTTCCCTCTCAACACTGCTTTAAAGGTGTCTCAGAGATTCTGGTAAGTTGTGTCTTCATTCTGGTTGGTTTTGAAGAACATCTTTATTTCTGCCTTCATTTCATTGTTTATCCGGTCGACACTCAGAAGCAAGTTGTTCAGTTTCCAAGTAGCTGTGTGGGTTTGAGTGTGTTTCTTGATCCTGAGTTCCAGTCTGATCGCTCTGTGATCAGATAGACTGTTTGGTATGATTTCCATTGTTTTGCATTTGTTGAGGAGTGATTTACTTCCAATTATGTGGTCAATTTTAGAGTAGGTGTGATGTGGTGCTGAGAAATGTATATTCTGTGGATTTGGGGTAGAGCATTCTGTGTATGTCTATTAGGTCTGCTTGGTCCAGCTCTGCATTCAAGTCCTGGATGTCCTCGTTAATTTTCTGTCTCATTGATCTGTCTTATATTGACAGTGGAGTGTTGAAGTCTCCTACTATTATTGTGTGGGAGTCTAAATCTTGTTTTAGGTCATTAAGAAGTTGCTTTATGTAGCTGGGTGCTCCCATGTTGAGTGCATATATATTTAGGATAGTTATCTCTTCTTGTTGGAATGATCCTTTTACCATTATGTAGTGTCCTTCTTTGTTTCTTTTGATCTTTGTTGGTTTGAAGTCCATTTCATCAGAGATTAGGATTGCAACCCCTGCTTTTTTTCTTTCTCCATTTGCTTGGTAAATCATCTCCCATCCCTTTGAGTCTATGTGTGTCTCTGTATGTGAGATGGGTTTCCTGAATACAGCACACTGATGGGTCTTGACTTTTTATCCAGTTTGCCAGCCTGTGTCTTTGATTGGGACGTTTAGATCGTTTACATTCAATGTTAATGTTGTTATGTGTGAATTTGATCCTGCCATTTTGTTACTGGCTGGTTTTCTTTCCCATTAGTTCACTCATTTTCTTCATTGCATTTTTGGTCTTTGCCAACTGGTTTGCTTTTGCAGTGACTGGTACTTCTTCCTTTCCATGCCTTGTGTTTCTTTCAGGAGCTCTTGTAGGGCAGGTCTGGTGGTGACGAAATCTCTCAGTAATTGCTTGTCCATAAAGAATTTTATTTCTCCTTCACTTACAAAACTTAGTTTGGCTGGATATGAGATTCTGGGTTGAAAGTTCTTTTCTTTAAGGATGTTGAATATTGGCCCCCACTCTCTTCTGGCTTGTAGGGTTTCTGCCGAGAGATGCGCTGTGAGTCTGACTGGCTTCCCTCTCTGGGTGACCTGACCTTTCTCTCTGGCTGCCCTTAGCATTTTTTCCTTCATTTCAACCCTGGTGAATCTGACGATTATGTGCCTTGGGGTTACTCTTCTTGAGGAATATCTTTGTGGAGTTCTCTGTACTTCCTGGATTTGAATGTTGGACCACCTTGGTAGGCTTGGGAAGTCCTCCTGGATAATATCCTGGAGCGTATTTTCCAGCTTGGATTCATTCTCCCCATCATATTAAGGTACACCAATCAAGAATAGATTAGGTCTTTTCACATAATCCCATATTTCTTGGAGGCCTTGTTCATTTCTTTTTACTCTTTTCTCTTGTCTTGCCTTCTCTCTTTATTTCATTGAGTTGATCTTCAATCTCTGATATCCTTTCTTCTGCCTGATCGATTGGGCTATTAAAACTTGTGTTTGCTTCATGTAGTTCTTGTGCTATGTTTTTCAACTCCATCAAGTTGTTTATGTTCTTCTCTAAGCTGGTTATTCTAGTTAGCATTTTGTCTAACCTTTTTTCAAGGTTTCTGGTTTGTTTGCATTGAGTTAGAACGTGTTCCTTTAGCTCAGAAAAGTTTATTATCCACCTTCTGAAGCCTGTTTCTGTCAATTCATCACACTCCTTCTCGGTCATGTTGTCTTCCCGTGTTGTTGAAGAGTTGTGATCCCTTGAAGGAGCAGAGGTGTTCTGGTCTTTGACGGTTTCATCTTTTTTGCACTGTTTTTTTTTCCCCATCTTTGTGGATTTACCTGGCTGTGGTCTCAGGGAGCTGCTTGATGAGGTCACTTGTCTGCCTGTTGAGGCGCTACTGGGTTTCTAGGGACCCCTGCAGGTTACTAGGGAAGCTCCCTGTGTCTTTTTTGTTTACACTGGGGGTTTAGGCCCGCCTCTTCCTCTGACCTGGTGGCACTGCTGGGTGGTTAAGAATGCCTTCCCATTGCTAGATAGGTTTCCTGTGCTTTTTGTTAAAACATGTAGCCCAGTCCCACCCCTCTACTGGTGGGTTGTGCCCTTCCTCCGCTGGGCTGGATCATTCAGGGTTCAGCTCAGACTGTGGCATTGGCTGCACAACCAGCTAAAGTCAGAGCTTCAGTCCTTTGGGGTTTGTGGGGGAGGGTAGGGACCTGCCCAGCTGCACCTGGCTGTCTCCCTGTTTTAGCTTCCTCTCTCTGGTCATGGGGTAGAGGCTCGCCTAGCTGTTCCATCCATCCATCCTCCCGCTTACAGCTCCCTCTCTCCAGACTTGGGGAGGGGGCGATAGCTCGGTCTGCAGGCTCTCACAGCCAGCTTTTGGGCTTATGCATCTGTTTAGGTCTGTGCGCCAATCCAGGACACTGTCCTGGATTATTATTCAACTCTGTGCTTATAATTCCCGGCGCTTGACTGGCAAAGATCAGCTGTTCTGTGTATTGCTGAGGCTTTGGTGTAAGCACTGTATCTGGACCGGAGTATCAGAGGGGGAGCCTCCAACTCACCACCAAGATGCACTTTCTGGGTGAAGCGGCACCCCTCCCTGCCTCAGTTTGCCCTGTGTGGGCTTTGCTCACTGTCGGACCAGACCCGTTGAAATGCATCTGGTACCTTGGTTGGAGCTAGGAGATCTCTGGATTTCTGTGTCTCTCTCGCTGGGTATTGTGCGCTGGAGTTGTGTCTATTCGGCCATCTTGGAGAGTCTCCTCTGGTATTATATTTTAATTTGCTTTTTCTTTTTAGTGTGTTATAGGTTTTTGCATTGTAGTTATTATGAGGCTTACAAAAGATCTTAAAGATTTAACAAGTGATTTTAAAGAGATGACAACTTATCTTAGATCACAAAAAATTGAAACAGAAAAAAGGAGGCCAGGCATGGTGGCTCACGCCTGTAATCCCAGCACTTTGGGAGGCTGAGGTAGGTAGATCATGAGGTCAACTGATCAAGACCATCCTGGCCAACATGGTGAAACTCTATCTCTACTAAAAATACAAAAATTAGCTGGGTGTGGTGGTGCACACCTGTAGTCCCAGCTACTTGGGAGGCTGAGGCAGGAGAATCGCTTGAACCCGAGAGGTGGAGGTTGCCGTGAGCCAAGATCTTGCCACTGCACTCTGGCCTGGAGACAGAGTGAAACTCTCAAAAAAAAAAAAAAAAAAAAAAAACCACCTCTATACTTTATCCCCCAATATTTTGACATTTTGTTGTCTTAGTTTACATGTTTTATATTGCCTGTCTCTTAGCAGGTTGCTGTAGCTATTACTGTTTTTGATAGATTTGTCTTTTCGGCTTCATACTAGAGTTATGAGTTGATAGCATACCACAATTACAGTATCAGAGTATCCTGGGTTTGTCCATGTACTTAATTTTACCAGTAGGTTTTCTACTGTCAACTGTTTTCTTTTTGTATTAGTGTTTTTTTTTTTTTTTCTTTCAGACTGAAGAACTAACTCCCTTTATCATTTCTTGTAAGATGGGTCTGGTGGTGGTGAATTTTCTCAGCATTTGTTTTTCTGAGAAAAACTTTCTCTCCTTCACATTTGAAAGATGGTTTTGCTGGATACCGTATTCTTGGATGGCAGGTTTTTCTTCTTTATTCTTGCAGCACCTTGAAAATTTCATCCTACTCTCTCCTGGCCTGTACAGATTCTGCTGAGAAGTCTGTTGCCAGATGAGTTGGAGCTTCTTTATATGTTATTTGCCTCTTTTCTCCTACTGCTTTTAGGATCCTCTTTGTCCTTGATGTTTGAGTTTGGGTCAAATCTGTTTGGTGTTCTCTGACCTTCCTCTACCTGGATATTTCTTTCTCAAGTTTTGGAAAGTTTCCTATTTTTATTTCTTTCCATAAGCTTTCTACCCCTTGCTCTCATTCAACTCCCTGTTTAACACCAATAATTTTAGATACAGTCTTCTGAGGTAATATTCTGTCTCTTGTAGGCTATCTTCATTCCTTTTCATTCTTTCTTTTCTGATAGCGTTATTTTTAAGTAGCTTGTCTTTGGGCTCACTGATTCTTTCCACTGCTTGATCCATTTGACTGTTGAAAACATCTAATGATTTTTTGGTTCAGCAAACGTATTTCTCAGTTTCAAGCTTTGTTTGACTTTTAAAATCATTATTAAATTTATCTGAAAAATTTCTAAATGACTTTTGTTATCTTGGAGATCACTGAGTTTCCTTAAAAGTGCTATTTTGAATGCTGGTTAGAGAGTTTACATATTGCCTTCTCATTAGGGTTAGTCATTGGTTCCTTGCGCTTTGTCTATTTGGGAAGGTCATGGTTCCCCCGTTCACTGTTTTGTTTTGTTTTGTTTTTGAGATGGAGACTTGCTCAGTCGCCTAGGATAGAGTGCAGTGGCACAATCTCAGCTCACTGCAATATCCGCCTCCCAGGTTCAACAGATAAGAGTCTTGCTCTGTCACTCAGGCTGGAGTGCAGTGGCATGATCTCAGCTCACTGCAACCTCCGCCTCCCAGGTTCAAGCCATTCTCCTGCCTCAGCCTTCTGAGTAGCTAGGACTACAGATGCACACCACCACGCCCAACTAATTTTTGTATTTTTAGTAGACATGGGGTTTAACCATGTTGGCCAGGCTGGTCTCAAATTCCTGACCTCAGATGATTCTCCCATTTTGGCTTACCAAAGTGTTGGGATTACAGGCGTGAGCCACCATGCCTGGCCAACTCACTGTTGTTTCTTGTGGATGTCTGTCTATGCCTTTGCGCTGAAGGATTATTTCAGTCTTATCTGTCTGACTTGTTTGGTTTTCACTGGGTATGTTTGATCAGAGATTGTAATTTACTTGTTTAATTTCTTTTTTTTTTCCTCCTATGTAGCTGCCTCCTTTTTGGCACTAGATGGTGCTTTAAGCCCTGGTTTATCTTGGCTCTAGTAAATGTTTCTCTCTCTCTCAACTTCTTTCTAATCTGTTATGTTTTCTACTAAATTATGAGCACAAGGGGCCATGTTACTAGGTATTTTTTTATGCTTGGCAAATATGTCTTGATAATTACATGTGGGTATATTGTACAATAAGTATGATTTAAGTCAACAAGGTAAGGGTTTTTAACCTGGGGCCCATGAACTCATTGGCATTTTGTGTAAAGTTGTATGCTATATGCATATGCTCATTTTCTGGGGTGTAGGTCTGTGACTTTCATTACTACCTACTTCATGTTGGTACTGTGGTTAAGAACTACAGTAACAAGGCAATATCAAACATATTATAAATACAGATCCAGCTTAGCTAGATTTATAAAATTTATAAAATTATCTAGAAGTGATACAGATATGTAAGGTTAAAAGTCATGTTCTTATTGAGAATCATCATCTTTCTTAATGTTACTGCAGCTTAAAGGTCAGGCCTAAGACCAGTAGATGTCTTTCCTTCCTTTTATCCATAGCTTTTCTATACAGTATTCTTTTGTTCATACAAAATTGAATATGAACTTTGAAATGTTAAAACCCCTTTTAAAGACCAGTGACCTTAAATATTAATGTCATTCCTGCAATAAAATTCATCTATTCATACATTTACCAAATACTTACTGTGTTACCTATGTACTAAGCACTATCATATACTGAGAACACAGTAATGAGCAAGACATGGTGCTTCCATTCTGTTAGGAAAGACAGGCAATAACATTTAAACAGTAAATTATACACTTTAAGAGAGTCTTAAGTGCTGTGAAGTAGGGCAGTGTAATGGATAGACAGTGATATTGCAATTAGGGTGGTTAGGGCGGTGACATTAAGCAGAGAGCTAAATGATGAGATCAGGTTACCTGAAAGCTCTGAAGCAAAAGTGAGCTTTGTCTGAGGAACATTATAGAAGGCCAGTGGGGCCAGAACATGGTGAACAAAAAGCAACGAAGGAAGCGTTGAAATTACAGCAGTGCTTTAATATCAAGTAGACACAGGCTGAGAATTTATTTCTTGTTGATTGCATGGATTCCTCCATTGATTTCATAACTTCAAATCCCAAATAGGATGACTGTCTTACTATTTTATAGTTTAGAAATGAGGCTGGGTGCGATGGCTGATGCCTGTAATCCCAGCACTTTGGGAGGCTGAGGTGGGCAGATTGTTTTGAGGCCAGAGTTTGAGACCAGCCTGGGCAACATGGTAAGAAACCACATCTCTACTAAAAATACAAAAATTAGCTGAGCATGGTGGTACACACCTTTAATCTCAGCTACTTGAGAAGCTGAGGCATGAGAATCCTTTGAACCCAGAAGGTGGAGGTCACAGTGAGCTGAGATCCTACTACTGCACTCCAGCCTAATGAAAGACAGACTCTGGTTCGGAGGGGAAGAAGGCAAGAAAGGAAATTAGAAAAATTGGGAGGAAATTGATACAGCAAGAACAGAATGTTTTAGAGTAAAAAACTTAATTTGGAATTGAAGGAGCGATGATTTGTTATTTTTATACTTTGGGCAATTCACCTACCTGCTTGTTGCTTGTTTCCTTGCCTGAAAATGGAAATAATAACATCTCCCCACACCCAAGTTATTACTGCTATCAGTTGGGATGGATGACATCTCCCCATATCCACATTATTACTGCTATCACATGGGACAGTTTGTGCAAAAGCCCCAAATGAGTCTCTCAGCCTGTATATACTGGCTGAGAAAGAGAAAGAAAGCCAGAGGGGATCCAAGATGGTCGAGTAGGAGCAGCTCTGGATTGCAGCTCTCAGCAAGTGCACAGAGGATGAGTGGTTGCTGCATTTCCAGAAGAATTTTTATTGCCCACAGACCAGGGACTCCCCGGGCAGAGGAGTGCCATGGGTCCCTAGCGTGGCTGTTTCAGCCAGTGGGGCGACTCTCCACTCAAAAAACTCATGCGTCCGGGTGCCATTTCAGCTGGCAACTGGAGCATCTGGGAGACAGAGTCACCAATTCAACTATAAAAAGGGGACTGAAATAGGGAGCCAGGCCAGGAGATTCCCAGGTAAAAAAGAGCCACAAGTCTCCAGCGCAGCTGTTTCAGCCGGCACAGTGGGTCTCCACACAAAATCTCACACAAATGTGGGTGCCTTTTCAACAAGCGACTGGAGCACCTGGGAGACAGAGTCACCATTCAACTGATAAAAAGGAGACTGAAATAGGGAGCCAGGCCAGGAGATTCCCAGGCAAAAAAGCACTCCAGGACAGCCGGCACACAGGGTTTCCACACAAAATCTCACACAAATCGGGCGCCTTTTAAACTGGCAACTGGAACACCTGGGAGACACAGTCACCCATTCAACTGAAAAAAAGGGGACTGAAACTGGGAGCCAGGCCAGTTTTTGCCCCATTCCGGGGCAAAAAAGCACCACAAGCCCTACACTGTTTCAGCAGGCACAGTGGGTCTTGGCACAGGAACTCACACAAATCTGGGTGCCGTTTCAACTGGGTGACGAGAACACCTGGGAGACAGACTCGCCTGTTCAACTGAGAAAAAAAAAAAAGGGTCAGAGGCAGGAAGCCAGTGATCAGGTGCGACCAGACACAACCACACAAAGACCAGCAATCTGAAACACACTGGATTGAGAGTTTCACAGCAAGCACAGCTGCACCCAGGACAGTCCAGCTCTGTGAGGTAGGGGCATCCGCTATTACTGAGGCAGTCTACAACTACCAAGATAGTTCGCCATTGCAGAGGCGGTCCGCCAATGCCGAAGCAGTCCGCCATTACCAAGGCAGTCCGCCATTACAGATGCGGGCCGCCATTGCTGAGGCAGTTCTAACTATAACCCTATAAACAGGACTGCAGGGAAGTTCACATGGCAGTTGGGGGAGCCCACAGCAGATCAGTAACGCCTCTGCTGGCAGACTCTAACTAGGCTGCCTCCTCGCTGGGCAGAGCATCCCTGAAAAAAGGCAGCAGCCCGACAAAAACTTAAAAGGCCCTACCTTCCCAGGACAGAGCACCTGGGGGAAAAAAAGGTTATGAGTTCTGCTGCAGCAGACTTAAACGTACCTGCCCAGCAGCTCTGAATGGAAGAACGGAGCTCACAGCTCATCACTTCAGCTCCTATACAGGACAGACTGTCTCCTCAAGCAGCTCCCAACCCACATATATATAGTCACCTCATAAAGGAGAGCTGAGACTGACATCTGGCAGGTATCCTTCTGGGACAAAGATAGCAGAAGAAGAAACTGGTAGCAACCCTTACTGTTCTGCAGCCACTGCAGGTGAGCCCCTGGCAAGTGGGTCTGGAGTGGACCTCCATCAGTCCTACAGCAGAGAGCCTGTAAGAAGGAAAACTAAGAAACAGAAAGAAGTAACTTCATGATCAACAAATAGGACATCCACTCAGATACCCTACCTGAAAGTCACCAACTACAAAGACCACAGGTAAATAAATCCACAAAGATCGGCAGAAACCAGCGCATAAAGGATGAAAATACCCAAAACCAGAACACCTCTCTTCCTCCAAGGGATCACAACTCCTCACCAGCAAGGGAACAAGACTGGATGGAGAATGAGTCTGATGAATTGACAGAAACAGGCTTCAGAAGGTGGGTAATAAGCAACCTCTCTGAGCTAAAAGAACATGTTGTAACCCAATCGAAAGAAACTAAGAACCTTGAAAAAAGGTTTGATGAAATGCTAACGAGAATAAACAGCTTAAAGAGGAACATAAATGAATTGATGGAGCTGAAAAACATGAGAACTTTGTGAAGCATACACAAGTTTCAACAGCCAAATTGACCAAGCAGAAAAAAGGATATTAGAGGTCAAAGATCAACTCAATGAAATACACAAGAAGGCAAGATTAGAGAAAAAAGTAGAAAGAAATGAACAAAGCCTCCAAGAAATATGGGATTATGTGAAAAGACCTAATCTACGTTTGACAGGTGTACCTGAATGTGAAAGAGAGAATGAATCCAAGCTGGAAAACACTCTTCAGGATATTATCCAGGAAAACTTCCCGAACCTAGCAAAGCAGGCCAATACTCAAGTCCAGGAAATACAGAGAACACCACAAAGATATTCCTCAAGAAGAACAACCCTGAGGCACATAATCATCAGATTCACCAGGGTTGAAATGAAGGAGAAAATGCTAAGGGTAGCCAGAGAGAAACATTAGGTTACCTGCAAAGGGAAGCCCATCAGACGCACAGCGTATTTCTCAGCAGAAACCCTACAAGCCAGAAGTGTGTGGGGTTGAATATTCAACATCCTTAAAGAAAAGAACTTTCACACTAGGATTGCATATCCAGCCAAACTAAGTTTCATAAACAAAGGAGAAATAAAATCCTTTATGAACAAGCAATTACTCAGAGATTTCATCACCACCAGGCCTGCTTTACAAGAGCACCTGAAAGAACCACTAAACACAAAAAGGGACAACCAGTACCAGCCACTCCAAAAACATACCAAATGGTAAAGAGCATCGATACAATGAAGAAACTGCTTCAATTAACAGGCAAAACAACAAGCTAGCATCAAAATGGCAGGATCAAATTCACATATAACAATATTAACCCTAAAAGTAAATGGCCTAAATGACACAACCAAAAGACACAGACTGGCAAATTGGATAAAAAGCCAAAACCCATCAGTGTGCTGTATCCAGGAAAACCATCTCACATGCAAGGATACATACAGGCTCAAAATAAAGGGATGGAGGAAGATTTACCAAGCAAACGGAGAGCAAAAAAAAAAAAAAAAAGACTTTTATGAGAAAATAGCAAAAAAAAAAAAAAAAAAAAAAAGCAGGCGTTGCAATCCTAGTCTCTGATAAAACAGACTTTAAACCAACAAAGATCAAAAGAAACAAAGAAGGACATTACATAATGTTAAAAGGATCAATGCAACAAGAAGAGCTAACGATCCTAAATATGTACACACCCAATACAGGAGCACCCAGATACAAAAAGCAAGTTCTTAATGACGTACAAAGAGACTTAAACTCCCACACAATAATAGTGGGACACTTTAACACTCCACTGTCAATATTAGACATATCAACAAGACAGAAAATTAACAAGGATATCCAGGACTTGAACTCAGAGCTGGACCAAACAAACTTAATAGACATTTACAGAACTCTCCACCCCAAATCCACAGAGTATACATTTCTCAGCACCACATCACACCTACTCTAAAATTGACCACATAATCGGAAGTAAATCACTCCTCAGCAAATGCAAAACAATGGAAGCCATAACAAATAGTCTCTCAGACCACAGTGCAATCAACTTAGAACTCAGAATTAAGATACTAACTCAGAACCGCACAGCTTCATGGAAACCGAACAACTGGCTCTTGAATGTTGACTGGATAAACAATGAAATGAAGGCAGATATAAAGATGTTCTTCAAAACCAACAAGAACGAGACACAAGATACCAGAATCTCTGGGACACATTTAAAGCAGTGTCTAGAGGAAAATATATAGCAATAAATGCCCACATGAGAAGCAAAGAAAGATCTAAAATCAGCATTCTGTCATCAAAATTGAAAGAAAGGAGCAAGATCAAAAAAACTCAAAAGCTAGCAGAAGACAAGAAATAACTAAGATCAGAGCAGAACTGAAGGAGATAAAGACACAAAAAAACTCTTCAAAAAATCCAGGAGCTGGTTTTCTGAAAGATCAACAAAACAGACCCCTAGCCAGATTAATAAGAAAGAAAAGACAATAATCAAATAGATGTAATAACAAATGATAAAGGCGATATCACCACAGATTGCACAGGAATACAAACCACCTTGAGAGATTACTACAAACTCTATGCACATAAACCAGTAAACCTGGTAGAAATGGATTAATTCCTGGACACTTGCATCCTCCCAAGCCTAAACCAGGAAGAAGTCAAAACCCTGAATAGACCAATAACAAGGGCTGAAGTTGAGGCAGCAATTAATAGCCTACCAACCAAAAAAAGCCCAGCTCCAGATGGGTCCACAGACGAATTCGACCAGACATACAAAGAGGAGTTGGTAACCACTCCTTCTGAAACTATTCCAAACAATCCAAGAAGAGGGAATCCTTCAAACTTATGAGATCAACATCATCCTGATATCAAAACCCAGCAGAGACAACAAGAAAAGAAAACATCAGGCCAATATCCATGATGAACATAGATGCAAAAATCTTCATATAAAATCCTGCAAACCGATTGCAACAGCACATCAAAAAGCTTATCCATCACGATCAAGTAGGCTTAATCCCAGGGATGCAAGGCTGGTTCAACATATGCAGGTCTATAAATGTAATTCACCACATAAACAGAACCAAAGACAAAAACCACATGATTATCTCAACAGATGCAGAGAAGGCCTTTGACAAAATTCAGCAGGCCTCCTTTATGCTAAAAACTCAATAAACTAGGTATTGATGGAACGTATTTCAAAATAATAAAAGCTATTTACGACAAACCAACAGCCAATATCATACTGAATGGGCAAAAACTGGAAGCATTCCCTTTGAAATCTGGCACTAGACAAGGATGCCATCTCTAACCACTCCTATTCAATATAGTATTGGAAGTTCTAGCCAGAGCAATCAGCCAAGAAAAAGAAAGAAAGGGTCTTCAATTAGGAAAGGAGGAAGTCAAATTGTCTCTATTTGCAGATGACATGAATTTCGAAGACCCCATCGTGAGAGCCCAAAATCTCCTGGAACTGATAAGCAACTTTAGCAAAGTCTCAGGACACAAAATCAATGTGCAAAAATCACAAGCATTCCTATACACCGATAACACACTTAAAGAGAGCCAAATCAAGAACGAACTGCCATTCACAATTGCTACAAAGAGAATAAAATACCTAGGAATACAACTAACAAAGAATGTAAAGGACCTCTTCAAGGAGAACTACAAACCACTGCTCAATGAAATAAGAGAGGACACAAACAGATGGAGAAACATTCCATGCTCATGGTTAGGAAGAATTAATATTGTGAAAATGGCCATACTGCCCAAAGTAATCTATAGATTCAATGCTATCCCCATCAAGCTACCAATGACCTTCTTCACAGAACTGGAAAAAACCACCTTAAACTTCATATGGAACCAAAAGAGAGCCCACATAGTCAAGTCAATTCTAAGCAAAAAGAACAAAGCTGGAGGCATTACACTACCTGACTTCAAACTATACTACAAGGCTACAGCAATCAAAACAGCATGGTACCGGTACCAAAACAGAGATATAGACCAATGGAACAGAACAGAGGCCTTGAAGGCAATTCCACACATCTTCAACCATCTGATCTTTGACAGACCTCACAAAAACAAGCAATGGGGAAAGGATTCCCTGTTTAATAAATGGTGTTGGGAAAACTGGCTAGCCACATGCAGAAAGCAGAAACTGGACCCCTTCCTGACACCTTACACTAAAATTAACTCCAGATGGATTAAAGACTTAAACATAAGACCCAACACCATGAAAATCCTAGAAAAAAGTCTAGGCAAAACCATTCAGGACATAGGTGTAGGCAAGGACTTCATGACTAAAACACCAAAAGCAATGGCAACAAAAGCCAAAATAAACAAATGAGATCTAATTAAACTCCAGAGCTTCTGCACAGCAAAAGAAACAATCATCAGAGTGAATGGGCAACCAACAGAATGGGAAAAAATTTTTGCAATCTACCCATCTGACAAAGGGCTAATATCCAGAATCTACAAAGAACTAAAACAGATTTACAAGAAAAAAAGAAGCCCATTCAAAAATGGGTGAAGGATATGAACAGACACTTTACAAAAGAAGATATATATGAGGCCAACAAACATGAAAAAATGCTCATCATCACTGTCATTAGAGAAATGCAAATCAAAACTACACTGAGATACCATGTCACACCAGTTAGAATAGCAATCATTAAAAAATCTGGAGACAACAGATGCTAGAGAGGATGTGGAGAAACAGGAATACTTTTACACTGTTGGTGGGAGTTTAAATTAGTTCAACCATTGTGGAAGACAGTGTGGCAATTCCACAAGGACCTAGAAATAGAAATTCCATTTGACCCAGCAATCTCATTACTGGGTATATATCCAAAGGACTATAAAACGTTCTATTATAAGGACATATGCACATGAATGTTCACTGCAGCACTGTTTACAATAGCAAAGACTTGGAACCAACCCAAATGCCCATCGACAATAGACTGGACGGGGAACTTGTGGCACATATACACCATGGAATACTATGCAGCCATAAAAAATGATGAGTTCATGTCCTTTGTAGGGACATGGATGAACCTGGAAACCATCATTCTCAGCAAACTGACACAAAAACAGAAAATCCAACACTCCATGTTCTCACTCATAGGCAGGTGTTGAACAATCAGAACACATGGACACAGGGAGGGGAGCATCACACACTGGGGTCTGGAGGGGGGAACTAGGCGAGGGACAACAGGGGGTGGGGAGCTGGGGAGGGATAACATGAGGAGAAATGCCAGATGAAGGTGATGGGGGGGAGGAAGGCAGCAAACCACATTGCCATGTATGTACCTATGCAACAATCTTGCATGTTCTTCACATGTACCCCAAAACCTAAAACACAATAAAATATATATATTTTTAAAAAGTTACAAAACAATCAGCAAATAAGGAAAACAAAATTGCCATAGTAAGTCCTTATGTATCAATAACTGAATATAAATGGGCTCAGTTCTCCAATGAAAAGACATAGAGTAGCTGAATGGATAAAAATCAAGACCCAACTATATGCTGCCTATGAGACAACTACTTCAACTATAAAGACATTCAAAGACTGAAAGAGATAGAAAAAGACATCCCAAGCAAGTGGAAACCAAAAACACAGCAGGAATAGCTATACTTATGTCAGATAAAACTGACTACAAGTCAAAGACTGTAGAGATAAATAAAGGAGGTCATTATATAATGATAAAAGGGCCAAAATTCAGCAAGAGGCTATAACAATTTTAAATAATCTATCCACTCAGCATTAAGCACCCAAGTACATAAAGCAAACAATAAAGGAAGAGATAACTGCAATGCAATAATAATAGGGGACTTCAACACCCTACTCTTTTTTTTTTTTTTTTGAGACGGAGTTTCGCTGTTACCCAGGCTGGAGTGCAATGGCGCGATCTCGGCTCACTGCAACCTCCGCCTCCTGGGTTCAGGCAATTCTCCTGCCTCAGCCTCCTGAGTAGCTGGGATTACAGGCACGCGCCACCATGCCCAGCTAATTTTTTTGTAGTTTTAGTAGAGACGGGGTTTCACCGTGTTGACCAGGACGGTCTCGATCTCTTGACCTCGTGATCCACCCGCCTCGGCCTCCCAAAGTGCTGGGATTACAGGCTTGAGCCACCGCGCCCGGCCAACACCCTACTCTTAGTGGACAAATTATCCAGGAAGAAAACCGACAAAGAAATATCAAAGTTAAAGCAGAAACTAGGCCAAATAGGTCTGACAGAGAACACTGTACCCAACTGTTGCAGAATACACATTCTTTTTATCAGCACATGGAACATCCTGCATAAGAAGACCATATCTTAGGCCACAAAACAACTCTCAACAAATTCAAAAAGCAGAAATCATACCAAGTATCTTTTCTGACCACAATGGAATAAAATTAGGAATCAATAAGAGGAACTTCAGAAACTACCCAGACACAAGGAAATTAAACAACATGCTCCTGAACAACCAGTGGGTCAATGAAGAAATTAAGAAACAATTAAAAAATTTCTTGCAACAAATGAAAATGGAAATACCATAGATCAAATTCTATGGGTTATAGTAAAAGCAGTAACTTCTTTTATGAGAGATGTTTATAGCAATAAACACTTATATCAAAAAAGTTGAAAGATTTCAAAAAAGTTAACTCTGCATCTCAAGGGAATATAGAAAAGCAAAAACAAACCAAACCCCAAATTATTAGAAGATAGTAAATAATAAAACTCTAAGCAGAAATAAATGAAACTGAGACTTAGAAGACTCAAAATCAGAAATGAAAAAGGAGACATAAGAACCAAGAAATCAAAAATACAAAGAATCACTAGAGACTATTACAAACACCTGTACCTCAATAAACTGAAAACCTAGAAGAAACTGATAAGTCCTGGACACATACAACCTACCAAGATTGCAATATGAAGAAACAGAAAACCTCAACAAACCACTAATGAGTAATGAGATTGAAGCTGTAATAAAATGTCTGACATCAAAGCCCAGGACCTGATGGCTTCACTGCTAAATTCTTGAACTTCTGACCTCAGGTGATCCACCCACCTCGGCCTCCCAAAGTGCTAGGATTACAGGCGTGAGCCAGCGCGCCCAGCTGTTTCCACTGCTAAATTCTACCAAACATTTAAAGAACCACCAACACTAATTCTACTCAGTTTCTTCAAAAACAAAAAAAAAAAAAAGGAAGAGGAGGGAATACTTCCATACTTATTATTTGAAGCCAGCATTAGCCTAATACCAGAACCAAACAAGGACACAATTAAAACAACACACACACACACAAAAACTACATATCCCTGATGGACATAGATGTAAAATCTTCAACCAAATACCAGCAAACCAACTTCAGTAACACGTTGAAAAGATCATTCAACATGATCAAGTGGGATTCATCCCAGGGACGCTTCAACTTACGCAAATCAGTAAATACAATTCATCAATTAACAGAACCAATTACAAAAACCATATAATTATTTCAAGAGATGTCCAAAAAGATGTTCAATAAAATTCAACATCCTAACCAGGACCACAATGCCCACTTTCAGTACTTTTATTCAACATAATACCACAAGTCCTTGCCAGAGCAGATAGACAAGACACAAAAATAAAGGGCACCCAGGCCAGATGTGATGGCTCATGGCTGTAATCTCAGGGCTTTGGGAGGCCAGTGTGGAAGGATCACTTGAGGCCAAGAGTTCAAGAGTTTAAGACCAGTCTGGGTGACAGAGTGAAATTCTGTCTTTAAAAAAAAAGGCGGTGTTGGGGGGGCTTTTTTTCCAGCTGGAACCATGGAGGGTGTAGAAGAAGAAGTTTCCTTTGGCAGAGCTGAAGATCAAGCGCCTGAGAAAGAAGTTTGCCCAAAAGATGCTTCAAAAGGTAAGGAGGAAGCTTATCTACGAAAAAGCGAAGCACTATCACAAGGAATATTGGCAGATGTACAGAACTGAAATACAAATGGCGAGGATGGCAAGGAAAGCTGGCAACTTCTGTGTACCTGCAGAACTCAAACTGGCGTTTGTCATCAGGATCAGAGGTATCAATGGTGTGAGCCCAAAGGTCCGAAAGGTGTTGCAGCTTCTTTGCCTTCATCAGATCTCCAATGGAACCTTTGTGAAGCTCAAGAAGGCTTCAATTAACATGCTGAGGATTGTAGAGCCATATATTGTATGGGATTACCCAAATCTGAAGTCAGTAAATGAACTAATCTACACGCGTGGTTATGGCAAAATCAGTGAGAAGTGAATTGGTTTGACAGATAACCCTTTGATTGCTCGATCTCCGGGTAAATATGGCATCACCTGCATAGAGGATCTGATTCATGAGATCTATACTGTTGGAAACCACTTCAAAGAAGCAAATAACTTCCTGTAGCCCTTCAAATTATCTTCTCCATGAGGCGGAATGAAGAAAAAGACCACCCATTTTGTAGAAGGTGAAGATGCTGGCAACAGGGAGGACCAGAGCAACAGGCTTATTAGAGGAATGAACCAAGGTGTCTATCATGATTATTTTCCTAAGCTGGTCAGTTAATAAACAGCACCTCATCTCAAATTGGAAGAAAAAAAAAAAAAAAGTTTCCAAATCCAAAAGGAAGAAGCCAAATTAGCCTTGTTCACAGATGACATGATCTTATACTTAGAAAAACCTAAGGACTCCACCAAAAAAAGTTAAATCTGACTAACAAATTTCAGTAAAGTTGCAGAATACAAAATCAACATGCAAAAATCAGTAGCATTTATTAATATATACAACAGTGAACAATCTGAAAAAGAAATCAAGAGAACAATCCCCCTTTTACTAGCTACAAAGAAAATAAAATACCCGGGAACCAATTTAACCAAAGAAGTGAAAGAGCTATATAAGGAAAACTATGAAACACTGAGGAAAGAAACTGAAGAGGACACAAACATACAGAAAGATATGCCATGCTCATGTACTGGAAGACTTCATACTGTTAAAATGGCAATACTAACCAAAGCAGTTTACAGATTCAATGCAATCTCTATCAAAATTCCAACAATATTCTTCATAGAAATAGAAAAAGAAATTCCTGATATTTATATGGAACCACAGAAGACCCTAAATAGCCAAAGCAAACACTCAGCAAAAAGAACAAGGCTCCAGGCATCACACTACCTGACTTCAAAATTTACTACACTCCTTCCCATCTTGCAAGATGGCATGTGAAAGAGTTGAGAAGCCAGACACTAAAGAGAAGAAACCCGAAGCCAAGAAGGCTGATACTGGTGGCAAGGTGAATAAGGGTAACCCCAAGGCTAAAAAGCCCAAGAAGGGGAAGCCCCACTGTAGCCGCAATCCTGTCCTTGTCAGAGGAATTAGCAGGTATTCCCAATCTGCCATGTATTCCAGAAAGGCCATTTACAAGAGGAAGTACTCAGCCGCTAAATCCAAAGTTGAAAGAAAAAGGAGAAGGTTCTTGGAACCGTCACAAAACCAGTTGGTGGTGATAAGAACAGCAGCACCCAGGTGGTTAAACTTCACAAAATGCCTAGATATTATCTTACTGAAGATGTGCCTCCAAAGCTGTTGAGCCGTGGCAAAAAAAAACCTTCAGTCAGCACGTGAGACAAACTGCAAGCCAGCATTACCCCGGGACCATTCTGATCATACTCACTGGATGCCAAAGGGGCAAGAGGGTGGTTTTCCTGAAGCAGCTGGCTAGTGGCTTGTTACTTGTGACTGGACCTCTGGTCCTCAATCAAGTTCTTCTACAAAGAGCACACTAGAAATTTGTCATTGCTACCTCAACCAAAATTTATATCAGCAATGTAAAAATCCCAAAACAGCTTACTGATGCTTACTTCAGGAAGAAGCAGCTGCAGAAGCCCAGACACGAGAAAGGTGAGATATTCAACAGAGAAAAAGAGAAATATGAGATTATAGAGCAGCGCAAGATTGATCAGAAAGCTGTGAACTCACAAATTTTACCAAAAATCAAAGCTATTCCTCAGCTCCAAGGCTACCTGTGATGTGTCTGCCCTGACTAATGGAATTTATCCTCACAAATTGGTGTTCTAAATGTCTTAAGAACGTAATGAAATGACTACCTTAAAAAAAAATTACTACAAAGCTATAATAACCAAAACAGCTTGTTGCTAGCATAAAAACAGACAATGAAATGGAATATTTGGAGGCCAAGGCGGGTGGATCACCTGAGGTCGGGAGTTCAAGACCAGCCTGACCAACATGGTGAAACCCCATCTTTTAAAAAAAAAAAATGAAATAGAGAACCCAGATTTAAATCCACACATTTACAACCAACTCATCTTTGACAAAAGTGCCAAGACCACTTTTGGCAAAGATAAAATGGGGAAAGCACAGTCTTTCAATAAATGGTACTGGAAAAACAGGGTAACTATATACAGAAGAATGAAATGAGACCCCTTTCTCTCAGCATACGCAAAAATCAAATTCAAATGGATTACAGATTTAAAATCTAAGTCCAGAAACTACTACTAGAAAACATTGATAAAATGCTCCAGGCCATTGGTCTAGGCAAAGACTTTTTGTGTTAAGATCTCAAAAGCACAGGTAACCAAAGCAAAAATAGATAACTGGGATTACATTAAGCTGAAAACCTTCTGCACAGCAAAGGAAACAATCAAGTGAAGAGATAACCCACAGAATGGGAGAGAGTATTTGCAAACTGTATAGTTGGATGTTTGTCCCCTACACCTCATGTTGAAATCTGATTCTCAATGTTGGATGGAAGTGGAGTCTCATGGGAGATATTTGGCTCATGGAGATGGATTGCTCAACGAATGCCTTAATGCCATCCTCTGTAAATGAGTGCATTCTCACTCTATTAGTTCCTCTAAGAGCTGGTTGTTAAAAAAGAACCTGAGAACTCCCTCCCCCTCTTTCTTTGCTTTTCTCTCTTGCCAGGTGATCTCCGCATAGGATAGCTTCCCTTCTCCTTCCACTATGAATGGAAACAGCCCAAAGTCCTCACTAGAAACAGATGCTAGTGGCATGCTACTTGTACAGCCTGCAAGAGTGCAAGCCAAATAAACCTTTTTTAAAATAAATTACCCAGCCTCAGATATTCCTTTATAGCAACACAAATGGACTAAAATGCCATCTGACAAGGGATTAATAATCAGAACTATGTAAGGAACTCAAACAACTCAATAGCAAAAAAACAAATAATCTGATTTTAAAATAAGCACGGTTATTATAGTGGCTCACGCCTCTAATCCCAGCACTTTGGGAGGCCAAGGTTGGTGAACTTCTTGAGTCAAGGAGTTCAAGACCAGCCTGGGCAACATGGCAAAACCCCATCTCTACCAAAAAACAAAAAAAAATTAGTGAGGAGTCCTGACATGCACCTGTAGTCCCAGCTACTTGGGAGGCTGAGGTGTAAAGGATCACTTGAGTCCAGGAGGCAAAATAGAAGTGAGCCAACATCACACCACTACAGTCTAGCCTGGGCAACAGAATGTTGCCCTGTCTCCACAAAAAAAAAAAAAAAAAAAAAAAAAAGGTGGGGGAAGATCTAAGTAGACATTTCTCAAAAGACACACACATGGCCAAAAAGTGTATGAAAAAATGCTCATCACTTATCAGAGAAATCCAAATCAAAACCACAATGTGATATCATCTTACACCAGTGAAGATATGGAGAAAGGGAAACGCTCATACACTGTTGGTGGGGATGTAAATTAGTACAGCCACTATGGAAAACGGAATGGAGGTTCCTGAAAAAACTAAATTAGAACTACCATATGATCCAGCAATTCCACTAATAGGTACATCTCCAAAAGAAAGGAAATCAGTATATCAGAGATACTTGCATACCCATGTTTATTACAGCACTGTTCACAATAGCCAAAATATGGAATCAGCCTAAGCACCCATCAGTGAATAAATGCATAAAGAAAATGTGTATATACACAATGACTTATTACTCAGTAATGAAAAATAATTAAATCCTGTCATTTGCAACAACATGGATAGAACTGAAGGTCACCGTGTTAAGTGAAATAAGTCAAGTACAGAAAGACAAATACTACGTTTCTTACTCACGTAGGAAAGCTAAAAACGTGAATCTCATGAACACAGAATAAATTGGTGGTTACCACAGGCCGGAAAGGGTAGAGAGGTTGGGATGGCGATGAAGAGAGGTTAATAGATACAATATAGAGGGAAGAAATAAGATCTAATGTTCAGTACATCAGTAGGGTGACTGTGGTTAATAATAATCTATTGTATATTTCAAAATAGCCAGAAGAGAGTAACTTGAATGTCTCTGGACTTCAATGGATAAATTTTACACATTCAGTGGACTGAATGGATAAAATCAAGCAATGAAGTAAATCCATTCCTTGGAGGTTTTTTTTGTTTTTTGAGACAGAGTCTCACTCTGTTACCCAGGCTAGAGTGCCATGGCTTGATCTCAGCTCACTGCAACCTCCGCCTCTCAGGTTCAAGTGATTCTTGTGCCTCAGCCTCCCAAGTAGCTGGGATTACAGGTACCCGCCACCATACTGGGCTAATTTTTTGTATTTTTAGTATTTTCACCATGTTTGCCAGGCTGGTCTTGAACTCCTGACCTCAAATGAACCACCCAACTCTGCCTGCCAAAGTGCTGGGATTACAGGTGTGAGCCACTGCACCCAGCCACGCCTTTTTTTTAAAGCAATACCTCCACCAACAAAAATCAACATTATCAAAAATATTAAACAACCAACAGCCATAAAATGAATGAAGACTTATGTGCATTCTGGGACTTCCTCAGATGGTCAGGAGGCCAGAACAAATCCCATCTCTTCCTGTGGTTGTGAAAATAAAAGCTTAACTACTCTACACCTTGTTTCAACACTGTAACTCCACACACACACCATGGCATGCTATTCTCGTTTCTTTGCCTTTACTCAGAATGTGCTCCCTCTAGGAAAGGCTTTTCTTTGCCTGACAAAAATTCAGTTCAGACATCTTCTTCAAAAACACGTGCTCCTCACTACCAGACTGGGCAGTCCTCTGTGCTGCTCTCCACTGCTGTACCGTTCCACTGTATGGAAACTCTGGCCACCTGTTTCAGCCTCTCCTGAAGCAAACAGTACCTGGCTTACCTTGATGCCCCTAGTGTTCAGCTGTAGTGAACACTAATAAATCCTAAAAGGCCATTGCATGCTTCCCTGTGACAGCAAAGACACTCATTTAAACAAGCAATCTTCCACACCATGTTTCCAGAGACCTGACGTTTGGGTATATTTTCTTATACCATGTTTCCAGAAACTGATGTTAGGGTGTTTTTTTCTTCAACTGATACTCAAGACTTGTTCTTTATTGCTGCTGCTGTTGGAGGTGAGGTTACCAGCAGGCTTTTAAAACCTGTCTATGCACTGAGGCCCCAGTGCCTGTAACTTTGGCACATTCGCATGTAATTTTCCGTCATTTTTGCCTTGAGGGTTGTGGTTTCTGGATCCCTTGCCAGCATCACTAGTCATGGCACAATATGTGTGCCAACTCAGGAGTGTGCCTCGTAGCTTGCATTACTGGAGGCCACTGGATGGTCTGCTCAAATGTCACCTCCTCAGGGTTTCCTTGACCACTCAATCAAAAATAAAAATAACTGGTCAGGCACAATGGCTCACAACTATAATCCCAGCACTTTGGGAGGCTGAGGCAGGCAGATCACTTGAGGCCAGGAGTTCAAGACCAGTCTGGCCAACATGGTGAAACCCTGTCTCCAATAAAAATAAAATAAAAATAAATTAGCCAGGCATGATGGCAGGCACCTGTAATCCCAGCTACTTGCGAAGCTGAGACACAAGAATCGCTTGAACCCAGGAGGCGGAGGCTGCAGTGAGCCGAGATTGCACCACTGCACTCTAGCCTGGGCAACATGGCAAAACTCTTGCCTCAAAAAATAAATAAAATAAAATACAAATAAAAATAACCGATCCAGTCACTCTCACTCCCTTTTGTTGCTTTTTCTTCACAGCATTTTACACTGTCATAATCCCGATTGTGATTTCCACATCTTTTATATAGCATTTTATTAACATAAGAATTATTTTTATAAAGTTCTTAATGCACTATAGATTGAAAGTCAGCTTTTTCTCAGCATTTCACTTTTCTCTGTTTTTATTTTTAAAGGAGAATCCTCTGGATCACATTTCAGACATGGAAGAAGTTTGTAAAATTTATGAAAGAGGAAAGAGTAAAAGAAGAAAGGCGACAGCAACTTCGTAGGAAGGTAGCTGAAATCCTTCCAGACTTCCAGGCACCTGGAAGCGACTATGAGCTGTACCAGCAATCAGATACTTGGTCCTTGAATAAGACAAGTCTTTGGTGAACCAATGAACCACATTAGTGTAATACTCAGGACGGGAACCTCAACTGGTCTGTAATGTGTGTGTTAATCTCCACCCACCCACCCACCCACATACATACACCTGGTTTATTCTCTGAGCTACTTCTTAGATCAAAGGAATTATTTTGAGAATTTTATCCCCTTCTTTGACTTTTCCTGGACTGCTAGTCATTCACTATAGCATTTATCACAGTGGGATCATCCAAAGGAACATTCTAGAGGTCTTCTGTTCAAATATATCCTATATATTTTTAGCATAGTAAACTTTAAAAAGGACAAGTGTTTGCCTGCCTGAGCCTGTGAAGACAAATGTGTCCATATAGCTTAACATGAGTTGCTGATAAATGTGACCTTAATTAAATATGAATAAGAAGTAGTGAGTACTTAGAAAAGGAAAGATCAAGGTGGTCAATCTTCTAGTACATTAGCATCAGTTACAGGCACCCTACCAGACCTTGTCCATTTTAACCACCCCCAATGGCAGACCATGTATCAAGAGGTTATCTACACAGCTGCTGCAGAGGATAGTAGCTTATCCTGACTTCAGAGAAACTGAGGCACCAGAGATACTTCTCTTCAGTGCACCTTGATAAGCATGAAGGAAATTCCAAAAGGTAATAAATCTATCGTAACAGTCCAGCAATTCATTAAATTATCTGTTCACACTCCCAACTGCAACTGAATAATACAATTTGTCTTCTAGTACTCAGCTCAGTTTGATCTAGATATTGAGATACCTATCTTGAATTCAAAGAATGTTTTCATCTTTAAGGTGCTATAAAGACTGATAAAATGCTCTCTTCTATGAATTGTCTTAGAGAATTACCTGCTGGGAAAATAATTTTTCATTATAAAATACATGTTTAACAAATTCAAGTAGTCCATAAATGCATATGGTAAAATAAGAAGTCCTGAGGTGACTACTAGTGGTGTACTGAAAATCTAAGTCGGCAAAATAAAATTCTGTGGTTTTTTTTTTAAGTGACTGTTGTTTTCGTCTCGTACTTCCTAGAAGTGGCTAGAAAGGGTATCTAGCCACACCACCTGCTACGTGACTTAGATCTTTTTATCACGGAGGATGTGTGGTATGACAAAACACCTTGAACTGAACTTCACTTCTTCTGAGATATGCCTGTTCCCACACAGCTTTTCCTTAGGATTATACAGTTGTCACACACGCAAAAAAAAAAAAAACCTGTTTTTCTAGACTAATGGCCACTAAAGAAAATGTAACTAAAAGTAATTCATAATACATAACTTTCCATCAAAATCACTATCAGTTTATACTTAAATATGGTACATTTACAAAATATTGGCTGATATTAGCACCTGGAAACAAAATACCAGTTTCATAATTTTTTTTGTCTTATATATGTTTTTCGTTTTTGTTTCATTTTGTTTGAGACAGGGTCTCACTCTGTCACTGTACTTCAGGCTGGAAGTACAGTGGCCTGATAATGGCTCACTGAAGCCTGGACCTCCCAGGCTTCGGCAATCCTCCAACCTCAGCCTCTCAGATAGCAGGGATTACATGTCCAGCTAACTTTTTGTATTTTTTTTTTTTAGAAATGGAATTTCGCCATGTAACCCAGGCTGGTCTTGAACTCATGGACTCAAATGATCCTCCCAGCCTTCCAAAGTGCTGAGATTACAGGCATGAGCCACCCAGCTACCAGTTTTCTTTAAATGCCAAGCCTATACATAAAGAAAGGTGACTTCTTTAAGTAAACATGCCAAGAAGCCTAAATAAATCCCAGAAAGCTTAAGTTTTCTATCTTAGCTCTATTTTATTTTTGCCTCACCTCAAACATCAACTGGAAATTGAGTCTTTAGCAGCCCATATTCCAATCAGACGAGCTAGACTTTTTCCCTAATACAGAGCCTTCTAAAGAGATACAATGGAAATAGTTTTGATACTGTTTCTTGCTGGACTATCACGAAGGTATGCTTTGAAATGTTACTGCTAACATAATACCCAAACAAGCAATATCCCTGACCTACAAAACCGGAGAAATCGCCACCAGGAACATGACAGCTTAGAGCTAGGGACAGGCCCATGGGATAGGGACATCGAGGGAGCCAAAGAGGCAGGTATAATGCAGGGTTTTCATAAATCAAAAGACTTCAGCAGATGCTCCAAGAAACACCAGCTATTTTCCTTAAATAATGCACTTTATTTTCCATTTAAACAACTTGGTCACAGGACATTATTTTACATAAATGGCAGTAATTTGTAAAGTTTCCATGTAAAAGGCCTTGTGTCTGAGTCTGAGGTGACAAGAAGATATGAATACAAGTATAAAAACAGTGCAAAATGTTCAGCCCACAGCCTCTGGAGTTGGCTTCAGAAATCCCCCTTAATATGTTGCTAGGCCAGTTACATTAAACATTAAATGTAACATCAGGTAAATATTCCTGGGTTTCCTTTTAGTCTAGCATCCAACCCAGATACGCAATAAAATGAAAAGCTAAAAATCCCTAACAACTCAGACCATTAGGATCACGAGTTGGGCTTGCAGGCTCTATAATGTGGCAACTTGTCAGTGGCTCCATCTGAAGAAATACAGAATTTTTGTTGCATCAATAATTAGAATAGACTAGCTCTGCTTTTAAAGCATAAATTCTAGAAGTGAAAAGTGCCATCAGGAAGGCTAGGGCACTAATAAGTCACAAGCCCAACCCAGACATCACCACAGCCTCTAAGACATTTGTCTCCACTAACCATTCAGCCTGCTGCTGATCCTACAGTGAAACACTTAGGATGCCAGCTGAAGCGTGGATGCTTGTCTATCAGCAACATAATTAAGTTTAGCTAATTGTGCAAGAAATGTATATTAGTCACAGCAAACATCCACAGGAACATAATGAATTGCACTCAGCGGTGAGTTTAGCATGGCTTTCCCGCTCCCCTGCATCACCTTTGCAGTGTTTCATACAAAAGGGCGCGTATCTCAAGCTGTTGCTGAGAAAACCAGATTCCAAACAGATGCCTCAGGAAAAGTCTCTTACTATCCATTCCTTGCTTGAGAAAACTCTACTTTTCAAAATGCAAGGTACCAGAACATGGCTAAAATGAAGTTAGGTCATATAAACTTACCTATGTTAAAAAGACCCTTACATCTCACAAAACTTTAATTTTTAAACATCCTGGCTAAAACTGTGCTTCTAGATATTACATTTTTGCTTATATTAGTTGAGCTTTATAATAAAAAGCTAATGTCCTACTCAAAGGAAATACATGTCTGTTAAGCAGATGGTCAGTAGTATGCAGAACCTTACTGGCACTGTGTTTTCTGGCAGTGGAAGATTCTAGTATAGAAAATTTTCTCTTGCTAAAAATATTAGAAGTACCAAGGACTACTGCATAAGAGAAAGTTTGTAGCAATTTTTCTGCTAGGCAGATGGTACACCTGAAGACAACAATTACTTCATTCACCAAGAAAAACACTACTTAGATGGCAAAGATTTACAATATCCTAAACACAAACACATATTTGGCTGAGGTGAAATAAGCGGCACGCTGTCCCAAAAACACACTTAAGGTTTTTTACTTTAGCAGCATCAGAGTAACCTACCAAAGGGGCGTTGTTAATGGTTAGTTCATTTCAGGAAAGCTCAGCTAGAACCATAAAAGTACTCTGTGGGTATCATAAGAAACATTTTAAATACTGAATGATTTTCCTCTTTCATGCAATCCTGATCCTCTGTCTCCCTTGAATCTTTCAAATCGGTCTATTCTTCTCCCCTCGGGAACAGTCCACAGTGGTGTGATAATAATCGAAGTGGCCAGATTGTAGTAGGTAATTTATTAAACTCCACATCCAGTATGTTCATTAACAGAGACTGAGGACGCGAGATGAGAGAAGAGGACCTGCTTGTTTGAAATCATGTTCGAGGGGGTTGCTCCTCTGCCCAAGAGACTGCTGATATATAGGTTCACAAGGCAGTCCTCCACTGCCACCACCACCAAATGCTTCCCTGGGACTGATTCATTCAGAGAGGCCTTGTGCTTTCAAAGACTCCACAACAAACTCATCTGGCCTCTGGAGAGAACCAAGGCCTATAATGAAACCCCTCAAATAGTTCCAGATATAAAAGGCTCCAAAGTCCTACAAACCAAGGATGTCACAGAGCCTACAGAACACTGCTCGTGGATCAGCCCCTTGTTTGCTGCTCCTTTTGGTACAGACACCTGGGAAATCTTTTCCCACACAAAACCACTGATCTTTTGACAGGTTTAAGCCTTCTGTAAACTGCCCATCATGGATTCTCAAGGAACTTACAACAAGTGTCTTCATGCCAATAAACCTGAATAATATACAGAGAGTCCCTCCTATCCATGGAGGGAAGCAGAGTTGCCTCATCCAAGTAACCCTATTAGAGGCAAGTTGTTTACAAAATGGTCATCATTCCTAATTCTCCCAGATGACTTCGGTTTCTTCGTACTACTCATCTTCATCACATCACATTTAGATTGTGAAAAATTTGGCAAGAAGCTAAAATTACTGACTATACTAATGTTTCTATGAATTTGTATTATCGATGGCTAGATAATTAGAGGTGGCTCTACAGCTGACATTCAAAAGCACGACTACCAATTTCTTTCCACATATGCTATCCTTGACATTATCACTATCCCTCTTATCTAAAACCTGTACAGTAAGAAATTTGTTATATCAAATCCAACTTTAATTGTAAGTGAATACTCAGCTCTGGGCCAGGGAGAAGGCATCACTGTACAAACTAGAGTCTGCTAACACACCCAGGCACAGAGCCTATCATTCGTTAAACAAACCATCTCTGGGGAAAATGACGACAGCCTCAATAAAAATATGGTAACCATCTTAAGGACAGCTCCGATTAATGGCAACAGTAGGGATGGTGCTAGCTGCACAGGGCGGAATTGCAGGAAGTAGCAATATTTCCTCTCAACAAATATAAATCTCTTGCTTAAAGCAGCATGCACAGAATGACTGAAAACGCTGGCAATATTTTCCCTATATTAAGCTATAAGCGAAGGCAAATTTAAGGAGTCATGAATTATCTTTGGGATTGCGAAACAGTTCATGTACAAAACCAACATTTCAAAAGGGTATTTTCCTCATCTGAAATTCCCTCATCTTAATTCTATAGCAGAACAACCCATTGTACATAAATATTTAATCTTTTATACATTTTCAGTTTTAAGATATGATTAAAGAAACAACTTATTATTGTGGGAAGAGCCAGGGAAGAACAGTAATCCATTAACAGTGGAAACCATATATACCCTGTTTCTTCTCTCCTAGTGAGATACTGTTATTTAGGTAGGGGTAATTGAGAATTAATGTGCAAGTTAAGTGCGAAGATGTCACTCAACTTCTCAAAGTTCATACCAGAATAATATGAATGCCAGAAGGCTGATTTTCACAATTTAATGCTGTAACTGACAGCATTTGAAATACACGAAGAAAATAATCGAGCCCTTGATGTTACTCAGCCTTCCTACCAGAAAAGAGAGTAAAGCGTCCCCACAGGAGTGTCTGTTCTCCTCTTCCAGTCACAGTCACAAGTGTGCTAGCACCTTACCCGGTGAAACACGGAAAGAGGAAAAACACATGAATGCCTACTGGAGTTATTTATAAGAAACCCAAGCAGAATATATAAAAAATAAATAGAACAACTTCATCACCTAAGCTCATGGCCACTGAACATTACACTAGCAATAACTGTAACTGTCGTCAACTGTCCTTTCAAGATCAGACAACTTAGCATCAATCCATCTGGTCATCTTCTACTCTGAGTAGTTCATGTCTAATACTTAAGAAGGAGAAATTCTTACAACTGTACAACACGGCATAGGCTTGAAACCCCAAGGCTAATAGCATTGTCTTCAAGATTCTAACCCACATTTTTCTTCAGTCATAATATTTTCCTAATACTTCATTACTTCCATGGTGCTCGAGTTGTTTTTCATTGCTTTCCACATCCATCATCCCTCATGTGACCCTCATGACGGCTCTGTGAGGTAGCCACAGCAGGCATCAGTACCCCACTTTACGGATGACCCTGAGACTTGGAAAAGTGACTCAACTAGGGGTCACATGGCTATTAAGAATCGAAAGAGGGACTAGAAACTTTGCTAATCCAAAACTCTTTCCCCCATACTAATCATGGGAATTGCTTCTATCAATTTGTGCATTAGCAATCCACATCCTTCTCAAGTTCAGGCAATTGAGTCAATTAATAAGGTGACTGGAAAGGAATGGCTCTACTTTTACTGCTTCAGTATAAAAGTCTCCTAAGTTGTGGCGTCAGAAAAATTAACTTCTTCCCACTCCAGTCTCTAAACCTGAGCATGGCCCTATAATGCCTTTAAGAAACCGGGGATAAAAATGGACACTGAAGTGTAAAATGGAGGGGAGATGGAGGGGGGAGCCATCATCCCTCAGGGAGCCACTCAAAAGGCACTTCAGACAATGTCCTCGGCAGGGTGGTGGAATGCACGTGTGCCCAGCATGGAGAACTGGTGCCAGTTCCGCAAGAAGCCCCTGTTGTACTGGCCTGTGTCCACGATGAGCCCGCACAGAAGCCGGCGCCCAGTCTTCTGTCGGAGGGCCTGCTGGACTTCCCGCTCAGTCACGTTGTAGCTGATGTTAATCAGCTGGATCAGGAAGATGTAGGCCATGCCTGCTGTGATGATCACAGAGTACCACACGCAGGTGAAGGACAGCGCCGAGCTGGGAGAGGGGAAAAGGCCGTCAGGGCTGCCGCTTTTGTCACATTCAGAAGGCTGTCATCATTCTCACATTTTACACATTTTTTTAAATTTATTACTAAAGACTCTGGCATCTTCCCCAATCCTTGGAACTGGAAGATACGCAGAATGCCAACACCTGCTTAGGTGGGAGAATGTGCATGTTCTATTTTATTCTATAACTACTGGTGCCTGTTTTCTAGTATATTACACTAGAATAGCAGGGACTGTTTTTTGCATTTCGTATCCGCCACACAACCAGCACAGTGCCTGACATAATAGTCTTCAACACCTGTTTGTTAAATGAAAAAATAATCTGTAAATTATATTTCACTCATCAGAAAACAAAGGCGGCCATGGATTGCTATAAATGTCCTCTAGGAAGCTACAGGTGGATGCCTAGGAACAGTGCTGAAGTTACTCACCTCCATTCTTTCCAGTCCAGTGCTGAGGAATGCAAAGACAATGATGATTCCCAGCACCAGCAGCCCTGTGCTTACTTGGACGTAGGAATACTATAACACTCCAAATTCACCCTCCTAAAGCCCAACACAATCACACACAACGCAAAGCGCAGGGAAGCTCCTCTCAGGCTCACCAATGAGACAGGTTGCCGGTCAGCCCCTGCCATTTGATCATTTTCAAACACTCATGAATGAAGAGTTAGTCGGAAATAAGTTCATTCAGAATCTTCATTTGTAAAGCTGAAGGGACCTCAGAGATTATTAAATCCAAGGATCTCACCAAAAAGATGAGGTGCTGCGAATCACCTGCACAGAGCAGGGTAAGAAGCAATGGCAGGACTGCGTTCCTCGGTTCACTCACGTCCCCACCAAGTGCAAACACACATGCTGTCCTTCAGGACAGGCCTCACCTGCAGCGTTAGCGGAGAATTTCACACACTGGAGATACTCTCCACACACTGACGAAGCAAACTTACTCTGAGGAGGACCAATCTATTCTAATAATGCCCACAGGTGTCTGGTTCTAGGATGACAATGGGGAGATGTGTCCACAGATTAATAAAAACCAATGCCGGACAGGGATACTTTGTAGAGAAAGCAAGAATTGTTCTGAAAATGAAGAGTGAGAAAGAAGAAAAGGACTCAACCATAGACACCACAGAGCCCGTGTGTCAGAGACAATGATGAAGGGAAGGGAATACACAGCATGGGCAGAAGGAGGCCCTGGCATTCAGGGAAGGGTGGGGTGCCGAGGCTGAAGCTGAAGAATCCCAGCTTTTGCCATGGCCTGGAAATCTTCACAATCTATAAAGAGGCCTAAGGAAATTTTGACCTACATATCACAGTAATCATGAGTTGTGATGAAAAACAGAAAGAAAGTAGAACAGGAAAAACCAAGAGAGGTTAGAAAGAAAAGAAAGGTGATCTCAAAAGGGTCGGGAGCAAAAAATTAAGACTGGGCTAAAAAGCATCAGAAAGCGGTGGTAAAGTGAGAAAGTTCCTAATCATTATGACAAAATAGGCACATATGTGCCCTGGGGCAGCTAGTTTTTGTTTGTTTTAGTTTCACCATTGCTACTTTGAACCGGTGAGTGGTCATTAGACCCTGGAAGCCCCTGAGTAGGCCTGGGTCCTGTTTGTACAGCACTAGTTCTTCACTTTTTGAAGGCCAACAATCCTTTTAACAGCACCCTAGAAAAACATACATCACCAATGCACAATTTTGTTGGCAATTTCAAGGATACCCAGCATTCCCACAGCCTGGCCTATGCAACAGGACACCCAGCATTTCCTGTCAATGGCAACATGCAGGGGGACATTTATACTGTGGTATCTACGGCTCACCTGTAGTTTGCATAAACTCCAGGACAATAGAAGAGAGCTGTGAAGACACTTCTATCTCTACAAATGGTGTCCAAGGTCAGTGTGATCCCATACACCGAGGTGAGCAAGAAGATCAAAAGGGCAAGTATAAACGCTTGATGATTTGATTCTCCAACGCAGCTATTTATCCTCAAAACAGCATAGAGAAATAAAAAAGCAAACACATTTTTAAGAGTTCTCTAGATAACATAATAAACAAGAAAGCTTTTAAAATACGGCAAGCATAAATTCCAAGTATTAAGAAGTTCTCTTACTTTTTCCATTTTAGGGAATCAGAACCATGCACACCGAGGGACTATTTATATTCTCTTCTCTTTGCAAAGCGGAATCACAGTGTCGGTTTCAGGACAAGACTAAGTAAAAAGCAGAATCTGGCTAACAAATCTTCTTAAATACCAGTAAATAAAGTCTATTGCCCAGCTATGGAGACCTAACATTGTCCTCACCATGTTAAGGAAGGGAGAGCAATAGAATTATGAAAATTTAAAAATGCTAAATTGGAAGTATTACAGATTATGGGAAAATAATGTTAAATATACAAAGAGTAATATAAACATCCAAAGAGATTAGCAACATAGTGGGGGGGAAAAAACAACTTGATAACATGCAGGCTCTTCGGCAGGTAAAAATAGTTCTGTGTCATGACCATTTGCAGGCCACGATGTACAGGGAGTCCCTTCTAGCGCCTGCACACCAGGGTGCTCTGGTGGGCACAGATCTGCTGTTAGGTGAGCCCTCTGCAAGCCAGCATTTGTAAATGGGCCAACACACATATACATACATACACACACACACATGAAAATAAGTCAGGAAGACACAGAAGTAGAATATCTAAAAATGAAAACACCTGTTTACTTCTAAAGACAAAGACCCAGGAAAGAGCTGTCCCTGCACTTGAGGTCCACTCCGATGCTTCTGACCCTCTCCTGCATGCCCATCTGAGGAGGAGGTACACTACAGGACCAGAATCCTAGACACGAAAAGCATAATTCATTGGGCACAACTGCCTGAAGAGCAATAAACCTGCAAACATGCTACTTACGGTATTCATACCTGAATTCATTGTAGTCCCTTTAGTTTAGATGTATTTAATGAAGCTGCAACAGTATCTTTAAACATTGCACTTCATATCGCATGGGGCCTTACGTACCTTCATTTGTTACTGGTCAACTGGGAGGTACAAAAGCCCATTTCTTCACAAACAACCAATAACAGAGTTTTTCTGGTAGGGCCTCAATTCAATAATGTTAAGTAGAAATCATCGGTAGCATCAAAAACGGTTAAGTATGTATGGCCAGGGAGCAAAAGAGTCACCTAAAAATGGGGGTACACTTTCTTGAGCTTTATGTTCAGAAGCAAATAGCACAGGGAAATATGCTTATAATGCTTCTGATCAATTTTTAAGAAAAAAATCATTCAACTGTAGATATTTCTCTATCAGAAAGGAGAAAATAAATGAGGAGTTGTGCAAAAGAAAGTTGAAGAAAAAAAAAAAACCCAAGTTTTCTGTTATTCTTCAGGAAATGACTGTAGGAACTAAATTTGTGAAATTCGAAAACCTGATGACTAAGTGGGAACATCACAACAGCCCACAAATATCTACAAGGTGTAAAGCTGGGAAGGAGAGAAATTTTGGGATCGCACAAGGGAAGATCAAATGTAACTAGAGAGTTTTACATGAATTTACACTTCCCAAGCCTCCAAATGTTTCCAACATACCAGACACAATGATGATCCATTCTCCTCACACAGATGCCACATATCCGGCAGTGCCACGCCCGGGCTGGTCGCACCAGCTGGCACTTAGCACACCAGTCCTCCTTCAATTTGGTGGGGCTTCCAGCCGGCAGCCTGGAAAAACCCTTGGGGTCATCCTTCACTGTGCGATTGTTGAGACTGCCTGATGTGTCTGCCCCAGGGAACCCTTTGGTCTTCTCCTGCCCTTTTCTGTTCAGGCACTCCAGCTGGCTGCTGCTTAGAGATCTGTCACTGCTTGCTGGAATGCTGAGGTAGCCTGGATTCTTCTTGGCTCTGTGCAAGGCTAAGAGTATCAGAAATAACCCGCAGGTAAGAACAGCCAGCTGAACGGGCCCCACACGTCCTTTGGGGACCACTTCCTGCAGGAACACATAGTACATGTAGCCCAGTGAGAACAGTCCAAGGCTCAGGAAAAACAGGGTCTGTTCTTTCCGTCTGTGAGTGAGGTAGTAGTACCACAGTGCCAGCACAGGAAGGGAGGTCAGAACCACCACCCCCAGGAGGAAATGCCAGGAAGCCACATGCAGGAAGACAGGCAGCAGGACAAGTGGAGGGATGATGCTGATGTTCACTTTTTTGGCTCCCCTAAGCCAAGGAATTCGGAGGCGATCAGAAATTGTATCCATGATTCTTTCACAAGTCTCTGGCTGTAAAGATTTACATGTAATCCATCTATTCAGAAAAAGCACAAAGAGGAGGGACTTTATGTGGGTTTGCTGAATTAAAAGCTACAGAACACTGAATGCCAAACAGCAGGATAAACGATAAAAGCAACCAAAGACCAAGCATTTTACCTCCTTACTACTCAACTAAGCTTTTCAGATTCACGTCTTTTTTTAAAATGGGAACAAGATGTTTAAAAACTTAATGGTCAAGATTATTTCTCCCCTAAACAAACACACAGGTATAGATACATAACGCAAGTCATGTTTACATCTTATGACCTACCTGTACGGTCACAAGAATCTCAACAAAAATCACAATCTAGTTGTAAGGACAACATGGGCATTCAACAACTATTAGGTAAGTGACAAAACAGCAATAATCAATGAACTCTTGTGATCAAACATTATAAGCAGTGCTCAGCGAGTCAATACTTCTGGGTGGAGTCATCAGAGGGGTCTTTGCGGAAAAGGTGGGATCTGTGCTCAACCTTGATGTCCAGCTAGCATTTGTATGAATGGAGAGAGAGGCAGGAAGGCCTTCCAGTGGAAAGAAACGTGTGCAGCACACACCTGGCATGAGCCCAGGGAGTAGACCAGTCCAGCAAGGATGGGGCTACAGAGAGAAGAATGGAGATCAAACTAGAGTGAGTCAAATGACTGAACTTGGCGAAGAGAATGACATTTGTTGACTGTTTTGCACACTTAGGCTATGCTATGTTTTATATGTTTATATAGAACATAGCATATGCTGAGACCTAATCCCCAATGCAAGGGTATTAAGAGACAGGCCTTTAGGAGGGTATTAAGTCAGGAGAGCAGAGCCCTCATGAATGGAATTAATGCCTCTAAAAAAGAGACCCGTACTTTGGGAGGCCGAGGCGGGCAGATCACGAGGTCATGAGCTGGAGACCAGCCTGGCCAATATGGTGAAACCCCATCTCTATTAAAAATACAAAAATTGGCCGGGCGCGGTGGCTCAAGCCTGTAATCCCAGCACTTTGGGAGGCCGAGGAGGGTGGATCACGAGGTCAGGAGATCGAGACCATCCTGGTCAACATGGTGAAACCCCATCTCTACTAAAAATACAAAAAATTAGTTGGGCATGGTGGCGTGTGCCTGTAATCCCAGCTACTCAGGAGGTTGAGGCAGGAGAATTGCCTGAACCCAGGAGACGGAGGTTGCGGTGAGCCGAGATCGCGCCATTGCACTCCAGCCTGGGTAACATGAGTGAAACTCCGTCTCAAAAAAAAAAAAAAAAAAAAATACAAAAATTAGCCAGTAGCCAGGCGTGGTGGTGTGCGCCTATAGTCCCAGCCACTCGAGAGGCTGAGGCAGAAGAACTGTTTGAATCCAGGAGGCAGAGGTTGCAGTGAGCCGAGATTGCACCACTGCACTCCAGCCTGGGCGACAGAGCAAGACTCCATCTGAAAACCAAAAGAAACCCAAGGGAGCCTGTTTGTCCCTTCTACCATGTGAGGACGCAGCAACGTGTCAACTATGAAGCTGAGCGCAAGACCTCACCAGACAGTGAATCTGCTGCTGCCTTGATCTTGGACTTCACAGTCTCCAGAACCGTGAGCAATAAATATTTGTTGTTTACAAATGACCCAGCCTAAGTTATTTTTGTTACAGCAGCCTAAACAGACTAGGACAGAAATTAGTACTGAGAAGTGGGATGTTGCTACAACAGACATCTAAAAATGTGGACACAGCTGTGGAACTGGGTAACAGGTAGAGGTCTGAAGAGTGGGGAAGCACATGCTGGGAAAAAAACCTATACCATATGAACATACTATCAAGGGTGATTCTGGCGAGGGCTCAGAAGAGGAGAGCTGCAGAGAAAGCCTCAATCTTAGAGCTTCCCTAAGAGGTAACGAACAGAAGGCTGGGAGAAATATGGACAGTAAAAGCCATTTTCACAAGATCTCAGATGGAAGTGACAAACATGTTACTGGAAACCAGAAGAAAGGTGATCCTTGCCACTTATAAAGAGGCAAAGAACTCGGTGGAATTGTGTTTGTGTCCTACTGTTTTGTAGAAAGTAGAACTCAAGAGTGATAAAACTGAATATCTGGCAACAGAAATCTCTAAGCAAAGTGTTCAGGGTGCTGCATGGCTTCTCGTAAATGCTTATGGTAAAATGAAAGAAGAGAGAAATAATTTAAAGACAAAATTCACAATCAAAACAGAAGTAAAACAAAGATTTGGAAAATCCTCAGCCTGTCTATATTGTAAACACATGAGAAAGCATGTTTGGGAGAAAACAGCAAGGATGTGGATGAGATCAGTAGGGATTAGCCCTGTGCCAGTCATCAAGACAATGGAAAAAGGACCCTGAAAACATTCAGAGATCCTTGGGGCTGCTGTTCCCATCACAAGTCTGAAGCGCCAGGGCTTTGAGGGCAATTTCATAGGCGGGCCCAGGGCACCCATGGGGCCTCAGGACGTACTGCTGAGTGCCATCTGAAGTCTCTGTTCCCTACACTCTGGTGCATGCTCTACAGCAGCTCCAGGTGTGGCTCCACTGGGCATAGGTATGCCATGAGCCACAGAGGCCACCCCTCTGAAGGGCACAGGTGGTAAACTTTGGTGGCATCCACAGGGTGCCAATGATGCCACCATCCAGAGTGCAGGAGCTGTAGAGGCCTGCCTGCCTCCACCTAGATTTCAAAGGATGCCCTGCAGAGCCTCAGAGTCAATGCAGAGTGCTGTCCCAGGGGTGGGGCCACCAGAGAGCCCCCACTAGGGCACTGCCCAGTGGAGCTGTGAGTGTGGTGGGGCCACTACAGAGACAGCCCACCGAGGTAATGCCTGCTTGGAACTGTGGGGACAGGGTCACCCCCAAAAAGCCCAAACTGGTAGAACCACTAGCATACAACTCCAGCCTGGGACAGTTGTAGGTACCTGACTGACTCCAACCCATGAGAGCTGCAGTGTGGGCTATGTCCAACAAAGCTGTGGTGGCAGGGATACCCAGGGCCATGGGGGCCCAACCTCCAACCCGGTATGTCCAGAAGGCAGGACATCAAGTCCAAGATTATTCTCAAGCCTTATTAAGGCTTAACACTGTTTGCCCCACTGGGTTAGGACTGGTCACTAATACTCCTTTCTTCCTTACTGTTGCACTGTTGCTCCTTTTGGAATGGGAATGTCTATTCTATGCATGTCCCACCATTGCATTGTGGAAGCACCTAACTTGTTTGATTTCACAGGCTCATAGTTGGAGGAGAACTTGTCTCAGGCTGAATTGTATCTTGAATCTCATCCATATTTGATTTGGATGATGATAATCAGACCAGACTCTGGACTTCGACTATTGAATTGACACTGGGATGAGCTAAAAGTTTGGGGCTATTGGGATGAAATGAACGTATTTTGCATGTGAGAAGGACATAAACTTTAGGGAGCCAGGAAGTATTTGTGTCTCTCCAAAATTCATATGTTGAAACTTCATTACCAATGCAATAGTATTCAGAGGGGAGACCTTAAGGAGGTGATTAGGTCATGAAGGCACAGCCCTCATGAATGGGACTAGCGCCCTTATAAAAGAGCCCTATGAGCTTATTCACTCCTTCTGCCATGTCAGGACACACCAAGAAGGTGTCATCTATGACGAAATGGGGCCCTCACCAGACACTGAATCTGCCAGTTCCTTGATCTTGGATTTCTGAGCCTCTAGAACTATGAGCAACAGATGTATATTTTTATAAATTACCCAGTCTAAGGTATTTTATCGGAGCAGCCTGAAAAAATTAAGAGAGACTAGTAAGAAAAGGTAGAGTTTAAGGAAAGGTAACTTTGATTTTATACAACATTTAAAGGTAAGACTAGAACTTGGAGGTGAGTGGGAGATACCCATTCTGATCTAGTTGGGAATCACAGATAGCGGCAGGGACAATGGAAACACAGAGGACAGGGGTATAGAGAGAACAGAGGAGATGCCTCAGGGAACAGCCCAGGTCTCAAGGGCTGAAAGGGAGGAAGAGCCAGCCAGGTTAATGGAAGAGCTGTGGTCCTGAGTGACGGTGGTTATGGAAACAGCATCATTTCTCCATTCATTAGTGCAGAGTGCTCTATTTTCTCAGTACACATTTTAGACTAAATCTAAAGAACCTATATTCAAAGACATCTGTTAAAAAAAAAAGACTACACAGTAGACACTGTCAAGTAAGAATTACAAAGGCGTTACCGGGTTTTTACAAGTCAAGGCTGGTATTAGACTGCAGACCCCAGGGAATGCTTTTCATGGCTATATGAATATGCCAAGCTCTAAGTCAACAAATTGGCAGTTGCAATGACTTTTTTAACCAGAATTATTAAAAAGCAAGTTTCCAACATCCCTATTCTTCCTATTTTATGTCTTCCATGTGACAATAATTTGTAAATATAAAATCATTCAGAAAATGGATACAAACCAGGTTATTCACTGTCCAGCACAAGATTTTTTCAGTGAGGTTAAAAATTATCTTTTTGGATAGTAATTTCCATCACTTGGAAAATAAAAGCCAAATACAGTATGATCAATCAAGACAGTGTTACTGGTCACACAGAAAACTGTGAATCCAGGGGAGGTACATGCCTTCTGGCTGGAGTTCCTCCTCAGAAACAAGGGCAAGACCAGTACTAACAGCAGGAAAATGATCTTTCAATCCACAAGGCCCTCTGTAGGTCAGTCCCAAGGAGTCAGTCTCTAAATGCTGAGACCTCTGAGAAGGTGGGAACTTTTTGGAACTAAAGTGTTCATTTTAAACTTACAGATTCTGCTGGCTTGCATTTTATTTTACATTAACTTGCCTACTATCCCTTTAAACTGCCTGTTCTCTCCCTCATCTCTCTTTAAACGAAAAATAATATTCTATAAAACAGAGCAGACAGACAGCTGTGCACTACTGCGTAATCCATCTTTATAAAATCCTCACACTTGACATAGAAGCCAACTCTCATTTTAGATGCTTGGAAATAGAATCAAGAGCAAATTCTAGCATTCTGGGTGGCCAGGCTGAAAGTACACATGGCAGTTGTCAGAAGGGCGACGGGGCCAGCATCAAGAAATGCTCTGTTCTTACCGATCACACCCTTCATCCAGATCTTGACAATCACACAAACAAGCAGCCACGTGGTTCTTTTCCCCATTCCGGTCTATGTACTCGCAGCAGCACAGGGGCTCCAATTCAGGTTCTTCGGCTTTCTTTTTCTTTACAGGCTTCATACTGCCCTTGTGTGTCATGATTTGCACCTGTCACCATGGGGCGTAAGAAGCCCTCAGAAGGTAAAGGTGGGAAGAAACAACTTACATCTTGTAAACAGGTCCACGCTTAACCTCCAACGCCTGAGCAATCAAAAATGAGAAGAAAGAGGGGGAGGGGGTCCCGTTTTCATCAGGTTTTTGTGGCTCCGCTTGGCCACACAGGGGGCTCCAGGGTTCTTGGAGCTCCGAGCTGCCTTCACCACCCCTTCCCAGCCAGGGCAGGCGCCGTCTGGGCACCAGCCGTTCCTATGGCGACAGCCGACCACGCGTCCGGGACAGCCGGGGCGCGGGCGGTTGCGTCCACCTGCGGGTGCAGACTGGTAGGGCCGAGCGGTCTCCGCTCCAAGCCTGGGCGCTGGTGGAAACTCAGCCTCGGGGAAGCAAAGAGAGGCGAAGCATATACCCGCTGGCACCTGCGGACGCACTCGGCGGCTGGGGCGGGCGACCCGGCTACGGGAACGCCACCGGGCTCCTGGGCAGGGCTCAGGGGTCGCCGTCCAGCCCCGCTGGTCCGACCCCTTGCGGGGTGCGCCTCTCCCGCCCCCGCCAATCCGGAGGACGTAGGCGGGCCTGGCGCGCCACCCCGCCGGGAGAATGACCTTGGAAGGGAAGTTACCTGCCCTCTGGCCGGAGGTGCAACTGCAACCAAAGAGGCGGAGGGGAGATGGGTCGGCTTCTCCGGAGGCACGGACGCGTCTCCCAATCTCCGCTACGCGGAGCCCCGGGCGTGACGGCAGGAGTCTCGGGGACCCGGGCTCCGCTCGGCCGCGCCCTCACTACAGCCGCCCACCTGTGACCACAGTCCGCCGCGGCCCCGGCGGCGCGCCCGCCCGCGCCGCCCCAGCCGCCCCTCCGCCCGCCGGCTTCTTGCGGCCAAGTCCGCGCGCGCTTCCGGGTGCCCCGCCCCCGGCGCCGGGGTTCCCCGCCTGCCCGCACGTGCGCCGCCCGCCCCTCCACGGAGCCCGTGGGCGAGGCTCCTCCTCCTGGCCCGCGGCCCTGGCGCTGGGAAGGGGAGAATCGGCTCCCGCGAGCGCGTCCTGGAGGCAGGGGCAGGAGGCGGGTCCCGCACCTCCGGCCAGCCCCGCCCCGCCCCGCCCCAGAGGCGGCAGCCCGGCCCCGCCGGTGCCTGCTGGTGGCGCGTCGTTGAGGACCGGCTCCGGAGCCCCGGGGTGCGGGCGAGGTGCGGAGACGGAAATACGGGAAACCGGGAAAGCCGGAGGATTTCCGAACTACGTGAGACCGTGTGGCGGCCAGCCTTCATTCAGACGCCGGCAACAGGCGGTGGGAAAGCTCACCACCGCAAAATGTTCTCCAAGAACCTCCCCCAATTTCGCTGACCTTCTCTTAAAGGCCCATCACTGCCGCCGGTTCTGTTCATTTACCAACCTGTTCATTTTCATGATTTCTGGCTAGCAGCCTTTACACTAGACCAGTAGGCCTCGCTAGTACTTTTGTTCCAGTCGTCTGCGTATTTGAGATGAAACTGTCCTGAGATGAGAGTTCTCTTTGGGTTTTATTAATGCACAAAATTTAACGAGTGTAGGCCCATGTACACGTTTCACTACGGCAGACTTTCTGGTTTTAAGTAGAAAAACTACAACTCAGAAATTTTGTATTTTATTAATATGCAATTTACATAACAGGCTCAAAATTTATTAATTGGATTCTGCATCCATACGAATTTAGCCTTAATTTATAAAGCAGCTTACTTTGGTAATCTTCCTTGAGGTATGTTATAAAGTACAACTTTTAAAGAAACATCACAAAAACATTGTCGATCATTTTTGTGACTTTAACAGAGAAAGCTTCAAGTTTATGATCCACTCATTCTTGCTCACAGGCAGACACTACATAAATCCTTACCAGAACAAAACAAACCCAGGTAGGTTCACTGATAACCCCAGGTAAGCTTAGTTGGAATTCACCCAGAGAAACCCTTTTTACCTCTAATGGAGTCAGTGAATACTTTGCATTCTCTACAGAAATCTCAAAAATGACTTTAACAATGCCATGTGGCTTTGGTGAGTCTGGAGAAAAATGAAACATTTAATTAAAGGCACTAGTTGTTCAAACAGTAATAATATACATACATTATACACTTATGTAACAGTAAGAATGTATATACATTTTTATATGTATAGCTTTTTCCCCAGAGAAAGGGCTCGAGACAAAACAGTAAAACACTTCGACTTTCCCTAACTCTTGAAAAAACACCTGATTTCAAGTCAGTTTACAAAGTTCTTATTTTAATGAGCCCATTGTATTAAGACAAAATTTTCAATAATGCATAAAAACTTATTATGAAAAAAGCAAAGCTTGTATCTGAGTTACAACTTCAGAGTCAGTACACTTGTATTGGGAAATACATGCCCCAGAACTTTTTATTAAAGAGCTAAAGTTTGTGTCTGGCTTATAATTTACCAACCAAAATAAGTAACACACATACATAAAGAATGAAGCCATACATGGTTACTGAAAATACACAAACTCTCTTCACCCAGATGGGTCACTTTGACCATGAAAGACTGCTAAGCTTAAGCCAGTCTTAGTTCAAGTATGCATTTGATGTGTCACTAAATGCCCAGGTGTTAACATAATCTTCTGGTTTTGAAAACTCAGAGGATGGTTCTTCCTTTTGACTGTTGGTATCCTACATAAGGAGGCAAGATAATCCCACCTCTAATAGCTACCTTAAGAAAAAAAAAAAATTTCTTTCATAAAGATACAAAAAGATACAACATGGCAGAAGACCCTTTCAGATAATCATCATCAATATGCAGATTCAAAAAGTTTGACTATTAAATTTGCATGCTGAAAAAATGAAGACATTATAATATTTACAATACACAAACCTGGAAATGTTATGATATATGCCTGAAAATAGATCCTTTAAAATCAGTAACGACTTAAAGGTTTCTTCTTATATTTTCTTCTTTATCCTCTTGGACTACCTCAGTTATGAAAGCAGCCTATTGGACATAAACTGATTCTGTGCTAACAAAGCATCAAACTTCAAACCTCACTGTAGAAATGAGACCATACCACTCAGTTCAGTGTGTGCCATTTTCTTTTTGTATCAGAAAAATTCAGTTCTACAATATATATCACGGTTCACTGGAGAAATTCACAGCTTAAAACTATAAAAAGTGAAAGGATGGATTCTTAAGCCAGCAGAGACTAATTATCAAACAAATATTACTGAAAGAAATGTTCGTATTAGAAATCTCAATAATGAAATAACATAGAAATATTCTATGACAAAATCTTTCATCTTCGGGTTTTCTTCCAGGTATTTTCTTTCAGTTCCAAGTATCTCTGTGGTTTTAGTCCTTCAGATCACTAGCTTTCAACAGCCATGCCAGTCTTATTCTTATTTAGTAGATCAAATGTTTTCTGAAGCATAATGAGTGAGCTCTTCAGCTGCAAACAAAATTTTCAAAATCAGATTGTTTAATTTTTCTAATCAGATTAGAAAATTTCTAATTTTTGTGCCCAGAATTTACAGTGACACTTCATATAGTTTTGTTTATTCTGATGCCCAAATAAAACGTTAATTAAGAAATACCTGATTCTTTAGGATATCTATCAGTATGATTGCTACAGAGTTCTGCCCATTTGCTGGAGACTGTACTTCTTCCTACTACTGCATAATCTACCTCCCAAGAGGTCCATTAATCGAATTAAGCAAAGTGACAGACTTGTTTTCCTGAATGGTTCTGAAGTTGCAGTGGTCTCACTATCCCCTAAACAACTCAAGTTTTGCTTCAGTGCTTTTGCATGCCCTTATCCTCAAGTTCTTCACCTATCTAAAGCTTACTCATATACACTCTTCCTGTAGTTTTCCCCAATCATTCTGCCCCTAAACTCTCAAAGCATTTTCCTTACAACTTAACACTTTGACACTGAAATTTTGTAACTTTTGTTGTTAACAACACACTTGGACATCTCATTTCTCTAAGACAATCTCTGGGAGGTGATTAGGTCATGAGGACTCTTATGAGTGGATTCGTGCGCGTATAAAAGAGCTTCAGGGAACTAACTAGGCCCCGTTTTTGTCCTTCGGTCCCTTCTGCCATGTGTGGACATGTAGACGGTGCCATATATGTGGACACCAAACCTGCCAGCACCTTAATCTTGGACTCCTCAGCTTCCAGAACTGTGAGCAATAAGTTTCTGCTCTTTATAAATTACCCAGTCTCTGGGATTTTGTTATAGCAGCATAAGACTAAGACAGGAGTCATTGGAACGTGTGGTTATTTAAAGTTAGGGGCGTGAATAAGATCACCCAAATGGAGAATAATAGAGAAAGGAAGTGAATCTAACACAGGCCCTGGAGCATTTGGGCCAGGAAGATGTCAGGCAGAGAAAATGTTTTTATTTTTATTTATTTATTTATCTTTGAGACAGTCTCCCTCTGTTGCCTAGGCTGGAGTGCAGTGGCACGATCTTGGCTCACTGCAACTTCCACCTCCTGGGTTTAAGCAATTCTCCTGCCTCAGCCTCACAAGTAGCTGGGACTACATGTGCACGCCACCACACCCAGCTAATTTTTTGTATTTTAGTAGAGACAGGGTTACACCATGCTGCCCAGGCTGGTCTTGAACTCCTGAGCTCAGACCATCCACCCACCTTGGCCTCCCAAAGTGCTAGGATTACAAGTGTGAGCCACCATGCCCAGCAAAGGAGATGTTTTTAACTAGCAAAATTTAGTTTTACATTTTTCTAAGTGAAAGAAGCCAATCTCTAAAGACCACATATTGTATTATTCCATTTAGATGACATGCCCAGAATAGGCACACTCATGGTAATGGAAAGTAGATCAGTGAGTGCCAGGGGTCAAGGGGAGTGAGAGCTGGGAAGTAACTGCTAATGTGTACAGGTTTTCTTGTGAGTTTATGAAAATGCTCTGGCATTAGATAGTGATGATGGTTGCCCAACCTTGTGAAGAAAAAATTTTATTGTATGTGAATTGTATCATAATAAGATTCTTTTAATGGCTTTAAAGAAAGCATAATTAGATACATTTCAAGAAAGAAATGTTTAGCTCTGTCAATGCTGACACTGTAGGATGAAGACTGAAAAAAGGTACATTCTTTTTATAAGCCAGATGTCACTGGGGACTTTAGTTCAAGCAATATTAGTTGAGGAAACCATGGAGGAAGAACACCAGGCAGGAGTGAGCTGAATAGTTAAGAGTGGAATAAATATGCACATCCAACTTTGCTCCTTTAACCCCAATAATAAAGGTATTTTTTAAAAGGCATAAAGCTATACGGGCAAGGAGAACGGAAAAGGAGGCAACAGCAGTGCAACTTTGGAAACCGGAAAGCAGACGGATGACTTAGCAGGCGTGGAAAAGCTGAATTCTAAAGTAACGGTAGGAAATGCTGAGAACCAACCAAATTAACCCCAAAGAATCCTCAAAAGGCTCAGGTGTTGATAACCAGGAATCTCTGGAAGTGAGAAGAAACAGGAAGGGCCAAAAGAAGGATCCTATGAAACTCTTGGCATCTGACCTTTCCAACTACCTAGGCAGAAGTCTGGAATTTTATTTTCTGTACAGGATAAAACAGAGGGTCTCTGGCTGTCAAGGCATTGTTAAGGATAGCAGTACATACCAGAAACAAGGGTAATACATGAAAATGTATATACTGAATCCTGACACCATCCTTTCTGCCTTTCCTTCCCCTATCCCTCTTCTGCTCAGCTCCTAAAATGCTGCAGTCAGCCTTAAATCCACCAGGTGGGAGACTAGAGGAGTCTTCTCTGTAGAAACTGACCAGAACATCTTGATAATCAGGATTTCTCAGCCAAGAGCCCAGCCAGATCTACAGAGAAGTTTGGGGTACACCAGCCCAATCCATATGTTAAGAGCTTGGGATCCACACAAGAAGATAACCAAGGGCTACCAAACACTAAAGAAATTCTCTAACCTTAAAGATAGAAATTAAAATTGGGGTGGGGAAGGGGATCTTGATGGAAAATGAGTATGCCAGAAGAAGACTAAAAAAAATGTAACTATCAATAATATCTTCAGAGAGATAAAGATATTGTAGCCATTAAAAAAACAATAATTATAGCTGGGAGCAGTGGTTCAGGCCTGCAATCCCAACACTTTGGGAGGCCAAGGCAGACAGCTGTTGAGCCCAGGAGTTTGAGACCAGCTTGGGCAACATGGCAAAACCTTGTCTCTACAAAAACTGCAAAAATTAGCTGGGCATGGTGGCTCACGCCTGTAGTCCCAGCTAAGGAAGGGTGAGGTGGGAGGTTTGCTTGAGCCCAGAAGGTTAAGGCTGCAGTGAGCCATGTTCATGCCACTGTACTCCAGCTGGGCAACAGAGTAAGACTGAGTGAGTCTCAATAAAATGAAACTAAAAAAGATGGCCGGGTGCAGTGGCTCCTGCCTGTGATCTTAACATTTTGGGAGGCTGCAGTGGGCAGATCACCTAAGGTCGGGAGTTGGAGACCAGCCTGGCCAACATGGTGAAACCCCATCTCTACTAAAAGTACAAAAATTAGCCAGGCACAGTAGCACACATATGAAATCCTAGCTACTCAGGAGGCTGAGACAGGAGAATCGCTTGAACCTGGGAGGTAGAAGTTGCAGCGAGCTGAGATTGCGCCACTATACTCCAGACTGGGTGACAGAGTGAGATCCCCCGGCCACCCAAAAAAAAAAAAAAAAAAAGAGAGAGATTGCAACACGACAAAGAAAAGAAATCATTCAGAAAAATAATCTCTTTGAAATTGAAAATTTATTAGCAAAAACTGAAAAACTCAATAGAATAATGTGAAGATAAAGTTGATAAAATATCCCAGAAGTAGAACAAAAAGACTAAGAGATGAAAAAAAAAAGGTGAGAATATTACACAATCCATCCAATGGAAGGCTGACATCTCAATAACAGGAGTTGTAGAAGGTCAGGAAAGAGAAAATGAGGGGAGGAAATCATCAACTATATGACTCAAGAAAATTTCCAGAACTGTAGGCCTATGTTTCCAGATTAAAGAATCAAGAGTGATAAAAAGCCTCAGAATTCTCAATAGCAACACTGGAACCAAAAGACAACGAAGCAATGCCTTCAAAGTTCTAGCCAAACCATTTGCAAGCAAGAGAAAAGGTAGAATGAGAAATTTTCAGTTAGGTGAACCCTTAAAATATTTACCTCCAAATTCTCTTTCTCAGGAAGCTACTGTTGGATGTGCTCCATTAAAAGGAGGAAGTACACTAAGAAAGGATAACACAGGATATAGGAAACAGAAGACACAGACGATAGGAACCCAGGATGATAGCTGTGTACCAGGCATAGAGGGCCAGTGGACCTGACTGGAGCCATCAGAAGGGCTCATCAATGGAGTGCCTATGTGAATAAAGATTCTGAGAGGAGATTTGTAAGCAGAAAATTGGGGGATTAAATGCCTGTAAATACTAATAAAAATAATTGGCAATAGTGGTAAAACTACTAGTAAGATAATTATGGCACATTTCATACAGTTGACTCTTATGCAGCTATTAAGGGGGAGTGATTTATATATTGAGATGGAAGTATCTCCAAGATACATGGTTAACAGATAAAAGTAAAATAATGGTCAGTGTATATAATAGCTACCATTCCTATAAAAACAGCTTAATATTAGGCATTGAATTTTCTTCAGAAGGATCAATAAAAATGAAGTAGATGTATACATGCTGATACGGAAACATCTTCAGAATATATTACTAATTGAAAAAAGAGGATATACAGTGTATATTATAGACTCCTATTTTCTAACTAAATAAATAAAAGTGACTACATAATAAACATAATACCCTTGCTCAATAGGGACTGGCAGGGGTAGCTGCCTCTAGCCGGGGGATTTCTTCAATGATAGTAGGGTAAACATTCTCTCATAAGCAGAAGAGCAACTGATTCATACTGGGTCGAAGGTACTAAGCATAGAGTTACCTACCTGTTCAAGCATCACTATGGAGTCTCGGAGCACTCCCTTTAAACGATGGGCCTGATCTTTATTCGTTTGAGTATTTTCTGCTCTTGACACCATTTCAGAGGCTAACCTGAAAGAAAAATATCATCTTCAAAATCGAGCTTCTGGTCTTTTTTCCGTTTCCAGAAATCATCGGAGCCCCATAAACTTGCAAACAAAACACAAAATTAAACAAACAAAAAACAGGCTGTTTATGGCTACAGGACAGTTAGCAGACCATAAGCTCTGAAACTGAAATTAAATTTTCTGCATCTAAAGAAATATTGAAATAATGTGGTGAATACAGGTCAGGGGAAAAATACTTACTTTAAAGATTTCTCTTCTTGGAGGTGGAGACGGTAAAAGGATTGAGCAGCATGTTCTATCTTTGACAGCTTCAGAAACAGTGTCACATTCAACAAAACTAGTAACAACACACTAGGCAGAGCAAATTATAACTGGTTAATCCACACTTTTCCAGACCTAAGCATTGCTAATGCAGAATATACATGCAAAAGCTTTAAAAATGCATATTGTCTAGACAGTTTTCCAATTGTTGTTATTATTTAAATCAATTATCCCTATTTTATTATATGAAATAATTACTCAAGTATTAAGTGGAGATTGAGGGAAATGATGGAAGGAAATTAGAGTGACAATACAAGTCCTCGAATAATCCTAACTCACAGGTTTGGGTTGTTTTCGACATCTCCACCCTCTGCTAGGAATCCTAATCAGTGTTGATGTGAGACCACCAGCTTAGAAATCTACCAGATCAGCTTTTAGGATCTATTTTGGGTGCCTTTGGCTTAGGCAATTATATGCCCATAATGCTGCCTTTCAAAAAAGGAAATGAAGATCAATATGTAGCTGATCTCAGGTACAGCATGAGACCTCTTATTCCCAGTGGAAGCCAGCAAAAAAATAAAATTGCCATTCAGCAAAAATTATTCTAGTTCACCTTGGACAAAGGAAGTATCCAGTCCCAAATATACATTAATGGTGTCATATATAAAATGTTACATGCTAAATGAACTTAATGTAATGGTTTTCACAGTAGCCTTTTTTTTTTTTTTTTTTTTTTTTTTTTGAGACACAGTCTCACTCTGTCACCCAGGCTGTAGCGCAGTGGCACAATCTTGGCTCACTGCAACCTCCACCTCCCAGGTTCAAGCAATTCTCTGCCTCAGCCTCCCGAATAGCTGGGATTACAGACACCCACCACCACACTCAACTAATTTTTGTATTTTTAGTAGAGACGGGATTTCACCATCTTGGCCAAGCTGGTCTTGAACTCCTGACCTCGTAATCCACCTGCCTCAGCCTCTCAAAGTGCTGGGATTATAAGTGTGAGCCACGGCACCCAGCCTTCACAGCAGCCTTTCGAGTGAATGGTTACATACCTTATAAATATACATGCAAATATATAGGTGGCATCGTATCTCTCTACTTTTTCTATTAAAATATTAATTTGTACTCTCTCTTCCCGCCGCCCAAGATGCTGAAAGGAAAGGCCAAGGGGAAGAAGGTGGCTCCGGCCCCTGCTGTCGTGAAGAAGCAGGAGGCCAAGAAAGTGGTGAATCCACTATGTGAGAAAATTCCTAAAAATTCTGGCATTGGACAGGACATCCAGCCCAAAAGAGACCTCACCCGCTTTGCGAAATGGCCCCGCTGTATCAGGTTGCAGCGGCAGAGAGCCATCCTCTATAAGTGGCTGAAAGTGCCTCCTGCAATTAACCAGTTCGCCCAGGCCCTGGACCGCCAAACAGCTACTCAACTGCTTAAGCTGGCCCACAAGTATAGACCAGAGACAAAGCAAGAGAAGAAGCAGAGGCTGTTGGCCAGGGCTGAGAAGAAAGTGGCTAGCAAAGGGGACATCCCGACTAGCAGACCACCTGTCCTTCGAGCAGGAGTCAACACCATCACCACCTTGGTGGAGAACAAGAAAGCTCAGCTGGTCGTGACTGCCCATGACGTGGATCCCATTGAGCAGGTTGTCTTCTTGCCTGCCACGTGTCATAAAATGGGAGTCCCTTACTGCATTATCAAGGGGAAAGCAAGACTGGGACGTCTAGTTCACAGGAAGACCTGAACCACTGTGGCCTTCACACAGGCTAACTCGGAAGACAAAGGTGCTTTGGCTAAGCTGGTGGAAGCTATCTGCACCAACTACAATGACAGATATGATGAGATCCGCCGTCACTGGGGAGGCAATGTCCTGGGTCCCAAGTCTGTGGCTCGCATCGCCAAACTTGAAAAGGCAAAGGCTAAAGAACTTGCCACGAAACTAGGTTAACTGTATACTGTTTTCTGTAAATAAAAATAATTCAATCAAAAAAAATTAATTTGCCTTTGTTCACTTTTACCCATCAAGATTTTTTTTTTAAGAAGAAGATAGTAGCAAGAAAATCCAATCCATGAAATTATTATGGCATTGAAATAGTATAGAGATTAATATTCCAAATTTGAGTAAACATTTTCTATGAAGTAATGCAAAAGAATACTGATAATATTTGCTATTCAGAACTGTCATAGAAAACTGATTTAAGCAGGGCATATAAAATCTTCCATAAAACCCAAAGGAACAACGAACATCTTCTATGTTCTAAAATCTATAATTAGGAAAAAAAAAAGCTAATATTGAAGCTCCAATCCAAAAAATTATCACCTAGAATATATCACTAAGTCACAACCAATTCAATTAAATCTAACAGAGTGCCTCAAGATACATATAGAGCCATGTAAATATTAATATTCTAAATACGACTGGCTGAGTGGATTCAGACACTGTCCCAGTATTTTTCACCATGTAATGCTTATATCACTTGCATCAGAATAACCTTGGGTATATGTTTTAAAATACTGATTCCTGATGCCTACGCAAGAACTACCGAATCAATCTCTCAGACAAGGGTCAAGAAATCTGCATTTTAGCAAGCACCCTAAGCAATTCTCAGGTACAGCAGAGTTACGTAAGAACCATATGTCTAATCACATAGAGTGAAATAGTGTTAATTGGATTTCCCCAGCATGTATATGTAAATATTTCCTTTAAATTTATGAAACTGTCCATAAAAACCTATGACTGTAGAAATTAATCAGATTATCTAATAAAAACATTTGTTGAATGAGTGCTTTGTATTTTCTCAAATTTAACAGTTCTTCTGAAAAATCATACATAAAGCTGTAATCCTGAAACCTATAAAATTGCTACTTTTGTAGGCCAGCATTAGTCAAATAATGGCAATTTCTATACAATAATGTACAAATACATTCAAATTCTTTTGGAAACTAAAGATAAATGCAGACACAAGCAAAATAAGCATTCACAACAAATACTTACAAAATACTCATCACCACAATAATAGTGATGTTATAGTTTTCCATTTCCTCTTTCTTTTCTGTAGGTCACAAGAAAAAGGCTGCATTAGAATGAGAATTGTGATTACAACTGACAAAAATTTAATACTCATTTGAAAAGAACTGAAAAAGAAATTTTAAAAGTTATTTGTAAGGACAAGGTGATTTGGGGTAAATTTCCTGCACCCCTTTTTTAAATTTCTGACATCCTGAGTAACATGAAACAAATCTACAAAGAGAAAACTTATGGCAGTCCTTAAAATTTGTCCTATATTGCAAATCACTTTACTCTGCAATTAAATAAGCAATTCAATACAACATGCTTGATAGCTAACTAGCTAATATCAATAAGCAAATATCTCTGCAAATAATATTTAACTGGGCTTACATAAAATGCTTCCCTCCTTAAAAACAAAACATTGTAACCTACTATTATCCAAACTTTTAAATTTCAAAATTAAAGAGCCATTAATCTTAAATAGTAGATAAACATATTCCCGCTAAGATACAAGCCTCAACAGAAGATCTGATAATGTAAAAGGATGAGAAGTTATGACAGGTTTATACCTCTGAAAGGAAGGGAGTAACAGCTATTAAATGGAAGATGTGTTCAAAATTGAGAATGGAGATAATCAAAGTCAAATTTTATCTTGCAATTTTGCTGGGCTGGCCCTGACAGTATATAAGGATTGAGAGAGCAGTACACTCAAACATAGAAATAGAATGTTTATAAATGCTAGGCAGCAAATAAATGAGGAAAGTGGTTCTGAAGTTGGCAGAGTGGTGATTGTGGTGGGAGCTGTGGCAAACTGGGGCACATTCAATCTAACAAGGCAGCTACTACTATGCTCCAACCAACTGCACCCATGAAGGGATTTGGGTGCTGGGCTGTCAGATCTGAGTTTTTATATAAAAAGGTCCACTTTTAGCCAGGCATGGTGGTGCTAAGCTACTGGGGAGGCTGAGGAAGGAGGTTTGCTTGAGCCCAGGAGCTCGAGGTTAAAGTGAGCCATGATTGTGCCACTTACAACATGGGCAACAGCAAGACCCTAACTTAAAAAATAAATAAATAAATAAATAAATAAATAAATAAATAAAAAACATTTAATGTCCAATTTTTAAAATGCTACGTGGGCCAAAATAAATATGTCAGTTATATGCTTGCCATTTTGCAACTGCTCCTTTATACTTAGATATTAGTTATCTTTAAGGAACACAGAGTTTGAGAAACATTATTAATATAAGAGGAAGGAAAAGGAGACCTCCTGACATATCTTACAAACAAGAGGCACATTCTGCTTCATATAACTAAAGTAAAAACCTTTCATCTCTGTTTACAGGTGACAACTACCTGGAATATCGTCTTTGGCACCTAAGCCCACATCTCCAGAGGAATGCTGAGAAGAAAGTTTAGGAACCGTTTCTGCTGTTCGGTTGAATGTTCGCCTTCTCCTTCGTAGGCCAGTAAGTTTCCCAGGGTCTTCAAAGGCCTGATTTAATATAGATTCTTCAATTAACAAATCTGATTCTAAGAAAAAAAAAGAATATTTAAATACTGGGGAAAGCTCCTCAACTGTAAGATACAAGGTTTTTTGGTGGTTATTTTTGTTCATTTGTTTAAGCCTTGATAATTTTCTTTAACAAATTCCTTAGGTTCTTATGGCCTAGATTCCAATTTTACACTTAATGAAAAGCTTTAGAGAGCACAATGACCCCATAAAGAGGTTTCATTATTCCAGGAAGAATGTGTATTAATAAATGATAGGATCATCAGAGCAAATTTGCCATGTGCTATGTTATTAATGCATATTAATGTAATGACTTCAGTTATGGAAACAACAGGCTACCCACTTACACTAGATCATTAGAAAGATTTCCAAAACAGATTATGGTACTTGTCAACCTTACAGGAAGGAGTAGCATATGCTAGTCCTAATTTTCAGTGAGGGTTTGCAAGAAAGGAAACGCTAGCGAAGAAAATCTGCAAACAACCTAAAAACCTCATTTTTGTCATTTGTTTCAACTTTTTCCTCTGCCAGATTTTTTTTTACTAGAAACTTATTCAGTGGCCAAACTAATATTTGAGTCATTTTCTCTGCTCTTGATGAATAATTTAATAATGAAATAGACAAGGAAGAAAGTCAAGGAAATTATCACCAAACTAGATGATAAGCCTTAAATTACCTTGAGTTGACTGACCACCAGCTTTTCTTCAACTAAACTTAAATTATGCTCATGTATGTGTCTGTGTGTATATATACACACACATACTTATATATACACACACATACTTATATATACACACATATGTGTGTGTATATATATTTATCGATGTATACGTTAAGAAATATCCAAACAGAACCACTGTATCGTTTTCCCCAGTCAGCCTCTGGTACCCACCTCCACCAAATCCATACATGTACGTACTACCATTGCCAAGTTGGCCTGCATAAACCCAGGAAAGCTACATCTGATAAGGGAGGTGGCCCCAAGAACTCCCCAGAGCGTAGACAGCACAGGTGTATATCTATGATCACGTTACACAGTCAGCCTCCTTAGTTCCTTGCAGAGGCAAAGGGAAATGACAGCTCTTAACTGTGTGATCTTGATCAAAGTCAACCTCTCTGTCTTTCATTTTCCTCTTCTAGTAAAATGAAAAATAATAATTGTACCTACATGCCAGAGTTGTTCTGAGTATGAAATGAGTTAATATTTGTAAAGCACATAGAACTTTATTATATATGTCTGACATATAATAAGCATTATATATGGCCTGGCGCGGTGGCTCATGCCTGTAATCCCAGCACTTTGGGAGGCCGAGGTGGGTGGATCACTTGAGGTCAAGAGTTCGAAACCAGCCTGGCCAATATGGCGAAACCCCATCTCTACCTAAAATAAAAAATTAGCTGGGTGTGCTGGTGCATGCCTGTAGTCCCAGCTACTCGAGAGGTTGAGGCAGGAGAATTGCTTGAACCTGGGAGGTAGAGGTTGCAGTGAGCAGAGATCGCACCACTGCACTCCAGCCTGGATGACAAAGGGAGGCTCTGTCTCTAAATAAACAAATAAATAAATAAGCATTATATAAGTGTTTGTTTGACCAATGAAAATTAAGAGTTTTGAAATTCCTTAAGCGGCAGAGCAAGTGGAACAGTGGGAACCACTTTAGCAGGAGTCGTCCCAGCATCATTGACCAGTTTCCTGCTATGAATCCAAATGAAAAGTCAACCTATTTTGTTAATAAATGCCATCTTTACAAAAATAGATAAATAAAAAAATTTACCAACCGAGCTGTTTAAAATAGTCTTCCAAAGAACTCCAAGAACTCTTCTCAATTAAAGATTTGACAAGGCCCCATGGTTGTTTTCTGTATTTCAAGTCTGTGGAAACTCTAACAGAATAAGAAGGAAAGAATATTTATTTAAAGAGCAGACTTTAGTTATATTCATGTTATAATTAAATGTAAAATTGTATTCAGTGGAAGGTCAAAAGGATTCAAAGTCATTAATATTATAAAACAAAATGTGTTCATTGATAACTTTTATGTAAAAAATTAATATGTGCTGCTAATAATTTCATCACATTTTCCTCCTAAATACTTGCCATTTTACTTATTTCCTTTCTCAAGCCCTGAATTTTCCTTATCTAAATAGAATAGCAATAAAGGCTCAAAATAAATACTAAATTTTCTAAATTTCTTGTATAAAAAGTCTCTAGTGGTCATACACTAGGTGAAAGCAACTACATTAACCCCACTTGGCCACAAACATGATGGCGCACCCCTCTCTCTAATGCACCAATATTTCTCATTTCCTGCTGCAGCAGAGCCAATTGCTGCCCACTGTGCACTCCCCCAAAACTCTCAGCCCCTTTGCCATTAAACAAGGTCACAAGACTGCTTCTGGACAATGGATTATGAACACAATCCTACAGCTTTCTCTTCCTGGGGCAACTGAAACGACACATATTCTGGATCATGAAGCTCTGGATGTCAAAGCCTTCGTCAAGCGGGGGCCTTAGCTGAGAAGCCCCACTTCTCTGCTCACCACTGTTGGAAATATAATTTAAGCAAGAAATAAAATTGTTGTGTAAAGCTGCTACTAAGAATTCAGGATGAATAAATGATCAGGACATAATCTGGCCTATCCTAACACACTCGTTTACCGCAGCTCACCTGAGCCTGCACTTCTGTTTTGAAGACCGGATGATACAGTATCTGTTCACGGTGTAGAAGTAATCGTGGTAGGGGACATCATGTGTCAGTACTTCTGAATCTACCAAATAAAATTGTGCTTCCCGACTTTCTTTATACAGTGTCTGCCAAAATAAGATTAAAAAATGTTTGTATGTGTATGGTTAATATATGAATCTTCTTGCCAATTTAGAACATACATACCAGGATTCCTTCTCAAAAATTACAAAAGACATGAGAAACCTATATACGAAGCTAGAAAAGCCTACATGTTGACTCTGTTGTCTATAAATTGAGAAAAAGAGGGCCAGGTATGGCGGCTCCTGCCTGTAATCCCAGCGCTTTGGGTGGCGGAAGTGGGAGAATCACTTGAGGTCAGGAATTCAAGACCAGCCTGGCCAATATAAAAATGGCCAGCCTCGGCCGGGCGCGGTGGCTCAAGCCTGTAATCCCAGCACTGTGGGAGGCCGAGGCGGGTGGATCACGAGGTCAAGAGATCGAGACCATCCTGGTTAACATGGTGAAACTCCGTCTCTACTAAAAATACAAAAAAATTAGCTGGGCATGGTGGTGCGTGCCTGTAATCCCAGCTACTCAGGAGGCTGAGGCAGGAGAATTGCCTGAACCCGGGAGGCGGAGGTTGTGGTGAGCCGAGATCGCGCCATTGCACTCCAGCCTGGGTAACAAGAGGGAAACTCCGTCTCAAAAAAAAAAAAAAAAAAAGGCCAGCCTCTACCAAAAAAAAAAAACTTTAATAAAAAATCAGGCCAGACACAGTGGCTCACGCCTGTAATCCTAGCACTTTGGGAAGCCGATTTGGGTGGATCACTTGTGGCCAGGAGTTCAAGACCAGCCTGGCCAACATGGCAAAACTCCATCTCTACTAAAAATACAAAAATTAGCTGGGTGTGGTGGCGCATGCCTGTAGTCCCAGCTACTCAGGGGAGGCTGAGGCAAGAGAATCACTTGAACCCAGGAGACAGATTTCAGTGAGCCGAGATCGCCCCACTGTGCTCCAGCCTGGGAGACACAGCAAGACTCTGTCTCAAAACAAAACAAAATTAGCTGGGCTTGATGGCACATGCCTGTAGTCCCAGCTATTTGAGAGAATGAAGTGGGAAGACCACTTTAGCCCAGGAGTTTGAGGCTGCAGTGAACTATGGTTGCACCACTGCACTCCAGCCTGAGCAATGGAGTGAGACCATGTCTCTTAAAGAGAGGCAGACAGGGACTTACAGAATCTGTATTTGCTGCCTCTCTGTTGTTTATTTCATTGTCAAATTAATTTTTTCTTTTGGGCATGAGGACAAACCATATAATCTCTTAGGTGTATTATAAGTTTATAGAGTTTTATGTGTTCCTGTTAGCTGAACAATTCAAAAATCAATTGAATGAAGTAAGGACCCCACCTCAAAATTAATCAAAGCTCAACAAAACCACCTTTCACCAAAAAAGTCAAAGAGGGCAGTAACCAAACAACACACTGCTTTTCCTAAACAGGATTTTAAATGGTCATTGGCCAAACCTTTCTTATTTTAACCATAACTTTTCTACCTATCCTCTAAGGTAGGGCAGAGAAGGGGGGCAGGTTTCCAAAGTTTTCAAAGACTACTCAATACCAAAATACCAAACTTTTCTTAAGTTTGACAATCTTTTAATAATTTTTTGGCCAGGTGTGGTGGCTCACGGCTATAATCTCAGCACTTTGGGAGGCCAAGGCAGGCGGATCACAAGTTCAAGAGATCAAGACCATCCTGGCCAACATAGTGAAATCTCGTCTCTACTAAAAATACAAAAATTAGCTGGGCATGGTGGCATGCACCTGTAGTCCCAGCTACTCAGGAGGACGAGGCAGGAGAACTGCTTGAACCCCAGAGGTGGAGGTTGCAGTGAGCTGAGATTGCACCACTGCACTCCAGCCTGGGCAATAGAGCAAGATTCCATGTCAAAAAATAATAATAATTTTTTAAAGGTATGGAAATACATTCTTTTTAATGCTAATAGACAAAACCACAAGAATACAACAGGTTCAGATGTTAAGAGATGTTTTCAGACTACCTGCAAATCAGATACTGCAACACAAATTGATTCAAATTCACACTCCACTGTATGACAGTACCACTCTGGTCACAGAAGTGGAGCATTAAATGGCTCGTACAGTATTTAATGTCAAAAACTCAATCTCTTCCCATGTGTCAAAGCAGGAACCTAGTTATTTGGCCCTAACTCTTGACACAATTCTGTAAACTAAATTTCAGTAGTGTTCCCCTTCCTTCCATCCTTCCTTCCTTCTTTCCTTCCTTCCTTCCTTAGTTTCTTCCTTCTTTCCTTCCTCCCTCCCCCCTCCTCCCTTTTCCCTTCCTTGCTTTCTTCCCTTTCTTCCCTCTCTTTTTCTTTCTTTCTTTCTTTCTTTCTCTTTCTTTCTTTTTCCTTCCTTCCTTTCTTTCTTTCTATCTTTCTTTCCCTTCCTTCCTTCCTTCCTTCCCCTCCTTCCTTCCTTTCTTCCTTCCTTCCTTCTTTCTTTCTTTTCTTTCTTTCTTTCTCTCTCTCTCTCTCTCTCTCTCTCTCTCTCTCTCTGTCTCTCTCTCTCTCTTCTTTCTTCTTTTCTTCTTTTTGACAGGGTCTAGCTCTGTTGCCTAGGCTGGAGTACAGTGGCTAGATCATAGCTCACTGTAACCTCAAACTCCTGGGCTCAAGTGATCCTCCTGCCTCAGCCTCCCAAGTAGGTAGGACTACAGGCACACACCACCATGCCTGGTTAATTTTATTCTTTGTAAAGACAAAGTGCCACTGTGTTGCGCAGTCTGATCTCAAACTCCTGGTCTCAAGTGATCCTCCCATCTGGGCCTCTCAAAGTGCTAGTATTTCAGGGATGAGCCACCACAACTGGCCTGGTATTCTTTTAAAAAAATCTTTTATAATGAAACATTCTGAACACGTGAAAGAGTAGAAATGAAGCAACACTAACTTCCGCCCCGTTTTGCTTCCTTTGTCCTCCCTCCATATTCCCTGCCTCTACCACCATGCTCTGCCTGGCTAGATGACTTTTAAAGGAAATCTTAGACATCAACGTCATGTCATCTGTAAATACTTCCCTATATCGCTTTATAGATTCTTCCATATATCTCTTTTAAAATAAATATTATTTTATTTAAAACACAGCTGTAATACCATTACTATACATAAAAAAAGGATCAATTCCTGAAATCTCATAAATACTTTTTAACAGTTGGTTTGTTTGAATTAGGAGTGGGTTGATATGACTCACATGCCTTTTAATTTTCTTTTAACCTGTGAACTCTTTTAACCTCCCTTTTTTCCTGCCATTTGTTTATTGAAATTGTCTTATAAAGTGCCAAACTAGAAGAGGCATCTTTTCTCTTTCCCCACACATGACTCTTCTGGACTCTGACATAGCAGACGTACCTGCTTTTCAGTGGCAGCGGTGCATTTTCCAGTAAGTGGATTATTAAGGATTACAGTGTAGGTCATGGTTCTCAGCTGATCACCTCCAAGTTCTGCAGTCCAAGGGGTTGATACTACATCTAACCACAGCAAACACAAAATGAGTTAGCTCTAGAAATTTGAACAGTATGACTTTAAATGAAATCAAAGGAGTTTTTGAATTATTAAAATGTATATTTTTGACTAGTGCTAACTTCCTTATAACTGCGTGTTGTAAGTTTAACATTAAAGAAAAGAGAGATTAAGTGTTAAGCACTCTCCTTAAATATGGCATATTCCCCATCTCTGATCCATTTCTTTCTAAATTGTTTATTAATATCCTTTTCCCTTTCATTAGATGATAAAATTAAAACTTGTTTCATCTGTAAGCTTCTTTTTAAAGTCCACAGTATCTGTGAAGAGAAGTAACAATGCCAGCCTTATCAGAGACAGAACAACACTTCAATATTCCCATCCTTGAGGACAAAACTTTAAAAGATATTTGTCATTATGAAACAATATAATCTTGACATCAACTTACGTAGAAATTATGTCAATGTTATGAAAAATCATGTAATGTCAGTGGCTTGTCTGCTCAAATCTTCCATCAAGGTAAGAAAATGGAACATAAATGATTATATAAGCTGTATTAAGAAAACTCTAAGATCATATCTCTATGTTTATGGCAAGATCTGATAAAAATTCTCTTTTATTTGCTTAGGGACAATATAGTGATTAAATACACACTTGAACAGAAATATAGTTCTAGAACACAGTGAAGGCCATTCCATGGAAGCCAAAAATTTGAAAAAGTATAAACAAAAGCATTAAAAACTCTATTCAGGGCCGGGCGCGGTGGCTCAAGCCTGTAATCCCAGCACTTTGGGAGGCCGAGGCGGGTGGATCATGAGGTCAACAGATCGAGACCATCCTGGTCAACGTGGTGAAACCCCGTCTCTACTAAAACTACAAAAAATTAGCTGGGCATGGTGGCGCGTGCCTGTAATCCCAGCTACTCAGGAGGCTGAGGCAGGAGAATTGCCCGAACCCAGGAGGCGGAGGTTGCGGTGAGCCAAGATCGCGCCATTGCACTCCAGCCTGGGTATCAAGAGCGAAACTCCGTCTAAAAAAAAAAAAACTCTATTCAGGCTGGGCGCAGTGGCTCATGCCTGTAATCCTAGCACTTTGGGAGGCCGAGGTGGATGGATCACTTGAGGTCAGGAGTTCAAGACCAGGCTGGCCATCATGGTGAAGCCCCATCTTTAAAAAAACAAAACAAAATTCTATTAAAGACATGACTATATCACTTAATGCCCTAGCACAAATTGAGTGGGGCAAGTACCAGTATGTTTGACTGCTATTCCCCAACATCCTAAAGCATAGGAGCCTTCATCTAGCCCCATTATACTCATCAAAGGAAGGAAGTGAGGCTTTAGAATACAGCCAATTTTACTCTGCTTCTTTTACACTGCTAGATCTGAGGATATGATGAGGGATCCTGAAATTCCCTTTTGAGTGTCTGGCAAAATCTTATAACTAAATTTAAAAGGCACAATCATAAACCATGGAGTCTATCATCCAGGATTTGCTGTAAAATAATTTATTTAGGTATATATAAAAGAAGATATACAACTAATTCTAAACTACTTTTCAGAAGGTTACTTTGGTCACATGTCAGCCTGTTTCAGGAAAATTATACAAACAATCCACTGTTAATCAGAAATAGAGTTTAAAGATGTCATTTAATTCTGCTGTTAAAACTGCATGCTACTCAATGAAGCAACTGTCAACAAGGATAAAAGAAAAGTATTTGTCTTCCTATGAATGTTACCCTTGTATTTTCTTCAATGTTATCAATAAGGTCTACTTACTGAGTATTGCTTACTGGAACATCACCTAATTAACATCATCTTGGAATTGTCAATCCTCCAATACCTAAGTGAACCTTATCATAATGTAAAAAAACCTTGAATGAATGGTAAGAAAAATAGCTACAGTACACAGAAGGACATATAGCCATTTTGATATATTGATCCAAAATAATAAAGGGGAGGAATTGCAGAATTTTAAGAATCCTTTGATCTAATAAAGTTTTAAAACTGGTGAACCTTCATGTTCATTAGGATAGCTATTATAAATAATAAGTGTTGGAAGGATGTGGAGAAATGGGAAGCTTTGTGCATCGCTTATAGAAATGTAAAACCATACAGTCGCTGTGGAAAATAGTATGGCCACTCCCCAAAAATTTAACGATTGAATTACTATATGATGCAGCAATTCCACTTCTAGGTTTATACTCAAAAGAACTGGAAGCAGAGACTTGAATAGACAGTTTTACGTCAATATTCATGTTGGCATTATTTACAATAGCTAACATGTGTCAACACCCCAAATGTCATGAATGGATGAATGGATAAACAAAATGTGGTACATACATGCAATGCAATATTATTCAGCCTTAAAAAAGGGAATAAAATTCTGATACATGCCACAACATGGATGAACCTTGAAGGCATTATGCTAAGTGTATTAAGCCTGTCACAGAAGGACAAACATTGTATTATTCCACTTATGCAAAGCACCTAGAGTAGTCAAATTCACAGACACAGAAAATAAAATGATCATCAAGAATTGGAAGAAATGGAGAGTTACTGTTTAATAGGTAGAGCATTTCTGTTTGGAAAGATGAAAAAGTTCTGAAGATGGATGATGGCAATGGTTGCCCAGTAATGTGAACATACTTAATGCCACTGAACTGTCCACTTAAAAATGGCTAAATGGTAAATTTTATCTTATGTATGTTTTGCCATAATTTAAAAATTGATTAATCTAGGTAAGTGGATATGGATGTTATTACACTACTCATGCATTTTTTCTGAAGCTTTACATATTTTTAAATGTAAAATGTTGGGTAAAAAGATTTAAAACTGAGCTTTAATTAAAAATAGTGTAAGGGGGGGTTGGGTCAAGATGGTGAACTAGAAGCTGCTCGTGTGTGCTGCTCTCACAGACAGGAAACAAAAGGGCTGGTGAACACTGACCCTACTAGCTAATCATCTGAGAAACCATGTCAGAATCCATCCAGGCAGCAAGGGGACACAGAGGGCAGAGAGGAGCAAAGCTGGGCAGCAGCCCATCTGGGATCAGCACGGAGCCAGGAAAAGCTCCTCAATATGGGAAAGGATGAGTGAGAGCTCCCTGGGGGATTGTACACAGCGACCCATGCAAGACTGGTAATGGGAGCATTCTCTAGTTCCCCGGGCCCCACTGCACACTTCTAAACTGCAGCAGAGAGCCACAGTTTCTGCGGCAACAACTCTCAAGTCCATGGGGACTTCTATAGGCCTTGGACCCTGGAACAGAATGACACCAGTACCATATCCCCAGTAAAGGCTACGGTCCTGCCTGGGAGCAGAAAGATTGCTCACTCCGCCGTGCCAGACAAGACTTGGTGCTAGCCTTCAGCCCAACAGTCCCACTTCTGCCTGAACTCAGCTGGCAGCCACAGCTCCTGTTGCCCCAGGAAACACCCTGACAGCAGGGTAGGTGACTCCCACTCACCCCTGCTACTGGTAGCTAGACAGGCCATGCCTGCTAGAGTGTCCAGCCCAGTGGTCTCACTTCTGCCTCAACTATGTGGGCAGGCACAACCCTGCGTTCCCCTCGGAAGTGCTCAGAGAGCAGAATAGGTGACCACATCCAGTCCCACAGCTCCTAGCCAAGCAGGAAGTGCAGGCTTGAGTGATGCCTAAGAAGAGAAAAGCCTCACTCTCAGATCACTGAGAGAGGTGAGATGCCTGGGTTTGTAAGCCAGTGGAGGGCAGAGTGTAATTCTTGCTGCAGAGTTGACGTGGCAAGCATATGGCCTGTCTGCCAACCATTGCCCCTGCTTAAACCAGTCCTGTGGTCCAGACACCCAACAAAAGAAACACAGGCACAGAGCCAGTCGAAGGGGGCTCTTCCAAGACCCAAGAGCTGACTACGGGAGAGGGTCATCACTCTCCCTTCTCACCCCAGAGCACTACTGACAGCCATGACAAAGCTCAAGTAAGTCATGCGGCAGAGTTAAGAGCCTATCTGCCACCTAATACTCTTAAACACTACCTATTGGATCGCAGCCCACAACACAACACCAACATATTTAGCCAGTATACAGCACCTGTGAAAACAAAGGTAACCCTAGTGAAAAAAAAGGGCTCCCACCAATGCCCCTGCCCCAGCCAATGCACAAGCACCCCACCATGCCATCATGGCTGCTGGCATTCATGAGCAAGCACAGATCCCACTGCCACCACCCTAATGAAGTGCTTTTGCCAGCACTCCCCATTGGAGTACGTGGCCCGTGGGACCAGGAACACCTCCACACCTCCAGTGCAACGGATATCTAACCTCGAAGGGCCAGAGAACAAAGCTGGGGGCACACAAAACCATGTCCTCTAACTCTACCCCCCCCAGAGGGGGGTATGCCATACAGTCCAGGAGTTCTGAGTTGAGCCTGGGCCCCCTGAAATCTTCCAGAAGTGAGGCCAGTCAACTGAACTCACCTTATTCCACAATCAAACTCCCATGGGCATCAAAGAAGATAAAAGCAAAAAAACCCATCCAAAAGACAGCAGCTTCAAAGATTAAAAGAACATCAGTCCATACAGGTGAGAAAGAACCAGTGCAAGAACTCTGGCAACTCAAAAAGCTGGAGTGTCTTCTTACCTCCACACAGTTATACTAGTTCCCCAGCAGTGGTTTTTAACCTGGCTGAAATAGAATTCAGAATAGAGATAGCAATGAAAATCATCCAAATTCAGGAGAAACTCGAAACCTAATCCAAGAAATCTAAAGAATATAATAAAATGATACAGGAGCTGAAAGGCAAAGGCCATTTTAAGAAAGAATCAAACTGATCTGATAGCACTGAGAAACTCACTGTAAGAATTTCATAATATAATTGCAAGTATTAACAGTGGAAAAGAACAAGCTGAGAAAAGAATCTCACAGGTTGAGGGCTGGTTTTCCAAATTAACTGAAACAAAAATAAAGAGAAAAGGATAAAAAAGAATGAACAAACCTCTGATAAATATGGGATTATGTAAAGAGATTAAATCTATGCCTCACTGGCATCCCTGAAAGACAGGGCTAGAAAACAAGCAACTTGGAAAATATCTGTACCCAACAACAGCCAAGCTGAGTGCCAAGTTGAGACTGCAATTCCATTCATTATAGCGAAAAAAAAAAAAAGTAAAATATCTAGAAATACAGTTAACCAGAGAGGTGAAAGATCTCTACATCAAGAATTACAAAATATTGCTCAAATAAATCAGAGATGACACAAATGGAAAAACATTCCATGCTAGTGATAGGAAGAATCAATATTGTTAAAATGTTCACACTACCCAAAGCAATTCATAGATTCAATACTATTCCTATCAAACTACCAATGACATTCTTCACAGAATTAGGAAAAAACTATTCTAAAATTCATATGGAGCCAAAAAAGAGTCCAATAGCCAAAGCAATCCTACGCAAAAAGAACAAAGCTGGAGGCATCACAATACTCAACTTCAAACTATACTATAAGACAACCATAACCAAAACAGCATGGTACTGGTATGAAAACAGACACATAGACCAATGGAACAGAATAGAGAACCCAGAAATAAAGCCACACACCCACAACCATCTGGTATCAACAAAGTTGACAAAAACAAGCAATGGGGAAAGGACTCCCTATTCAATTAATGGTGCTAGGATAACTGGCTACCATATGCAGAAGATCGAAACTAGTCCCCTTCCTTACACCATATATAAAAATCAGCTCAAGATGGATTAAAGACTGAAATGTAAAACATAAAACTTTTAAAACCCTTGAAGAAAATCTAGGAATGGTGGTTCACACCTGTAATCTCAGCAGTCTAGGAAGCTGAGGCAGGTGAATCACTTGAGCTCAGGAGTTCAAGACCAGCCTGGGAAAGATGGTGAAATCTCATCTCTACAAAAAAAAAAAAAATACAAAAATTAGCCAGGTGTGGTAGTGTGCACCTATAGTCCCAGCTACTTGCAGGGCTGAGGCGGGAGAACTGCTTGAGCCCAGGAGGTTGAGGCTACAGTAAACTATGTTTGCACCACTGCACTCCAGCCTGGGTGACAAAGTGAGACCCTGCCTCAAAAAAGAAAAAGAAAGAAGGAAAATTTAGAAAATACCATCCTGGACATAGATCCTGGCAAGGAATTCATGATAGAGACAACAAAAGCAATTGCAACAACAACAAAAAAAATTGGTAAATGGGACGTAATTAAATTAAGAGCATCTACACAGCAAAAGAAACTATCAACAGAGTAAACAGACAACCTACAGAGTGGGAGAAAATATTTGCAAACCATGTGTCTGAAAATGCTCTAACATCCAAAATCTATAAGGAACTTAAACAAATTAACAAGCAAAAAATAAACAACCCAATAAAATGGTGGGTAAGGGATATGAACAGACACTTTTCAAAAGAAGACATACATCTGGCCAGCAAGCATATGAAAACATGCTCAACAGCCCTAATCATTAGAGAAAGGCAAATCAAATCACAGTGAGATACTATGTCACATCAGTCAGAATGGCTGTTATTAAAAGGCCAAAAAATAACAGATGCTAGTAAGGTTGCAGAGAAAAGGAATGCTTATACACTGCTGCTGGGAGTGTAAATTAGTTCAACTGCGGAAAGCAGTTTGGCAATTTATCAAAGAACTTAAAAAGGAACTAGCATTTGACCTGAGAATCCCATTACTGGGTATCTATCCCCAGGAATATAAATTGTTCTACCATAAAGACACATGCACAAGAATGTTCACTGCAGCACTATTCACAATAGCAAAGGCATGCAATCAACCTAGATGCCCATCAATGGTAAAGTGCATAAAGAAAGTATGGTACAAATACACCATGGGATAGTATGCAGTCATAAAAAAGAACAAGATCATGCCCTTTGCAGCAACATGGATGGAGCTGGAGGCCATCATCCTGAGTGAACTACTGCAGTAACAGAAAACTACATACCACATGTTTTCACTTATAAGTGGGAGATAAACACTGAGTACACATGGCCACAAAGAAAGGAACAATAGACACTGGGGCCTACTTGAGGGTGGAGGGTGGAAGGAGGGTAAGGGTTGAAAACTACCTATTGGGTACCATGCTTATTACCTGGGTCATGAAATAATCTGTACACCAAGCTCTCATGACACACAATTTACCTGTATAACGAGTCTGTACCTGTGCCCCTGAAACTAAAAGATCAAAAACACTTAAAAAGTAGTGTCATATAACTGTAAACAATGATTTAAAGGAGCACAGATTTAAAAGACCCCCTGATTTTATTCTTCTCACATGAAAATTTTTAATGTTTATGCTGTTGCATATCTGAGTGCTTATCATAGAATCAAAGTGTGAAGTATAAAAAAAAAGGCAGTTTAAGAACATTCCAGTGTTTCAAAGAAAGCACTTTTTAAAATGAATACACATGAAGAACATTTAATTATGTCATAAAATAAATGCAGCACTATAAGATAAAGGAAGACTACTATTGAGGTTTGGTCTTTTCCTCTCTACAGCTGCAATCATCTTCAACCTGCTGAACTTAACTCAATGGTTACAGGAATTTTTTGCCTTTTCTTTTTTTTTCTTTTGTCTCCTATTCAGTTCACATTTCAGGCTGTTCAAGCAGATGCCTGTGATTCTGGAGATTCAAATCACTGGTGTAAGTTTGTTCTCCGTTTCCTCAGTTTTCAGAAAATTTTCTTCATAAAATGATCTCCAGCTTTTTGAAGTACCTTTGGTCTTCCTCATCAACAAACACTAAATTTACTTACTGAAAATTTTTTGTTCACATCTCTCATTGTTGGACTTGGGTCATATTCCACTAAAAAATAGTCTCATTGGAATTGATTCACCTTTTACTGGTGCACCATCCATTATTTCATATTCGGCGATTGTTTCTGTTTCTGCTGTGGTACTGGGTCCAGTTCCTGTGATCTCTTTTTTGATCAGTTGTAACTCCATATGTTGTATTTTTATTCTTACTACTAAGAAGTAAATTTTTCAAACAATTATATGCTTTAAATGATATTTTGATTTATTATATTCAAATTATATGTGTAGACAATCTTCAGTGCCCACTTCCATCTTAATACAGTTGTTAACATCAGGACAGGTGGCAAGCTGATGAACAGTAAGATCATATTCTTTTGCTAAATCTGTCAGTCTTCTTACTATTGTCACTTTAAGAAAATAACAAGTGGACATTGGCACCAATGTAAGATTCACACGGCTTTGCAACTTGCATAAATTCAAAATCATAACTTCTTCTCTGAGTCAGTTCTCCAGGTAAGGCTATTTCTTTCACTAGGTTTATAAACTCATGAGCATTACTCTTGTCATTGAAAAGTTCCATTTGACCTACAAATTCAATTCTAATTCCTTGGTTCTCTAGCCTCTATCCAGGTTGCTTAAAGGCTAGGTTTACCTTAACTGAAACAGATTCTCTATCATAAAGAGATAGTGTTTTTCTACTTTGCCATCTTCAGTTTTCATTTCTGTCAGTTTCCTGGCTTCCCCATCATTAAAGACAATATTGATCTCACAAACTGGACCCAAAAAGCCTCCAAGAAAACTCATAGTCAGCACTACCGCCATCCCCCCTACTTTTCTCCTCTTCATTCAGGAGAACTCTCAGACCCCATAATTTGGAAAACAGAACCAGTGGTAGTCATTTGAGTGCTGGAATTAGATTAAATCCACAAATAATTGATTAGTTTTTTAAAAAATCATTAAATTCTTAATATTTTTAAAAAGAAGCCTTTGAAATTCAATCTCAAGTAATGCCATCTCAGGCATGGTAGCTCACACTTGCCCAGCACTTTGAAAGGCTGAGGTGAAAGAATCATTTGAGGCCAGGAGTTCAAGACCAGCCTGGGCAACATAGGGAGACACTGTCTCTACAAAAACTGTTTTAAAATTGGCCTGCCACGGTGGTGTGTGCCTTTGGTCCCAGCTACTGAGGCTGAGGTAGGAGGATCACTTGATCTCAGGAGGTAGAGGCTACAGTGAACTGTGATTGCACCACTGCACTCCAGCCTAGGCAACACAGAGAGAATTTGTCTCAAAAAAAGAAAGAAAGAAATATAACTTTGGTTACTAGGTAACAAGTCAGAGAATAGCTGTATGCTTTGCAGTAAGGATCAGATTCTCTTTTGTGGTAAAGCTTCAGACTAATTCTAGGTCTGACCAGCAATGTGCTTATAACTTTAGATTTAGAATTAGCTGGAAGCCTTTGCTTTGCAAAGCCATTTATAACATCAGACAGTCAATATAAGCATTGATATTGATGCCAGATATAACAGAAAACAAATGCAGTTGTGTTTCAAAAAACAAGCTTCATTTATCACCAGCATAGAACAAGGTCTTAATTCCTCTTGGGTCTTTTCAGCCACAAAAATGGCCGTGCAACATTAACAGGCATCCTCTCTGAAATTTAAGGAAAATAATGTATCCAGTTCTTCTGAAATATCAAGTTCTCTAGGTAGAAATGACTAACAAGAAAACACAAAATAGATTCAGAAGAAATATAATAAGTTATTAACTACTGAATAAAGAGGAATATTTATGTCTTAGGTATCCCACATTTTCAAAACTAGAACAGAAAAAATAATTTTTCAAATTATAAAACTCATAATTACAAGACAATAGCTAATGATTGTAATCTCTTTGCTACTCTACCATCAATAATAAGAACAAAATTGAGTTTGGTTCCTATTATTTGTAACAATTATATCATCTATGAATATATAATTATGTTTAGACTGGGCACAGTGGCTCATGCCCATAATCCCAGCTCCTTGGGAGGCCACGGTGGGTGGATCACCTGAGCTCAGGAGTTTGAGACCAGCCTGGAGCAACATAGCAAGACTCTGTCTCTACCGGAAAAAAAAAAAAAAAAAAATGCCAAGCATGGTGGTACATGCCTGTAATCCCAGCTACTCAGGAGGCTGAGGCAAGAGAATCGTCTGAGCCCAGGAGGCAGAGGCTGCAGTGAGCCGAGATTGTACCATAGCACTCCAGCCTAGGTGACAGAGCGAGACCCTGCCTCAAAAAAAAAAAAAATCATATATCTTTTTACATAAAAGATTCAAATAAAGGAATAACATCTAATGGTTAATAAAATACTTAGATTATAAACTAAATGGAGGCTGGGCAAAGTGGCTTATTCCTATAATTTTAGTACTTTGGGAGGCTGAGGTGGGTAGATTGCTTGAGCCCAGGAGCTTGAGATCTGCCTGGCCAACATGCAAAACCCCTCTCATAAAAAAACACAAAAATTATTAGCTAGGTGCGGTGGCACATGCCTGCAATCCCAGCTACTCAGGAGGCTGAGGCACAAGAATTGCTTGAACCTGGGAGGCAGAGGTTGAAGTGAGCCAAGATCCACCCCTTCACTCCAGCCTGGGTGACAGAGTAAAACTCTGCCATAAATCAATCAATCAATCAATCAATCAATCAATTTGACTATAGAATAACTTTCTCTTTGACTATGTCAAATGACTCACTTTATATGAATCTCTGCTGATGTGGGACTCTAATTTTATGTAGAAGGCTAAATCACATGCTCCCAATGTTAATAAAATATTGAAAACATTTAGGATAAATTCAGTTTCAAACTAACGATAAGCTTATCAGAGATATTTACCAAAATAAAACATTTATTTATTTATTTAGAGACAGGGTTTCACTCTCATTCAGGCTGAAGTGCAGTAGCACAGTCTCGGCTTACTGCAACCTCCAACTCCAGGGCTCAAGAGATCCTGACACCTCAGCCTCCCAAGTAGCTGAGACTACGGGTGTGAACCACCATGCCCAGTTAATTTTGTATTTTTTGGTAGAGACGGGTTTCACATATTGTCCAGGCTGGTCTCAAACTCCTGGGCTCGAGCAATTCACCCGCCCCAGCCTCCCAAAGTGCTGAGATTATAGGCATGAGCCACCACGCCCAGCCTCAAAATAAAACTTTTTAACACACAATCAATGAAATCTTTTTCATGAGGATTTAACCATTAATTTCCAATTAGGAAATTTAACCAATTTCTTAAATTGAACTTTTTAAAAAATATTTTCATTGAAGTAGTCATAGATAACAGCAATCTCAAGTGTATAGCTCCATGATTTTTCACGAGGGGAACACATACATGTACCACCACTCCAATCAGGATGTAGAACTTATACAAGCATCCCAAAAGCTCCCTCCCCGCTTTACCTATCTGACTTTCCACAACAGTAACCACTACGCTGACTTTATGTCCATAAATTTGTTTAGCCTGGTTTTTACTTTTATATAAAGAAATGATGTAGCATGTACTCTTTTGTATCTGGCTTCTTTTGCTCAACATTGGATCTGTGAGAACTACTCATATTGTTATAAGTATCAGTACTTTGTATTTTGCTCGTTATTACAAAGGATTCTTTTGTGGGAACATACACAATCTGTTTATCCATTCTGTTACTGATGGACACTTGAACTGTTCTGAGTTTGGGACCATCATAAATAATGCTGCTATGAGCACTGTAGGACATCATTCAGAGCACAAATGTACCAATTTCTGATGAGTGTATATCCAGGAGTGGAACTGAGTCATAGAGAATTAACAGCTTTAGTAGTTACTGCCAAGCTGGTTGGCAAAGTGGTTGTTGCAATTTACACACCACCAAAATTCAGTTGTTTCACATGAAACCATTTTGAATTGAGTTCAACCCAATTGAATTGGTACCTTAATGAATAAATATACTTTTAGTTTTCAAAAGGTCTGAACTTAATTGTTGGAACCATGTGCCTAATTAAACAATTATACTGTTCACATGTGAATTTAACCAAACGTTTGAATACCGGTTTATATACTGCCAAAATAAATCAAAGCATGTCTAATTCTTCCTCCACATAACATAAATCAGTTTATATAGGCTCAACTTTCTACGAATACTAGCATTCTCCCAGATTTATCATTAGGTAAGAACACAAGGACTAACCTACTATATTTCTAGAACTGGCAAATTTCTCCATAAAGCGTGAACTGGTAAAGAGCAATTCAAACATCCTCTCAGAACTGATATGAAAAACACGATTGATAAAAAGTCTTCCATGAAGATCTCTCTCAGGAACATTTTCTAGAAAAACAAAAACACAAACCAAAAGACAAGAAATCAAAGAAAGATAATTTTAAAGTTTTAGGGGGGTTTGGGTGGGATTTTCTTTGTATTGTTTAATTTTTGGCATAAAATCATTTTTAAATACGATTACAACGATGAGAACATTCCAGGACACTATTAAAACTCCAAATAAGAATTGAATATATACATAGGTACTAACTGTAACTATGCATAACAATATATAGTTAACTAAACTACATATAATCAATATTTCAACTGTCAAATCCCAGAAGATATAGAAATATTTAACTTGAATGATATCAAACACCCATAATATGTCACTCAAAAGAATCTTTCAGGCCTGGTGTAGTGCCTCAAGCCTGTAATCCCAGCACTTTGGGAGACAAAAGAGGGCGGATCACGAGGTCAGGAGTTTAAGACCAGCCTGGCCAACATGGTGAAACCCCATCTCTACTAAAAATACAAAAATTAGCTGGGCATGGTGACACATGCCTGTAATCCTAGCTACTCAGGAGGCTGAGGCAGGAGAATTGCTTGAATTACCAGGAGGCAGAGGTTGCAGTAAGCCAAGATCATGCCACTGCACTGCAGCCTGGGCAACAGAGCAAGACTCCACCTCAAAAAAAAAAAAAAAAAAAGAATATTTCAAAAGGGACAAGGACAATATAGAGACACATAAGATAGTATCTACCATAGCAATTAGCAAGTTCTACCTCTGAATGCTCATACATTCAGTAAATATTAATTTATCAATGACTATATCTGCTGTACTTATCAGCCTGTATAATGTTTCAACTTGACTTAATGTTCACTCCAAAGACAAGAATGGCTGTATTCACAACCTATTTTCAACACCACACAAAAGAACTAAGAAATCATTCTGAAAAGTATTCATCAAAGCTAAGTAATGCCCAAGGAAATACTACATTTTTTTTCTGGGAACTTGATAATCATCACGATGTTGAAAACTACTAGTGACAAATGAAGAAGTGGTATCTTGCTCACCTCTTCTCATATGCCCTGGAAATGTAATATAAAATAGCTCACACTTACATAATGCTTCCTGTATGTTAGACATTGTGCTACATACCTTACAAGTATTGATTCATCTTATCCTCACTGCAATGCTATAAGTGGTATTATCATTTCCAGATGAGGAAGCTGAGTCACAGAAATAACTGCCAAGGCTCTATGGCTAGTGAGCGACTGACCTGGAATTTGAACCCACTCCAGCTCCAGAGCACACAAACTTAACATCTATTTTATACTGACAAATGGAATTTAACTTAGAAGAACCAAACAGAAAAGAAAAAAAATATCTAGGAATAGGAGCCTGGTATAATAAAGGAAGTAGCATAAGTAATTCAGTATGAAATTGTAATGATTTCAGGACCAGGATTACTTACTATATTTCGAGGATTATGCCTCATCAATACAGAATAAAAACTGCTACAAAAACTCCCCGTCTTTCAGAAATCAAGCTCTAAGAATGACCTGGTAAAGCATCTGTCAATATTAGTCAGGTTAAATCAAAGGGCAATGGTCTAGGGGTCAGAAAAACTCTTCTAGCTCTGGCTTCATCCCTGACTACTGCTATTTATCCCTCATTGAATGATTTGTGTCTCTCTATTTTGCTAGAGGCAAAAAGGAATATCAGATACATATTGATTTGCTTCTTCTTTCAACAATACTCTATGGAGGCAAAAACTATTTACTGCAATTTCAAATAATGGTTTCTTCAGTGTAGAAATGAATCACAAAACAAGGCAATTTTGCTAAACTTTGTGAAGTAACTTTCCAATTAGGCTTGGGAAATAGCTTTTTCTAACATAGGAGTATTATATGTTCATTGTAAAAATAATTCAAATATTCACAAAGAAAGAAAACAACTAAAAGTGATTCTGCTGATGTTGCTCATTTCCTTCACAGAACCTACCCTGACTTGTAATCAAACTTTTATTGGTTTATTGGCTTTCTTTCTCCTGCTCACTATGGTAAATCAACATACAATCACTTTAAATAAATCGATGTTTGGTTTACAGTGATCTGCAATCTCCCTTGCTCCCTCTCAACCCATACACACATCCCCAATCTCCCGGGATGGTTTACTTTTTGTGACTTTTTCAATTGTCGCTTCAGTTCATTGACTTCAACCGTCTTTATAACTTCACAACTTTAAAAAAGTAAAAAATAGATTCATGATTTTGCCCATTTGATACATATGACAAGTTCAAGATTTTGGAACGTGCTTAGGAAAACCAGTAGAAGTACTCGATTTGTTATAGAAAAAAAGAATCACCATACACTTTTAATAAAACTCCACAAACACAGGCCTGAATGTTACATATGCTTTCTTAACTGCTATAAAGCCAGTCTTTGCGAGAAGCAAAATGTGATCAGAGTTCATGTGCAATAAAGAATCTATACATTATTATTCTTTCTTTATTTCTAAATAGGCACGATTTTTATCAGTTTTAATGTTATCCTTTATGCAACTTACAATGTTACTTCTATAGGATTTTTTTTTTTTTTTTAGACAGAGTCTCACTCTTGCGGTTAAAGGCATGTGCCACCACCACCACCCAGCTAATTTTTGTATTTTTAATAGAGATGGGGTTTCACCATGTTGCCCAAGCTGGTCTCAAACTCCTGTCCTCAGGTGACCTGCCTGCCTCGGCCTTCCAAAGTGCTGGGATTACAGGCGTGAGCCACAGTGCCCCTCTGAAACTACTTTGGAAGGACCATTCTTATAAAAGAAGCAGATAAGAAAGAGGAAAAAAAAAAAAATCCTGGTTTGGGTGTTACTTGCCTATTTGGCCACTGGGGGCCAGAGTAGATCTTCCTAAAGTCCTAGGTTCAGGTAGACAGTATATGACTAATCCATGCCCTGCTGCATACTAAAGCATGAATGTCAAGGACGCTAATAAAGCCGTCACTACCCTTGATCTTTCCAAATGTCTCCCGCTGCACTGACTTCAATGGCAATGATCTTACAACTAAAAAAAAAAGAGTCCTTAAAATGCCTACTTAATGAGTACAACCACAACAAGCCTCAAGTTATTTGTACTGCATTTTCCTTTAAACAACTACTTTTAATTTTACTATTTTTTTGCTTTCTCTCTCTCTCTCCTATTGGTGGTTACAAGAAAGGAACAACAATCATAGTATCTATAACATATATCCTCAAAACTGAAACATAAAAAATATTAAATCTTTTTTTTTTTTTAAGAGATAGGATCTGGCTCTGTTGCCCTGGCTAGAGTGCAATGGTGCAATCAGAGCTCACTGCAGCCTTGATCTCCTGGGCTCAAGTGATCCTCCTGCTTCAGCCTTCTGAGTAGCTAGGACTACAGGCATCCTCCACCATGTCCAGCCAATTTTTTATTTTTTGTAGAGATAGGTCTTGCCCAGACTGGTCTGAAACTCCTGGCCCAAGCAATCCTCCCACCTTGGCCTCTCCAAGTACTGGGATTACAGGCATGAGCCACTGTGCTCAACTAAGAAATACTAAAGCTTTGATCTCTTTCTCAAACCTAAAAGCAGTATAACACACACAGTGTATATTTTGGAAGTTTTAAAAATATGTTTTTAAAAATTAACTTTTATGTTAAGGAAAACACATTAATATAGTAAACTTACATCTACATAAAATGGTTGGGAAATGGGCTTACATTGACTAACAAAATATTATTGTGTGCCGTGTATTATATATAATGCAGTGAAGATGTCTCTTCTTCACTCCTTCCAAGTTCAAGGTGCCCAATTAGGGTAATTCCCAGCTTCTCTCTGCCCCTTTAACTCACTCTAACCATAGGAAGTAGATTATTGTCATGGACTAAATGTTTGTGTCCCCTCAAATTCTTCTGTTAAAGCCCTCGCTCCTGGTATGGCTGTATTTGGGATGCGGCCTCTAAATAAAGTAAGTTAAATGAAGTGGGTCCCAGATCTGGTAGAATTAGTGTCCTTATAAGAAGAGACACCACTATGGAAGGCCGAGGCTGGAGGATCAATTGAGGCCAGGGGTTCAAGATCAGCCTTGCAAACAAGGGGTAAAACCCCGTCTCTACTAAAAACACAAAAAATTACCCAGGTGTGGTGGTGCATGCTTGTAATCCCAGCTATTCCGGATGCTGCAGAGGCTGAGACACAAGAATCGCTTAAACCCGGGAGGCACAGATTGCAGTGAGCCAAGATTACACCCCTGCACTCCAGCCTGGGTGACAGGGTCAGACTCTGTCTCAAAAAAAAAAAAAAAAAAAAAAAAAAGAAAAGAAAAAAAAGAGAGAGTTTGCTCATGCATGCTCTCTCTCTCTCTCTATTGCCCCCTGCTCCTCCCTCACACTTTGTCCCTCTCTCCATGAGCATGTGCTAAGAAAAGGCTATGTACAGACACAGTGTCTGCACATAGAAGGCAGCAAGCCAGGAAGAGACCCCTCACCAGAAACCAACTCTGCCAAACCTTGATCTGAGGTTTCTATCCTCCAGAATTATATGAAATAAATTTCTGTTGTTTAAGCTACCCAATCTGTATTTTGTTATGGCAGCCTGAGCTATGAATACAGTTAGTAAATGTGAAAGGAATATGCTGGGTAGGCTTGGCACACTTCTGTCCTTCCTTCTGGATCTAGGTGCCCACAGAAGCTGATATTTGCCCAGGAGAGATCGTCCCTCCAGTGGGGAGGCAGGTGAACGTTTCCTGTGATTGATAGGTAAGTCCACCTCATTCTTCAGCTCCATCAGCAGCCCACTTATGTTTTACACGTACCCATATCCACTGACTTTGTCACTATTCGTATAAAAGGTCATATTTTGGCCTCTATCTGACTTGCTGTTCATTTTCTTTCCCAATTTTGTTAGCACCGGGGTGGTCAAGAAGAACTGCTATCTGTTAAGCCCACTCTAGACACCATGTACACATGGATTACAATAGAAAACAAAATTGATTACATTATAAAATGTTAAAAATCGTCTAGCATATAATACTCTTGAAATTCAGATAGCCTTTGGGTCATGGTTTTCTTTACAATTATATTAGGATTAAGCTTAATCTCTGTTGGCCTTGTAAAACAAAATAAGTTTATTTTAATGCCATATGGAATATTATTGTCATTTATTTTTGTAATAAATTTCAAATATAGAATCTTCCTCTAAAAGTGAATTAAAATTAAATGGAAAATTTTTAAATTAAATTGAAATGACTTCAGTAAAAACAAATCAAATTCAGGAGCAATTACAATGAACTTTCCATGCTCTTGCTTTCAAAAACTCATCCCATTGTGCTAAAATATAACCACAGTCAAAAGCCTGCATCTTCATGCACAGAAACTTGAGTATTGTTCTGAGGAACATTGTTGAGTACACTTTTTTTTCTTTTTGAGATGGAGTTTCGCTCTGTTGCCCAGGCTGGAGTATAGTGCTGCAATCTCAGCTCACTGCAACCTCCACCTGCCAAGTTCAAGCAATTTTTCTGCCTCAGCCTCCTGAGTAGCTCAGATTACAGGTGCACACCACCATGCCTGGCTACTTTTGTATTTTTAGTAGAGACAGGGTTTCACCATGTTGGTCAGGCTGGTCTTGAACTCCTGACTTTGGGATCTGCCTGCCTCAGCCTCCCAAAATGCTGGTAGCACAGGCATGAGCCACTACTCCTGGCCAATGAGCACACTTTTAAAAAAAATCATTTACAGAGAGAAAGGTTTCCTTTCCAGAATTTTTTAGAATCTTTATTTTCTTTTGGAGGCTACTCAATAATTTAAATTAACATTAATCTCAGAATGCATCCCTGCCATGACTACTTGCTTTCATAATAATACGCAAAATAGGTTTAGAGTAACCTTGCTAAGGTGTCTTTTTTTTTCTTTAGTGAAAGGTGAAAGGTTTATTCGTTTCGAAGAGAAACCAGAGCATAAGAAAGGAGAATTCTTTTTTTTTTTTTTTTTTTTTTTTTTGAGACAGAGTCTCAGTCTGTTGCCCAGGCTGGAGTGCAGTGGCGAGATCTCAGCTCACTGCAACCTCCACCTCCTAGGTTTGGGCAATTCTCCTGCCTCAGCCTCCCAAGTAGCTGGGATTACAGGTGGCTAATTTTTGTATTTTGAGTAGAGATGAGGTTTCATCATGTTAGCAGGCTGGTCTTGAACTCTTGAACTTGTGATCCACCTGCCTTGGCCTCCCAGGCCTCCCAAAGTGCTGGGATTACAGGCGTGAGCCACCATACCAGGCCTAGATGTCCTTTTGTAAAAGGAGGAAAGGAGAAAATAATTTGGGCAGTATTGAAGTAAGTAAAAAGAATACTGGACTGAGACACCTTGTCATTAGCTCAAGTTCTCCATAGTTAACTAGCTATATAATTTTAGATTTAGCTCCTGTAGGTTTTATTTTCCCTACCAGGAAATGAGGGCTAGCCTAAATGAACTAATATGTCACTCTACCTATGAAATGTGAGCATATTACACGGCTTGGTATATAGGAATGAGCATGCAGATTTTTACTACATTTAAAAACTAAATGTGATGAAGCTTTTCAAATTCCAGGCTTCTGAAGACAATGGGGATAAGTTAGATTTAACAGCCTCTTTCTCCTATTTTCTTTAAGCTTCCGTTCCTTTTTTGGTTCTTTATAGGGTGACATTATGTCTAACGAAACTAAATTCTCAATCTGTACACCCCTATTACAAAGATAAACATAATAAGACATAACTGAAATTTTAATAAAATTTATAAGAAATTATTTACCTTCATCAACAGAATCTGAAGTGCTGCTTTTGTCCACAGAAAGATACTCATTTTTACTCAAGTCCAGTGATTTTGATGGCACTAGAGTTAACTTCTTTTCCAAAGTTGGTAAGACACTCTTTTTGGTCTGCTTCTCATTTTGGGACTCCTCTTCACCTAATCCCTAAAAGACAAATAATCTGGTTTCAAAATAAGAAACAGATTTTAAGCTTAGATTTTACAGTGAGAACTTTAATATTAAAGATACACTGAAATATTGCTCTTTGAAAAATGTTTACAGCATTTTGTTTGTTACGCTTGCATCACATTGCCAAAGCTATTAAATGCCAGTCCATAAAATATTAGTAAATAACATATACCATTCTAGAGTCATTCTATACAATAGTAAACACAAGTTTATGAAAAACATCATATAAAAAGGGCTTCACAGACCCCGTAAACCACTTATGCAGAAGGGAAAGAGACAAAAGACAAAAATAATAGAACAATTAGTTCTTTAGAGTAGGCAAGGGAGAAGAACCAAACCCAGTTAGCTTCTCCAACCAATGCCTGCCCCATCATGTCAAGGAAGGAAACTCACCCATCTCTCAAGAACTAACAGAGAAATGGAAAGAAAATGGAGAGATAAGTCACATGTGACTACAGTGGGAGAGAGAAGATTAAGACAAATTAATTTCATAGCAAACTCATAAAAACACAATTGGCTTTGCTGCAAAGGGACTAAGAGATTAAGCATTAAAATGTATTCACTTGGATGATGCTATCTATACTTTCTGAGATGGTTTAATAAAGATGATGTTATCTCCACAATATATTTAATGATAGGCATTAAAGTATGATGCTATTGCTATGTTAGTATTCAAGTAGAATGGTACTGTATTATGATCAGACTTGGTGGAACAGTCCAAAAAGTCTATATAAACTATACAGCAGAATACTTTCTTGCATTTTCTGTATGTACACAGATGAAAGAGAGCACTTTACTTCATGTCCCATGAGATCCTTGAGAAGCACTAAATGGCAGAATCAGCTCCAGGGAGGATACAGCTTTCCATTGGCCACCCAGATAGCAGAATAACAACTGGGATCCAGGACACAATTTATTAAAGGATTATATTACCCTAATCAGAAGATTGATTCTTCAAGCAGAGATTACTGCTAATTTGAGAGTTCCACACTACCAAGCAATATGCCTATTTAGCTAAACCAGGGACCCCTTAACAGATGCTAAGTAGAGTATGGGTCTCTACAGCTCTACGCTTACGCTTCTCCTCTTGTTGCTAGTTAAATTCTATTTCCTGCTATAAAGAATACAAACAGATATTTATAGGAAAATTAGGAGTCACTGTCTTTCAGTGGTTTGCATCTGGGTGACTTTTATTTCTTTGTATACCCTATCATATTTCATGACGTTTTATAAAGTGTCTTTATCACTTAAGAAACTTATTTTCATCTTGGAAAAAAGTTATTATTGTTTTTCTGTTATTTCCAACTTTGTTAAAAGTGAAAATGAGGCAAAGCAAGTGACATATGATACTTGTAGTTACCTGGGAATTTCATCATGTGGCTCTTGAATGCAAACAGAAGACAAGGACTAAACTTCTATACTACTTGTACCCCATAACCTGAAAACATCTATTCTGAACACAGATGAATGTATCATCGATCTTAAAACACTAAGTTATTCACCTCCCTTGTACCAGTAGTAGGTCACTAAGGGTCTCTAGATGAATAAGTTTTGCAAGAAACCCATAACAGAAAACCATGCTGAGGTAGATACATGACTGCTAAAAACAAGTTGATAACATGCTGGCCTTTCACATAAATACCTTTTCAATGTTTTCCCAACATTTACTCAGAGGAGACAGCGGGAGTTCCTCGGGGGAGGGTAGAAAAGGATCATTACTGGTCACATGCAGACTCACCTTCAGTCATAACAGCTAACAGTTACTGGATAATGTGTGCTAGGAACTATTCTAAGTACAGTCATATACTACTTTAATGACAGGGATACGTTCTGAGAAACATATCATTAGGTGATTTTATTGATGTGTCAGTACTTAACAAATTTAGACAGTATAGCTTGCTACACACCTAGGCTATATGGTATAGCTTATTGCTCCTTGTCTATAAACCTGGACAGCATGTTATTCTTCTGAATACTGTAGGTAATGTAACAGGGTGGGAAGTACTTGTGTATCTAAGCATATCTAAACATAGAAAAAGTACAGTAAAAATTTGGTATAAAATATTTAGAAAATGTACACCTGTCTGTGCTATGAATAGAGCTTACAGAACTGAATTCTGTTGTTCTAGGTGAATCAGTGAATGAGTGGTGAGTGAATTTGAAGATCTAGGACATTACTGAACACTACTGCAGACTTTATACACATTGTACACTTAGGCCAAGTGTGGTGGCTCACTCCTGTATTTCCGGATGGATTGCAAGGTCAGGAGTTTGAGATGAGCCTGACCAACATGGTGAAACCCCGTCTCTACTAAAAGATTCAAAAATTAACCGGTTGTGGTGGCGTGTGCCTGTAATCCCAGCTACTTGGGAGGCTGAGGCAGGAGAATCACTTGAACCCAGGAGGCGGAAGTTGCAGTGAGCCGAGATCATGCCACTCCACTCCAACCTGGGTGATAGAGCGAGACTTCATCTTAAAACAAAACAAAACAAACAAACAAAATTGTACCCTTAGGCTACAATAGTTTTATAAAAAAAATTTTTTTTCAATAATAAATTAAGCTTAGCTTACTGTAAAAGTTTTATTTTATGAATTTTTAAATTTTTAAAAAACTTTTTGACTTGTAAAAACACAGGTTAAACCATATTGGACACTTATATAAAAATATTTTCTTTCTTTATATACATATCCTAAAAGCTTTTCTCTATCTTTATCTTATTTTTTATTTTTAAACTTTTTTGTTAAAAATTAAGACACAAACATACACATTAGCCTAGGCCTACACAGGATCAGGATCATGAATATCACTGTCTTCCACCTACATATTTTGTACGGACGAGAAGGCCTGCAGGGAGAATAACATGCATGGAGCTGTCATCTCCTATGATAACAATGTTTTCTTCTGGAATTCTGCCTGAAGGACCTGCCTGAGGCTGTTTCAATGTTAACTTTTTTATATACATAAGTAGAAAGAGTACACTCTAAAATAATGATTTATTATTTTATTATCAAGTATTATATACTTATATAATTGTATGTGCTGTGTCTTCATGGGCCTAGCAGCACAGGTTTGTTTACATCACCATCACCACAAACAGGTGAGCAAAGCATTGTATTACCATGTTATGATGGTACCTCACTAGGCAAAGGAATTTTACAGCATCCCTTAAAATGTTATGGGACTGGCCAGGTGTGGTGGCTCATGCTTGTAATCCCAGCACTTTCTGAGCCTGAGGCAGGTGGATCACCTGAGGACAGGAATTTGAGACTAGCCTGGCCAACATGATGAAATCCCATCTCTACTAAAAATATAAAAAATTAGCCGGGCATAGTGACGGACACCTGTAATCCAAGCTACTCAGGAGGCTGAGGTTGCAGTAAGCCAAGGTCGCACCACTGCACTCCAGTCTGGGCAACAAGAGGGTAACTCCACCCCAAAAATAAAATGTTTTGGACCACCAAAACATGGTCCAACAATGCAGTTCATCATTGACCAAAACATAATTATGCAGAACATGACTGTATTTTCATATATACTAACTCGTTTATTTCTTATTAAAAAGAAAAACCTTATGAAGTATAATCCTCACTTTACAGTTGAGAAAAGAAAAGCTAAGGTTAAGTAATCACACATTTAGCAAGTGGCAGATGTAGGATTTGAAGCCAAAGCCCTGCTCAAAACAAAAAAATTCAGCTCTGCCCACAAACTTGGATCCCCAATCAGAATAACAAAAGCTCTGCAGTAGGAGCACTCCTAGCACACAGAATATGGTCTCTAAATACCGTTCTTCACTAAGAAAATCTATAGCTTATTAGGAAAATGGCTGATGCCATTTGGGGGGCAGAAAACATACAAAATGTGCTTAGAACATATTGTTGTGCCAGAAAGAGAGGACATCATCAAAGATACTGGTCATTTCAAAAAGCCAGAGGAACCAACCTGAAGGGGCTCCCATCAAATAATGACTCCAAGTGATTGAAGCTCATTGGAATAAAAAACTGATGTGCTTACAATGATACTTGAGAAAATAAAGGAAGGACTAAGTAACTGAGTACAATGCCTAGTAGTTAACTGGACCTGCCTGCTTAAAAAGCTTAAAAAGCAGCTTATTACTCAAGCCTGCTACTCAGGGCTCATTTCACCCTTCAAAACAGGTTATTTCTCCATTATGTTCCCTTCTGTGAAAGAAATAAAAAATAAATAAATGAAAATTGAAAAAAACAGATTCTGTCCAGCACACACTGTACTTACCCTGGGGAAAATTTTGCTACTTACAAATTTTTCCGTCTTATTATCCTTTTTTTTTTTTTGAGATGGGGTTTCGCTCTTGTTACCCAGGCTGGAGTGCAATGGCGCGATCTCGGCTCACCGCAACCTCCGCCTCCTGGGTTCAGGCAATTCTCCTCCCTCAGCCTCCTGAGTAGCTGGGACTACAGGCACGTGCCACCATGCCCAGCAAATGTTTTGTATTTTTAGTAGAGACAGGGTTTCACCATGTTGACCAGGATGGTCTCGATCTCTTGACCTTGTGATCCACCCGCCTCGGCCTCCCAAAGTGCTGGGATTACAGGCTTGAGCCACTGCGCCCGGCCCTTATTATCCTTTTAATAATATTTATCCCCCTACAGACTGATGCCCAGGTAAAGCTGCTTGGTAGCTCTGCTTTTTATATAGCTCTAAACAAAACTACATATTTTTCCCACATAACCTCTGCTACTTAACAGACTTCAAACTTTTTTCCTAAAATAAGGTAGGAGCCTGATATCTTAAGTTATTTTTAACACTTTGTATATTGTATCTTCATCTTATATTCTGATTAAGATATGACAGTATCAGATATATTTAAAAAGGGATATCATATACTAACTCCTTTTGATGAATTTCCATCGAATGACTCTGTTTCTGAAACTCGACTAATTGATTCATTGGTAAAACTGATTGATTTGGATAATTTTTCATCTCTCTCCCCAGAGTCATCCAAGCTGCTTCTTCCTGGACTTCTGTAAGAAACACATCAGTATAGAAATATAAGGTCACCTTCACACAAATAAATGATTTGGTCTCCTCATTGAGGTTATTTCCTATGATAAAAACAGTTTCATAATAAATGGACTACTATAATATAACAAATTAATGTCTACTTATAGTAAGGCTATCTTCTTAAATTACATGCAAGTTGACATCATTTCTGAAAACAAGATACACTCACATGAGATTCTATAAATTTCAAAAACATTACAAAATTAACAAAGTACAAATGGCCATAACAGCAACTAACCCAATGAAAATTGCTTGTTTAAATTTCATTTGAGTACAATCGCAAAGCTCGGACAGGTACAGAGTACATGTTTGAGTTAGATACTAGACTGCACGAGAAGGCAGTTTTATATCTCCTTCTTTCTGACTCAGTCCCAGCCCAAATGGCGAAGTCCTCCCAGAAGTGGACACTCGAGATGTCTGAGCCTAAACCCATTGGCCAGTCCTGCCTCCTCACTCTTCCCAGCCCGAAGAACAAAGTTGAAGACATAGCTGTCAAATGACCAAGACTATAATAAATGTCCTGGGATCTGCTTTCCCTTTCTCAAGGAGTAAAAGGAAAGGAAAACCTATTAAATACAAAGGGAGTACAACTGATCTAATTTCCAGTGCTCAACAGAATGGAGGTGAGATGTGGAAAAATAGAGAGGAAAGGAGAAGGAAGAAGAAAGGAGAAATTGCAAATAAAGATGGAGAAGATGGAAGAATTGAGGAAACAAAGGTTTGAAACAGATATGCTTCTTTCAGAGACTGAAGAATAGGAAAAGAAGTAGATGAGAGAATAAGGACCCTGCCACACACTTTCTTAGAAAGCATTCAGGCCAGGCACAGTGACTCACGCCTGTATTCCCAGCACTTTGGGGGGCTGAGGCGGGCGGATCACTTAAGGTCAGGGGTTCAAGACCAGCCTGGCCAACATGGTGAAACCCTGTCTCTACTAAAAATACAAAAAGTAGTCAGGAGTGGTGGGAGGCTCCTATAATCCCAGTTACTCAGGAGGCTGAGGCAGGAGAATCACTTGAACCCGGGAGGCAGAGATTTCAGTGAGCCAGGATCACCAAGATCATGCCACCGCAGTCCACCCTGGATGAGAGTGAGACTCCATCTCAAAAAAAAAAAAAAAAGGAAAAAAGAAAGTATTCAATCACCAGAAGAATACAGCAGCTAGTCAAAAATATTCTTTCTTTCCTCAAAGACTAGAAATGTTTCAAGTTGGCAAGGACCTTAAAAATAATCCCATTCAGCTGCCTCATTTCATAGACAAGCAAACTGAGAATCAGAAAAATGAAAAGATTTGCCCGAGGTTGCTCGGCCGTTTGGTGACCCTAACTAAGATCTAGATCTTGTTTCTGACAATCCAAGGCTCTTTGCATCAGAGTAACTGCTTTTCTACCCAAATCCACAGCCGGCAAGAGGTTACTAAACTTTGCAAGGAGAGCAATACAATGGAAATTTTTAACTTTACAGAAAGCTAATAAAATACACATGTGCAACCATGTGAAAAAAGGCTATAAAATATTGATGCTAAGCTGAAAAGATATAAATCGAATCAGCATAAGAAGATTACCTAGATGAGTAAAATTTCTGCACATACATTGAGACTTTCAAAATATTTCCATTTTAAGACTTACTACAGAATTTCTTAATAACAGCTTTTAAGATATAATTCACTACCACAAAGTTCACTTCATTTAAAGTGTACAATTCAGTGGGATATAGAGTTGGGCAACCATCACCACTAGCTAATTGTAGAACATTCTCATCACCCCAACAAAGAAACGCTGTCCCCACTTGCAGTCACTCCCTATTCTCTCTTCCTCTTAGCTCCTAGCAACTACCATCTACTTGCTGTCTCTATGAATTTACCAATTCTAGACTCCATTTCACGTACATAGAATCATACAATATATGGTCTTTTGTGACTGGCTTTTTTCACTCAGCATAATGTTTGCTATAGAATTTTAATGTATTCTCCTTAATTGTTTTTGTTGCTAACAGCTTCAATTTCCATTGGACATAATGCACTTTTACTTGCACAGGTTAATAAAAATGTCCACTCTTCTAAATGAATCCTCATCGGTCAAAAATAATCTCTCGGTAGTCTCGGTTTCTTTATCACATTATCTGTTACTCTGTTATGGCTCTTACCATTATCTACCTTGTATTACAATTATTTGCATTCCATAGTAGGCTATATGCTCCTTCCATTAATGTTTTCAATATTTATTGAGTGCCAACAACATGCTAAGCGCTATGTTAGAGAATTCTTGAGAAAAAGTCATATCATTGTATCCTTCAAAACACCTACCATCTAATTTACTTTATTGTCACCTATAAACTAAGAGATTTCACTAGGTACTTCTCCAGATCCTTAATTAAAAGGCTTACTAAAACCAGACTTGAAGTAAACCCTAAGTGACATAGTTAACATTTCCTTATATATCTCATATGTGCTTACCTATTTAGCAAACTATTCTCTGTCCCCGCCTTTTACCCCATTCCACCACAGAGAACAAAGAGGAAAACTGCACCCAAAGATAAATTAACAGAAATTCAGAATTAGTCAAATCTAAAATAATTCTGCTTTGATTAATAATTGATAAGCTTTGCCATTTCACAACATTTTGCTGTACCTTGGCTGCACATCCTCAGTCGACAGTGACAAGTTTTCCATTTCCTCAGCATTTAAGCCTAGCTCAGTGCCATAGTTCTGCTGGAGCAGTTGCCAGAATTCCTGCCTAGTCAGGCTCTAAAATGACAGAAAAATTACACTGGGTATTGAAAAATATAATATCACAGTGATTCAAAACATGAATTTTGAAGTCAAAATGACCCATTGTGTAAAGACTCGACATGTGGCTTTGGTGGTTATTTGACCTTTCTGTACCTCCATTTTCTGTACCTATAAAAATGGGTTAACAAAGTCTATCTGACAGAGTTCATAAAATGAATAGATAAAATGATTTTTTTTTTTCTTCTTTTTTGTGGGACGGAGTTTCGCTCTTGTTACCCAGGCTGGAGTGCAATGGCACGATGATTACTGTAAATGAAAGGTTAAAATGTTTTAAATTTTCTTTTTGTAAAATAGTTTCTTCATGCCTTCTGGTAATTACTGATCTGCAGTTTCTGCAGTCTGTTTGCTTGTTTGTTTTTGAGACAGAGTCTCATTGTGTTACCCAGACTGGAGTGCAGTGGCACGATCTCAGCTCACTGCAACCTTCGCCTCCCAGGTTCAAGTGATTTTCCTACCTCAGCCTCTAGAGTGGCTGGGATTACAGGTGTGCACCACCACACCCAGCTAATTTTTTATTTTTAGTAGAGATGGGATTCACCATGTTGGCCAGGCTGGTCTGGGGCTCCTGACCTCAAATGATCCACCCTCCTCGGCCTCCCAAAATGCTGGTATTACAGGTGTGAGCCACAGCGCCCAGCCTCTGACCTTCAGTCTAGCTCTGCAGTCTAACCAGTCTACCATGACCACTGAATCACCATTCAATTCTGTCAGCTCAGAACCTGTCCCCTTAATCCATAATGTATCTGAATATTTTAACTACTTAAAAAAAATTTTTTTTTTTTTTTTTTTGAGACAGAGTTTCGCTCTTGTTACCCAGGCTGGAGTGCAATGGCGCGATCTCAGCTCACCGCAACCTCCGCCTCCCGGGTTCAGGCAATTCTCCTGCCCCAGCCTCCTGAGTCGCTGGGATTACAGGCACGCACCACCATGCCCGGCTAATTTTTTGTATTTTTAGTAGAGACGGGGTTTCACCATGTTGACCAGGATGGTCTCGATCTCTTGACCTTGTGATCCACCCGCCTCGGCCTCCCACAGTGCTGGGATTATTTAAACGGAGTCTCCCTCTGTCGCGCAGGCTGGAGTACAGTAGCACAGTCTCGGCGTGATCTCAGCTCACTGCAGCCTCCGCCTCCCAGGTTCAAGCAATTATTCTGCCTCAGCCTCCTGAGTAGCTAGGATTGCAGATGCATGGCGACGCACCCAGATAATTTTTGTATTTTTAGTTGAGATGGGGTTTCACCATGTTGGCCAGGCTGGCCTCGAACTCCTGACCTCGTGATTGCCATGTTGACCAGGCTGGTCTTGAACTCCTGATCTTAAGTGATCCACCCTCTTCGGCCTCCCAAAGTGCTTGGATTACAGGTGTGAGCCACCGCACCTGGCCTAAAAATCTTATATATCAATAAATTTCAAATTATATTTTCCTGATATATAAAAAGCAAGAGTCTGGACTTCAGAGTATTTCCTTTGATTTATCTTTAATAAAGCCCAGCTTGTTCTTTCTTTGTAGGCAGCCTATCCATTTTGAAATCATCAAATACAACAAATTCATGCATTACTAGCAAAACAAAATATTATTATAATTTAGAATAATGGCCTGCAGTTGAAAAAATAAAATTAAATAATATTATGATAACCAATGGTCTGATGTCTAAAAACATTACAGATAATTAGATGCTTAAGCAAGGTAGAAGGAAGCAGCATAACACTAGAGCAATTATTAGTAAGATTCTCTCTCTCATTTATTCAATAGATATTTATTTAGTACCCAAAGAATGTGCACTACTACACTAGTTGCTAAGGACAATAAACATAATGCAGAAGTTAAGTTCCTGGCCTCAAACAACTTATAGTATAGTTGAAGAGACATGGGGTGTTCTCTTAAGTTATATGACAAGATATAATATCATTATATACTTAAGTACTGGTAGAATCAACATGATATGAAAGTCTAAAGGAAGGAAATATGACTGTGGATTAGTGTGATCAGATAAAGCTTCACACTGGAAAAGTGTTTTCAGCTGAGCTAAAGGAATAATATGAATCAGGGAATGGAGAAATGGGAAATGTTGAAGAGACGGAAACCAACTAAAAATACAGAATAAGTACATGAACATAACTAACATTTATTTGGAAGTCAGTAGTGTATCAGCCTGACCGAAGTAAAAATTTTAAATTGAGAAAACAGTAGAGATAAATATAGATTTGATGGGGCCAAAACACAGATGCCTTGAATTCCTCCCCAATATTCCCTACAACAAATGCCACTTCATTTTTCTTCTTCCTTCTTTCTTCTCTGTCTAGTAACTACTGTATCTTTGTTTGTTATGTTATACTAGATGAACTTCACTACATTTTATGGACCTTCAAAAGTATTAAGAACAAAATGTCTGCACTTTTATACCACTGGTTCCCAATCTGCTGTGCCCAGATGACAAGGATTCCCCAAGAGCAGGTGATGAAAATTCAGATATTATCAGATATTATTTCAAAAACTCAAAAATATCTAACTAGTTATCTAAAATAAAGCCATTCAAGCTAAGTGAAATGGCAAGCCTCTGTTTAGAGCTGAACTATATTCAGCTAGAATGGATACCTCAGACTGATAAACTCTCACTGGAAATAATATATATCTAACAAATAGTGGTTTCAATATTTATTATTTAATGCATACCCCTTATTTGGTAGATAAAGTCTTTGGAAGCACAGTATCCATGGAAGAAACATAAAAAGGCCCATTAGTGGTAGAGAAAATTAAGAAACCACTGTCCTTGATATTAAAGGAACACACACATTTATTTTCTGACTTCCACTCCAACTGAGCCATTTGTGAACTTTTTTCACAATAATAATTCATACTACTAATTAACTCATTCTTTCAAAAAAAATTATCTTTGAAATATTTTAGTGTCATACTAGGATGGTTAACTTTATAATGAGAAGCAAGCAATATTTCAATATACTTGTGTAAGATTAATTGTTTATAAAAAAAACTTAAATAATAGATATCAAACTATTCCAAAGACAGACTAAAACAAAAAGATAAACCAATGATGAATACTCAGGCAGCTTCCTAACACAAAAGAAATGAAACTTATTAGTAAAATACTAACAACAAAAGTGTAATTTTATTTGACTACATAAATAAATGTTTTAAATATTTTATTAAATAATAGCAGGAAGTTAATAGCATGGTAATTTCAATATACTTTTCAAGCTAGTAATTAAATATATATAACAGGTTAATGGAAAACAAAATAGAACTCATTTAATTCACTGTCTTATAGATTTACCAATTTGTTAAAAATGACATTTTCTACAAAATTGTCAGTTATAAAAATGTGGTTATTTACAGCCATGCTGAACATTTAAACATTCAAACATATGCCCAGCCTGATATTCATAATTCTTTCAATAATCAACAGCAAAAACAATCTACCTTAGTAGCCTTCAAAAACAACCTAAATTTCAAACACAAGGTGACCACCCACCTGCAAAGAAGAGTCTCTCCCTTTCAGCCTACAGAGTAGTTTCACAAAAAAAAAGATGAACCAAGCAGTAATCAGATAAGGCTCAAAAGTCAGAAGATCAATTTCTGTCCCAGAAAGCTGTGTGTTCTAAGTATGTTGCAGTCTCTATGCACAGCAGAGCTCCAAATATTTAATGACAACTATGTAAAAATAATCACTGTTTCAATCTCTAAATTTTGCTATGAGAAGCTTTTCTAATGTAGTTTAAAGCAATTATCTGTCACTTCCTGGTTGTAGTAGGAGTACTCTATCCAAGGTTGCAGGTCAGAATGCAGAATTGGAAGTTATACCTCACTCTACAGGTTCCTAAGCCACTCCCACAAGAAGAAGATAGGTAAACAGGGTTTTATTAAAGGGACAGTTCGCAATTTTCTCTGTTCTACACACAGAGTAGAAAAAACAAAATGAGAATAAAAATACCTTGCTTATACTAAATTGATGTAAAACACCTATTGCAATATTATTTTAATCTTATCTTTAAAATTAACTACGTTATGAGTTAAATTTTCTTCTCCTGCTAGTAATTTCTATGCAATTCTGGGAATGTCATGATTACTTCTTCATATACCACCCCTCCAGTACTAATACAGTATTTCTGTCAGACTCTTGCAATAACTCTCTACAACAACCAAAGATTCTATCTCTGAATGCGGTAAATGTAACGTAAGGAAATAGCAGGAAGAGCCAGCTGTTCAGGTGCAACAATTGTACTAAGCACCCGGCACATCTTTCATCACTGAAAGGCTTAAGGCAACATTTTGATTACTCGATAATTACTTTCTTTGAAAATATTTCTGACTTTAGTTTATTTAGAATAATACCCTGGCAGTGATCTGGACTATAATAAAATGTATAGTTTCACCTACCAATTCCGTTTATTTCTCTGAAGAAAATTTTTCTTCTAAATAAAGAATCAACATTTACCCTAATTTCTACCTAGTCATTCCATTTAATTTAGCAAAGTGTGTAAGCAGATCGAAGGCTACTTGATGAACTCCACGGATCAACCTTTTGAGGGATGCTACAATCTAATCACTTTATACAATGGCAAAACGAGAGAGATTGTAGAGTGATGCTGAAAAATACCACTCATTCAAATGAAGAGAGCACACTATGGGGGCAGCTTCCACTGTCTAAAAGGCAGTGCTTTTAGCTTATTATGGTAGTTCTCATTGACTAAAATGATAGACAAATATCTTTATGATGGTGAACAAATAGCTATGAGAAAAATATACATTAACTGTACCACAATTTATATTTATACACATTTTTGCTAAATATAAAAATCCTTACACCAAACCACTGCCATATAGCGCAGAGCTAAATTGAGTAGGCTTAGGAGGGAAAACAGAACCTAGAACTGAGCCCCAAGAAAGCCCAACATACAAAGAGAAAATACAGGAGTGCCCAGCAAAAAAAGGCTGAGGGGAATACTAGAAAGGTAAGAGAAGATTCCAGAAAGAATGATGTCATGAAAGGCAGGAGAAGAAAGTATTTCAAAATGAAGGGAGTATACAGTGGGATCGCATGCTGCCAAAAGGTCAAGTAAGATGACCACAGGATGAGCAGATCATGAGCACATGTATGTCAAATGCAAGCATCCAGAGGAATGAAGCAGCTTGCCAAACCAGTTCCCCATGACCTGAGTGTGCATGTGTCGTGGGAGTGAGGCAGACAGCAGAGACACAGTGGGGAAGGAGGAGGCAGCCAGGTCACGAAGAGCCTTGTACGCTATGCCAACGAATATGGATTTTACGTTGTCAAAATATCAAACGCCACCCAGTGGTTTCATATAGAAAAGTAACAAGTTCAGAAGTATGATTTTAAAAGACATGATTTTAAAACACTACTATTTGGCATCAACCTCAAAGACAGATCAGGTGTTAAAAAGAGATAGGCGACACTGGTAATGGTTCAAGCTAGAAATGATGATGGCCTTGGTGACCAAATAGACGTGGCTGGCAGACGGAAAGAGGGAAGAAACAGGATACATCCAGGTTTCTGGCTTGGGTGGCTGGGTAGAAGGCAGCGTGGTTCACTGACCAAAATAGGTAGAGGAGTTTTGTCACCCACGAAGATAAAAAAGAGGGAAAAATACAATACAAATGCTTCTATACTGCCATCCTATTACATAGCAAATGTGACAAACAGTTACCAATTTCACATTCATTTTTTTCCAGGTAGGTCTGGAAGCTGCATTTATTAGACTTACAGCACTACTGGAAAACGTTTGGAATTCCAGTAACTCCAAAAGGAATGATCTTTAGAGAGTGGCATAAGGAAGAACAAAGGGATTTGATAATGTTGTACAGGCTAAAGGAAAAAGCTGGATGACACTCCGCGAAAAGGTGTCAGTGGGTGACATCAGCTTTGTAAACTGACCACTATTTAGAGAATAGCCTCAGAGCTGTCGCTGTCCTAGACTTGGCTCAGAGAGGCTGACTTAAATAAGCCACACTTACAAGCTGATACTAGCTCAGCTGGAAATATACTAATGCCCAGCAGGGAAGATTCCTTTCTGGTGATCAGACATCTTGTATTCTATCACCCAGAATACCTGAATACCTTGGAAGTCGGATTAGCAATCAGAAAGTGGCAGATAAACATGGAATCAGAGCAAAAGTAGATAGCTTTAAGGGACAATTTACTGTGACCCTGATGGGGCATGATGATTCATCTCTGTCCCATTTCCATGTAGTTCTCTACTGATCAAAGTCTGCCTCTGCAACTCTACCTTTCTGTCCTAGGTCCTAAGTTCTTGGCCTAAGTCTGACCAAGCCCCTTTCAGACTGATATATTCTTTCTTTTTATACACTAACACATTCAATCAGCAGTTTTAAACCCTTTTTCCCCAATACACCTAAGGAACAGGACACCCTTCTGTCACCCTTCTATTTAGTGATTCCCAAAATAGAAACTAAATGACATGTATCAGAATTTAGACAGCATACATCTATATATTTAAAAAGCTCCCCTCGTTACCTCACCCCTGAATCTAACATACGTTACTTTCTTCTGCCATTTGGAAATAAGATGGAAAGCCATCCTGTCTCTGAGTGCAGATTTCTGCTCTTTTAGGCCCTGGATGTAAATATTCACTTTTAGAATATACCCTTGCCAGGTGTGGTGGCGTGTGCCTATAGTCCCAGCTACTCGGGAGGCTGAGGCTGGAGGATCACTTGAGTCCAGGAGTTCTGGGCTGTCATGCGCTATGATGATTGGGTGTCTGCACTAACTTTGGCATCAATATGGTGACCTTCTGAGAGTGGGGGACCACCATGTTGCCTAAGGACAGGTGAACTGGCCCAGGTCGGAAACGGAGAGGTCAAAACTCCCATGCTGATCAGTAGTGGGATTGTGCCTGTGAACAGCCACTGCACTCCAGCCTGGGCAACATAGTGAGACCCCACCTCTTAAAAAAAAATAAAAAACTTTAAGTTTCCAAAGAGAGCTAGCTCCCCCGTAGCCCCCATGTGCTGCCGAGAGAGACCACTATTACCTTGCTAAGACAAAAACAGTACAAAAGTAGATTTTCTTCATACATCCTGCCTATATCACCAATATCAGTAATTCTAAATACAATAATACAAGAACATCAGTAGGAATACGAAATAATTAATTGAGCCTTAATAAAAAAATATTTTAAAATTTAACCCTTGTTACTACTGATAACCTTACATATGAACCCTATTTTCTTAGTAATTCAAGTATATAGAAAATAATATTTCTTCTGGCAACCGAGGATGCTTTAGTGTTTCAAGATAATCATTTGTTCTCAACGCACATATTGAAGGTTAAAGAAATTGAGTTAAACATACATTGAACTTAGGGTATGCCCTGAATGCTGTTTCTGAAATGTTTCAGAAAAGTCCGTGTTTTCCCCCTATCCTTTACCTTTTCCTTGAACTAAGAGAATTTATAGTACCTTGTTAAGAGTGGTAATTATTTGGACTCCAAATCATTGAAGTTCTACTGAATTAAGTCATTCAAAAAGCATTTATTGAGCATTCGTTACAGCTAATATATAATTTATTGTCCAAACTGGCACACTTTTGAGAGTAAGGGAAGAACAATATTTACTTTGACAGAGGCCTGAACACAGACAGTTTCAGACTGTCCTTGGTAAACCACAATGTATGCCAAAGCAGCTATGTGGGAAACACCGAAATTGTCAGTGGACCTACAAGGTCCTTGTCTTCAAGGGTTTATAGTTAAACAAGGCGAACGGAAATAGGACAAACAACTGTAACTGTCATGCATATTACAGAAGTTCAAGATGTTACAGGAAACTAAAACAATGAACCTGACTTCAGGTTTATTAATGAGAGCGAGAGTGGGAATAAGAGGGTCACAACTTCCTGGCAGAAAGAACATTTGAAGACCTAATGAAAAAAAAAAAGCAGAACATTCAAGATGACAAGAATGGGTGCGTATATTAAGATGTAGGTGGAGAGGTAGGAAGGGTCTTGATTATGTGGTTCCTACAGAAATTGACAGATTCTTATTCCAGGGGCAATGGGTGTTAAGCAGGAAGGTAAAATAAGCAAGCATATATTTTTTTTAAAGATAACTTTGGCTGTAGTATTGTTCAGGGTTCGACAAACTGTTTCTGTAAAGGGCCATATAGTAAATATTTTAGGCTTTTTGGGCCATATGGTCTCTGTCACAACTACTCAGCTCTGCTGTTGTAGTGTGAAAGGCAGCCATAGAAATACATAAACAAATGAGCATGGCTGTGTTCCAATAAAACTTTATTTATGGACACTGAAATTTGAATTTCATATAATTGCCACATGTCATGAAATATTATTCTTTTGATTTTTTTCAGCAATTTAAAAATGTAAAACTAGTCATTGTGTACAGACCATACAAAAACAAAGCAGGACTGTGCTTGGCTCTGGTATAGAACATGGATGGGGGCTGGCACAAATGAGGAGAAAGAGCTGAGGAGTGGAGTGGGAAGGGCCTAAAACTTGTCTTGAACCATGACTGCATAGTTCCTTTCAAAGACTGAGAAAACATCAATTGTTTGTATTAAAAAATAATGCCGCCACTGTTGTGTGGCCCCACGAATCCCAGATATTCAATGTTCTGTTTAGAGAATGGGAGCTAAACTCACAGACAGTGAATTAAACTGAAGTGCTCTAAATTATGTCACGAATGATTGTAGTGACAGTTTAAACACATGTCTAAACACTGAGGACTTAATGTTTCACTAGGTCAAATATTAGAAATAAACTGTCCTTTCTGAAGCAATGTATCAAAGTAGTCTTTTGTTTCTGTTTGGTTTTGTGATAGAGTCTTGATCTATCACCCAGGCTGGAGTGCAGTGGCATGATCTCAGCTCACTACACCGTCCACCTCAAGCGATTCTCCTGCCTCAGCCTCCCGAGTAGCTGGGACTACAGGTGTACACCACCATATTCTGCTGATTTTTGTATTTTTAGTAGAGAGGAGGGTTCACCATATTGGTCAGGCTGGTCTCAAACTCCTAACCTCAGGTGACCAGCCAACCTCAGCCTCCCAAAGTGCTAGGCGCAAAGTAGTCTTACAAGGGGAAAAAAATGGTCCTTTTAAAAACATTCTTTTTCAAAGGCAACATATTTGGCTCCAGCTCTTTCACTCTTTTGTAGATTTATTTTACTGGAAAAATAAATAAAACAAATGCACACAAACATAATTGTACTATCATTTTGTAGTCCTTTAATGAAAAACCTACTTTTTAGATTAATTTGCTTTTTTAAAGGACTTCTCATACAAGAAGTAAGCAGAAGTAACACATAATTACTTTTATTTTGATTCCCTAATTACACATAACACAAATATAATATTCTAAACTTATTTATTTATTTATTTGAGACAGCGTCTCACTCTATCACCCAGGCTGGAGTGCAGTTGTAGAGTCACAGCTCACTGCAGCCTCGACCTCCTGGGCTCAAGTGATTCTACTACCTAAGCCTTCTGCGTAGCTGGGACTACAGGCAGGCACCACCACACCCAGCTTATTTTATGTTATTTTTTTAGAAATGGGGTCTTTATGTTTTCCAAGCTAGTCTTGAACTGGTCTCAAGCAATCCTCCCACCTCAGCCTCTTAAAGTTCTGGGATTACAAGCATGAGTCACCATGCTTGGCCAAAAATATTTTTAATATATATTAAATGTATTATTCAAATTATTTAAAAAGTTTTAATCGAATTTTGTAGCTATGCTGTATATTTTATGAGGTTTTTTTTAACCTTTTTAAAAGAGTATTACACAAGATCAAGAAATCCAACCAATGTGGCTTTATGACTAAAAAACTAAAAGGGGTCAGGCGCGGTGGCTCACGCCTGTAATCCCAGCACTTTGGGAGGCCAAGGTGGGTGGATCATGAGGTCAGGAGACAGAGACCATCCTGGCCAACACCGTGAAACCCTGTCTCTACTAAAAACACAAAAAATAGCCGGGCGCGGTGGCTCAAGCCTGTAATCCCAGCACTTTGGGAGGCCGAGGTGGGTGGATCACGAGGTCAAGAGATCGAGACCATCCTGGTCAACATGGTGAAACCCCACCTCTACTAAAACTACAAAAAATTAGCTGGGCATGGTGGTGCGTGCCTGTAATCCCAGCTACTCAGGAGGCTGAAGCAGGAGAATTGCCTGAACCCGGGAGGCGGAGGTTGCGGTGAGCCAAGATCGTGCCATTGCACTCCAGCCTGGGTAACAAGAGCGCTCCTTCGCCTCAAAAAAAAAAAAAAAAAAAACACAAAAAATTAGCCAGGCGTGGTGGCATGCACCTGTAGTCCCAGCTACTTGGGAGGCTGAGGCAGGAGAATTGCTTGAACCAGAGAACTGGAGGTTTTGGTAAGCCGAGATTGTGCCAATGCACTCCAGCCTGGTGACAGAATGAGACTCTGTCTCAAAATAAATAAATAAATACTATCAAGACTATACCAAGCGCCTAGCATTGTGCCTGGCACCTAATACTTCATAAATGGGAGTTGCTATTATTGCTATTATAGATACTTATATGTTAAATTTTTTTCTGGGTTAATTCCACAGTGCTTAAAACTCCATTCAGGATAGTTTTCAAGTTGAGATCTCATCTTCAACTTCAAGTTCTATATAATACTTAACATATAATATATGCGTAAAAATTTTTGTCTTCTTGTAGAGCAAAAACAGACACCATTCTGTTTATTAAAATGAGAATATAGTGTCCACTTGAAATAGAGTTGCATATTCAGTGTTAAAGATAACCAAATGATCCAAAGATTTAAAAGGTATGACTACTGTGAAGATGGTGATACCTCCATGTGTATACATCAAAATCACAGATAATGTCAGGATCTCTTCAAAGAAAGGTAAATTTTACTTCCAGCCAGTAAATGCAGTGTTTCTTGGCTATGGTGGCCTCCAGTATCCTGGAATTCCCTTTCTTCCTCTAATTCAGAGAGCTTTCTTCTTCATTAAACTGAACAACTCAGTTTCTCCCTTGGCTTATCTGTAAACCTGAACTTTATCACTTCCCTGAAGATATCTGTTTTTATACGGATGTATCCCAACTCACTTGCGTGTGATAAGCACATTTTGGAAGGACATGCGATACAGTATATAACCAAGCGTAGGCTGCAATAAGTCGCTGGTGCCTTGCTAGAATGAGGGAATGCGCCTCATGGATTCTGAGTACCCAACAACTTGGTATTTGGGGGTGGGGTAGCCAGGTCTCTATGGCAACACTGGAGTTTTCAGCCAGTGCTAGAATAAAGCATCCCACAGTAATGACAATGAATCTGAATGTTACTGGCCTCCAGTGGATGAAGGAGGCTTCCTTGCCACAGCGTAATCTGGAAGGGCAGCGTAGGGTTGAGTTGAGAGGAGCACACACCTATGACTGCTCCACGCCCTTGTAGTAGACGCTGTGCCCTGCAGGACCTGCTGCCCGTGGACCTGCCCTGTGAGCATCACCCAGGCCAGGAGCAAGGGCACAGGGCTCCAGTGATGCAGGGCACCCAAACACCCAGAGACACTCAGGAGGGGCTTGGAGTTGGGGCTTCCAAGCTAGCCACTTCTATTCCCTTCCTGAGGGCCAGAGAGGCTGGGCTTGGCAAGCCCCCTCAACCACACCCACTTTTCTCCTCTGTCCCCTCCCCACCTCAGACCTGTAGGCTACTTCTCCACACATCCCCGCTCCAGCAAAGTGAAAGCATTTGAATTGGGTGCTGCTGGGGAGAGCCTGTCCTCAGCTGCTGAGTTCAAAAGGACATTCAACATAAAGAGCCCTGGAGCCTAAAATGTGTGCACTTTAGGGAGGTACTTAGCTGGGGAGTAGGGAGGAGAGGAGGTTCAGTTCCCACCTGCCAGGGACAAAGAAAGAGCCTTTCTTATCTGCTGGAAATCTCTACTGTTCCCCTTAAACCATTTCTTTTAATAGCAGCTTCACTGTGCTATAATTCACATACCATAAGATTCATCCCTTTAAGTGTACAATTGAGGGGGTTTTCACATATCCAGAGTTAAACAACCATCACTGTTAATTTCAGGACATGTTGTCAACCCAGAAAGATACCTGACTCCATCTTCTGTCACTGCTCATTACTCCCTCCTCCTGGAAATAACTTTACTATTCCTATTTCTATGAATTTGCCTATTCTGAACATTTCATAAGAATAGAATCCCACAGTATGTGTTCTTTTGTGACTGGCTTCTTTCACTTAGCATTATGTTTTCAAGAATCACCCATGTTGTAGCATGTATCAGTACTTCACTACTCTTTATTACTGAATAATATTCCATTGTGTGGATATACATTTTATTTATACATTAATCATTTGATGGACATTTGGATTGTTTCTACTTTTTGGCTATTATGAATAATAAATGCTGCTGTGAACATTGAGGTACAAGTTTTTGTAAGAACAGTAGTTCTATGGTAAACATTTTGAGGAGCTGCCAAACTGTTTTTCAAAGTGGCTGCATCATTTTACAATCCTACCAGCAACATACTTGAGGGACCCAGTCTCTCCACATCCTCAACAGCATTTGTACTTAAAAAATTTTTTTTCAGCTTTACTGAAGTTTAATTAACAAATAAGAATGGTACATATTTAAGGTATACAACTGGATGTTTTGATATATATATACATTGTGATCGCCACAATCAGGTTAATTAACACATCCATTACCTCATGTAGTTATGATTTGCTTGCCTTCTTTCTTTTTTTGTACTGATAAAAACTTAAGATCTACGCTCTTAGCAAATTTCAAGTACACAATACAGTATTGTTTACTATAGTCAGCATGCTGCACACTTGATCTCCAGAACTCATTCATCTTGCATAACTGAAACTTTGTACCCTTTAAACATCTCCCCATTTCTTCCTACCCCTGGCAACCACCATTTTACTCTCTGCTTTGAGTTCAACTTGTATAAATTCCACTTGGTAATGGTATATAACCTTTTTTATATGCTGCTGGATTTGGTTTGCTAATATTTTGTTGAGGACTTTTGTGTCATTGCTCATAAGGGATACTGGTCTAGAGTTTTCTTGTTGTGATGTCTGGTTTTGGTGTCAAGGTAATACTGTACTCATAGATCAAGTTATGAAGTGTTCCCTCTATTTTTAGAATACTACGTGAAGAACTGGTGTTAATTCTACTGTAAACAGCTGGTTCACCAATGAAGCCATCTGGGCCTGGGCTTTTCTTTGTGGTAAGTTCTTTATTACTAATTCCATCTCTTTTCTTGTTATAGGTCTTATTCAAATTCTGTCTTTCTACTTGAGTCAGTTTTGGTAGTTTGTGACTTTCTACTCAGAAAGTACTTGTCCGTTTCGTTTAGGGTAAACAATTCGTTGGATACAATTATTCATAATATTTCCTTATAATTTTCTTATTTGTGTAAGATTAGTAGTATTTTCACCACTTTCAGTCCTGAATTTTATAATTTTAGTCTTCTCTCATTTTTTTCTTGGTTAATCTAGCTAAAGGTTTGTCAGTTTTCATTTTTTATAAAGAAACAACATTTTGGGCCGGGCACAGTGGCTCACACCTGTAATCCCAGTACTTTGGGAGGCCAAGGCAGGTGGATCACCTAAGGTCAGGGTTAGAGACCAGCCTGACCAATATGGTGAAACCCCATCTCTACTGAAAATACCAAAAATTAGCCAGGCGTGGTGGCATACGCCTGTAGTCCCAGCTACTTGGGATGCTGAGGCAGAAGAATTACTTGAACCTGGGAGGCAGAGGTTGTAGTGAGCTGAGATCGTGCCACCACAGCACTCCAGCGTAGGCTACAGAGCAAGACTCTGTGTCAAAAAAAAAAAAAAAGAAACAAAAAACTTTTGATTCTGTTGCCTATTTTTCTATTCCTTCATTCATTTCTGCTGTAATCTTTATTATTTCCTTGCTTCTTCTTCCTTAGAGTTTAGTTTGCTGTGCTTTTTCTAATTTCTTAAGGCAGAAATACAGGTTGATTCGCCATCATTCCTTTTTAATATAGATGTTTACAGTTATAAATTTCCTTCTAAATACTGCTTTAGCTGCATCCCATAAGTTTTGGTATGTTATGTTTTTGTTTACATCTAACCCAAAGTATTTGCTAATTTCCCTCACGATCTCTTCTTTCACCCATTGGTTATTTAGGAGTATTCTGTTTAATTTCCACTTTTTGTGAATTTTCCAAAAGTCCTTCTGTTATTTATTTGTAATTTCATGTCATTGTGCTCAGAGAACACATTTAGTATTATTTCAATGCTTTTAAAGGTACTGATGCTTGTTTTATGACCTAGCATATCTTCTATTCTGTAGAATGTTGAGAATGTTTCATATGCACTTGAAAAGGGTATATATATTCTGCTATTATGGGGTGGAGTGTGTCAAAGATGTCTTTTAGTTAGTCTATAGTAGTGTTCAAGTCTTATATTTTCTGTCGATCTTCTGTCTAATTATTCTATCCACCATTGAAAGTGGGGTATTGAATTCTCCAACATTTTTTTAAATTATATTTTAAACAAATAGAGTTAGGGTTTTGCCATGTTGCCCAGGCTGGCCCTGAACTCCTGGACTCAAGCAATCCACCAACCTCAGCCTCCCAAAGTACTGGGATTACAGGCATGAGCCACCACACTCGGCCCCAAGTTTTATTGTTGAATTGTCTGTTTCCCTTCAATTCTGCCAATTTTTGCTTTGTATATTTTGGGGCTCAGTGCAAGGTCTATATATGTTTATGATTGTTGTGAATTCCAGATGAATCGACCCTTTATTCCTCCTTGTCTCTAATAATTTTTTTCTTAAAGTTTATTTTGTCTGATATTGCCACATTCACTTCTGTTCTGATTTGATTACTGTTTGTATGGTGTATCATCTTCCTTTTACTTTCAATCTATTTGTGCCTTTGAATCTCATTTGTCTCTTATGTACAGTATATAATTGGGTCCTGTTTTTTGTTTGTTTGTTTATTTGTTTTGAGACAGGGTTTCACTCTGTCATCCAGGCTGGAGTGCTGTGGCACAATCATGGCTCACTGCAGCCTCGACCTTCCGGGCTCGGGTGATCCTCCCACCTCAGCCCCCCAAGTAGCTGGGACTACAGGTAAACATCATCATGCCCAGCTAATTTTTGTATTTTTTTGTAGCAACAGGATTTTGTCATGTTGCCCAAGCTGGTCTCAAACTCTTAGGCTCAAGCAGTCCGCCCACCTCAGCCTCCCAAAGTGCTAGGATTACAGGCATGAGCCACCGTGCCTTGCTTGGTTCACATACTTTTCCATTCTGCCTATCTCTGTCTTTTGGTTGCAGTGTTTAATCCACGTATGTTTAATGACTATTTAGCTATTTGTTTTCTACATGTCCTGTGTCATCTTTGTCCCTGTGTCCCATCATTACTGCCTTCTTATGTATTAAAAACGTATTTTCTACTGTATCATTTTAATTCCTTTGATGTTTCTTTTACTACATATATTTTTATTTATTTCCTTGGTGGTTACCCTGGGGATTATAATTAACAACTTGTAACTACAGATCTTGCTTTGCTTGAAGTTTCCACTTAGAATTTCAATTGTCTAGTCAAATTTATTTTAAAAAAAAATGAGCTCTTCTATTCACAAATACTATTAGATACACAATAGGTGGTTCTTATAATAAGCAACTGCCTCTGATGTGAACACTTACCTTATCTAATAACACATTCTGCCACAACCTAAAGATACTGAGGTAACTTCTATCCCTGGCACCAAAAGATGTGAAGAAAAACTGCAAAGAAAAATAATAGGACAAGTTTAGTGTCACGGAAAATAAGAGGAGAGCATCTGTCATGAAGGTCTATGGGGACTTCCTTATGATTAAAACAAACTAGTAGGTCAACACTGCCTACTTTGTATACTATTTTTATTTAACATTTTATTATAATAGAAGAAACGCAGGTAGTTGCTATATGAACGAGGTGTCTTTGCAAATTGTGTCTTTCAATAAACACAATTTTGTCAGTATTTACTAGCAATGGGAACATGAAATAGGTAGCTATTTATCAGTTTAACTATCGAAATCAATCTAAATAAAATCATTAAAAATGAAAACTTTATTTTATTCTGAACTTTGCAAAGAGATATGAATTAGTTGCCATTTGAGCCAAGTATACACAAAAAATAAGAAAAAAATACCTGTGGATTTTAGAGATAGATTGTAGGGTCTTAATTTTTAATTGTATCAGTCTTCACGGTCTACTAAAAACTCCAGAAATACCTCTCTCTGCTGATTATAGATATAAACCACCCATGCTAACACTGCACTTTTATTTGAATGCCATAGAAGAAAAGTAGCATGTTTCAATCCATAATTCCACATTTCATTTAATTAATTTTTGCAAAGTCACATTTTAAAATAGGCTTTTATAAGAAAACGCAACAAGGCAGCACTAAATACAGTCTTCTCAGTGTTTCATCTCTTCCAGTTCCCTAGTCAGTGACCTTTCATGGCTGAGCAGTTACGCTTAGGAAGGAGAAAGCTCAGTTCTGTGCTGGATTAGGTTATTTTATTAAGTAAAATATCAAACAGATAATATTTTGGATGTTAATGCTTTTCATAGAAAGATTTTAGAGTGCTACTTTCTAATTCATTAAATTAAAACTTTGCTATACATTCTTCAGAAAGCAAAGCTTTTTACAAAGAAGATATATCCAGAATCTTTTCCAAATAGAATTATATACATAATATGTGACCTAATAATCACTTGCTGTTCCCTATTCCCTTTTCTTAGGCCTAATTATTTTGCTTAATTATAATAATCTTACAATCCTGCATTCAGATACATAGATTTTAAAATTCTCCTAGTCTGTCTCATTTTCACTACTGCAATATTCTTGCTAATTCCCACTTCTTCTACTAAATGGCTTAGTATTAAGTTTTTCTACTCTCAGGTACAACCACCACATTTCCAACTCCTTAAATCGCCCAGCTTTCTGGATAATCTACATAAATTACTACCTTTCTTTTATTCCTTGCTAGATATCCAACCTCAAAAACATATTAATAAATCTTGATTCGGCTGGGTGGGGTGACTTACACCTGTAATTCCAGCACTTTAGGAGGCCGAGGTGGGCAGATCACCTGAGGTCAGGAGTTAAGACCAGCCTCACCACATGGTGAAACCCTGTCTTGACTAAAAATACAAAAATTAGCTGGGCGTGGTGTCGCATGCCTGTAGTCGCAGATTTTTGGGAGGCTGAGGCTGGAGAATTGCTTGAACCTGGTGCAGCAAGCCAAGATTGTGCCACTGCATTCCAGCCTGGGCAACAGAGTGAGACTCTGTCTCAAATAAATAAATTAAATAAATAAATAAGGCCAGGCTCAGTGGCTCACGCCTGTAATCCCAACACTTTGGGAGGCTGAGGTGGGCGGATCACAAGGTCAGGAGATGGAGATCATCCTGGCTAACACTGTGAAACCCCACCTCTACTAAAAATACAAAAAAAATTAGCCAGGTGTGGTGGAAGGTGCCTGTAATCCCAGCTACTCGGGAGGCTGAGACAGGAGAATCACTTGAACCCAGGAGGCAGAGGTTGCAGTGAGCCGAGATCGGGTCACTGCACTCCAGCTTGAGAGACAGAGAGAGACTTTTGTCTCAAAATAAATAAATATAAAAATAAATAAATAAATAAATAAATATCATAACATAAATCTCGATTCAGTAATAGCCTTCTTATGAGTTTGGGAAGGATTCTGGCTGATGATATCTCCAAGCTGCTAGGGCACAGAACGTATTCTAGAGCCTAAAAAACCTAAAATTGTTATGATTAATCTTCCTTTCATCACAGAGTATAAAAAAGGGGTAAATATTTAGTTGTACAGAATTTATTACCATGATGATGGAAAAATGAAATCATTGAGTTAACGTAGTGAGGAAGTTAAGACCAGGGTCTCTGCAATTAAATGAACTGGGTTTACATTCTTGTTCTATCACCTCTTGTTAGTTCTGTGAATAGGGTCACTTTTCTTTTCTTTAGTTTTCTCATCTGCTAAATGAGAATTATCATAGTGGATCTTTATAAGAAATAAGAAAATATACATAGAGAACTTAAGGCAGTGTCTAGATAACAGTAACTGTTTGGTAAATGCTGTCTGTTACTGTCGTTATTAAAATTTAAATGCTTGATCCTGAAATTCTAATACATATGTGAGAAACAGTCACATGTGAGCTTAATGGGGCATGGTCAGGGTATTCACCACAGCACTGTTTGTAATAACAAAATATTAGAAATAAATTAATTGTAAAGGAAATCATGGTATAGCCGTTCTATGAAATACTATACAGTACTTTTGAAAAAAGAGGTGGGTCTATCTACATGTGCTGACCTACAATTGCAGGAGATAATGTTTTTGTTTTTGTTTTTTAAAAGCAGAGCTGATGAAATAATTGAAAATAAGATTACATTTACTTTTCTAAAAAAAGAGCAAAACTATGCATTTATATATGCATGCCTGGTATGTAACTACAAAGGAAGGAGGTCTGAAAAGATACATACCAAACTGATAGCATTTGCCTCTAGAAAGAAAATGGAATTGGTGATTATGGGTATGGAATGAAGATGTTAGTTTTGAACTTGTTTGATGATTTTGTTAAAAAATGAAAAGGTATATTATATATTAATTGTAAAACTAAGAATATTTAAGTCTTCCTCTTTCATTCCTGAACAGTTCAGCCCTACAGCTATTGGTGGAAAAGAGGAAAGTAGGCATCCACACTTGGAGTGTGGGTAGGGACAGAGGGGCTGCAGTAGCCTAAAGCAGAGTGTCAAATACCAGAAAAGAATGAAGAGGTCATCCGCAAGGAAAGGTTGCCCATGTGGAGTGTCAGGGCCCAAGTGAGTAGGGGTCTCCACATATGGGGATGATGCGGAGAACTGTATTAGAACAGGAACAGGGTGAAAAAAGTATGGGGAGTCAGAGCGCGAAGAGTTTGGCCATGTAAGGGGTAGTTTTGTGGGTGGTGTCAAGTGTCAAAGACCAAGCATGGTGAAGGGTGGCCACGAATGAGCATGCCCTACAACGACACGTCAGAACCAGAGCAGGTGAGGCGGCATAGTGTTATGGAGAGTCCATGAGGGTGGTCTTGTGCTAGGGTGTCAGAGCCTGAGCAGGGTGGGAAGAGCAACCACACATAGTGACAAATTGGCACAAGCAGGGAACAGAGGGTGTCCCTGTAGAGGGCAGTCTGGCAGAGGGTAAAGCAACTTGGCATGGAGTATCAGCCCAAGCAGGATAAAGAGCTTTTCTGTTTGTTTGTTTGTTTTTGTTTTTGTTTCATTTTGCTTTGCACTACACTCCAGCCTGGGCAGCAGAGTCTCACTCTGTCGCCCAGGCTGGAGTGCAGTGACATATTCTTGGCTCACTGCAATCTCTGCCTCCCAGGTTCAAGTGATTCTTCTACCTCAGCCTCTTGAGTAGCTGGGACTACAGGCACGCGCCACCATGCCCAGCTAATTTTTGTATTTTTAGGAGAGAAGGGGTTTCACCATACTGGCCAGGCTGTTCTCAAACTCCTGACCTTGTGATCCACTGGCCTCTGCCTCCCAAAATGCTGAGATTATGGGTGTGAGCCACCATGCCCGATGGAGAGTTTTTACATGATGAGAGCGTCTAGGTTGTGGTGTGATGGGCAGCACCCTGATTCTAAGTGTCAGAAACCAAGTTGGGTAATGAGCATCCCTGTGGGAGGGGGTGGCAGTGGAGATGAAGATTGGTTACACAAAGGCTTAATGGTTAAATAAATAACTATATTAAGGATAATGGGAGCCTGGTTTCTCATAGCCAGGGAAGGGAGTTACAAATTTGGAAAGGAAGAAAACGAAAATAAACTCTGTGGTGTTAGATGGGACTTGGAGGTTCTGATGTGAATTCACGGTTTTGGATGGATGGATAGATGGATGGATAGATGGACAGATGGATAGATAGATGTATAAGTGAGTGTGTACATATATGTATGTGTGTATTATGCGTATGTGTGTGTAATTATATACATTTAATGTATACCCTTATTATGCCACCTTAAAGGGTTTGAAAATAGTGATATCCCTCCCCCAGCCCCATAGCAATGAACACACTGGCTTATTTCAGTTTCCCTTAAAAGAAACCAGGATTCCTTGTAGAAGTGGCTGATCCCAGGGCTGGGGCAGGGAAAGCCTGAAATATCCTGTGCCAAAAAAAATAGGAAAATGCTCAAACGCACTGAGAATACTCAAAAGGATACTGCAGCCAGCTTGCAGGGGCTCCTACTGGCCAAATTTGGGACAATCTGACCACAAAATACATAATAATAGTAATGGCTTATAATTCATTGAATAAGATAAGAAATCACCAGTTCATACTGACATAAGCAAACGAGTGAATAAATTTAAAGTATGATAAGAATAGTATATCTACATGGTTTCAAAATACCTTTCCCCAAAACACTTATTACTACAAAAGAAAATAGATTATAAAGTCTGCAGACACCACCTTAATCAAATATTCAAAGTAGACATCATCAGTAATGGTACAAATCAAAATCATGTGCCATCTGATAGGATGTAGTGGTGAGAACAGAGCATCATCTCTGTGTATTTTTTCCAAAATTACATAACCTAAATTTAATCACAAGGGAACATCAGACAAATACAAATTGAGGGATATCCTACAAAATAACTGACCTGTAATCTTTAAAAGTGTCAAGGACATAAAAGTCAAGAAAAGATTAAGGAACTCTTCCAGGAAATTAAAGAGCATGATTACTAAATGTCACGTGTATTTCTGAACTGAGTCTGTTTGCTATAAAGGATATTATTGAGATAATTATGGAAACTGAATGGGGTCTAAGAATTGAATGATGGTAACAGGTCAGTGACAATTATTTGATGTTGGTGGTTATATTGTGGTTATATAGAAGAATGTCTTTGTTGGAAGTACATGCCAGAATATCTAAGGTGATGAAGGATTAGGGTAAGAATTTATTCTCAATTAGTGCAGGGGCAAAAGTTCTTTGTACTGCATCTGGAAGTGTTCTGTAGGGATAAGACTGTTTAAAAATAAAAATAGCCAGGCTCACTGGTGCACACCTGAAGTCCCAGCTACCTGGGAAGCTGAGGTTGGGGGATCACTTGAACCCAAATGCTCAAGGCCACCCTATACAACATAGCAAGACCCTGTCTCTAAAAAAAGAGTAAGATAAATTTTAAAATGCACTTAAAAGAATCTCCACAAGATTAAAAAGTATAATTACAGAGATTTAATATCATGGTACTAATTCTCTCTCCCCACCTCCCCCAAAACTCTCCCTGTATCTTTCTTTCCCTCCCTAGCCGTCCTCTTTTATACTCTTTCCTTTTTTTTTCTTTCCTTCCTTCATCTCCTCCTTTTTCTTTCTTCTTCTTTTTTTTTTTTTTTTTTTTTTTGAGATGGAGTTTCGCTCTTGTTACCCAGGCTGGAGTGCAATGGCGCGACCTCGGCTCACCGCAACCTCCGCCTCCTGGGTTCAGGCAATTCTCCTGCCTCAGCCTCCTGAGTAGCTGGGATTACAGGCACGCGCCGCCATGCCCAGCTAATGTTTTGTATTTTTAGTAGAGACGGGGTTTCACCATGTTGACCAGGATGGTCTCGATCTCTCGAGCTAGTGATCCACCTGCCTCGGCCTCCCAAAGTGCTGGGATTACAGGCTTGAGCCACCGCGCCCGGCCTTTCTTTCTCATCACTACGCTTCTAATGTCTCACACACAAGGTCCTAACCAATTTTTCAGGTGGTTAAGAAATATTCTTGATATATCCCTACAAAGACACAGCAGATATTATGGGTGAATAATAAAAATTATGTCAGTTAAAGATAACTGCCATTAAAAAAAAGAATACAATGGTTAGTGTTTATGTGTCTGCTATCCAAATCTCTGTTCACCGGAAGCATTTTTTATTAGTTGCTATTGTGCAGCTATTACAGACTGAAAAATACTCATGGAATTATTATTTAGAAATAAGGACATTTTGCTAATGTTATCCTACCTACCTCTTACAATGAAAAATGAAAAATAAGGGTGAAAGTTCTCTGTAACCTATAAAGTACAAAAAATGTCAGCAGTCATTTAATTAACCACTAATATAACTGCATATAGAATTCTAGTATTAAACATATGTCTATCAGATACTCCTAACTCCAGGAAGAACTACCTATATTCCCAACATGGATGATGAGTATGAGGCAGATTTTCTTCACATTGTGTAATATAACAAAGGTAGAAAAGTCTTTCACCTTTTCACTTTCTGTAATTATCTGGATAGCATTTGGGATGAGTCGAGCAGTTTTCTCCTTGGTCATGAAGGTTATATTCTTTAAAGCAATAGAAATCTAAACACACAAAAGAATTTTTTAAATGTATTTTTCAGAAACATACACAATATAAAATGCAACGTTATCACATCAATCTAATCCAGAATATTCAACTTCTCAGTTGAATATTCTTCAGGTTTTTCAACCTGAAGGAATTAATAAGTATATGCTTGCATTCTCTGAGAAAAACAGGGTACGCACTTTTCCCTGAAGTCTTCTCCCCCATCAACTCCTCAATCTAACATTAGGACAAAGTGTGAAAAGACATGTGGGTGTTCATATTCCACATTAACACACAAACAAAAATCAGACAGTCTGTCACTTAAGACGGGGTTTTGGCAGCCATTAAGATATATGTTCAAGCCTTTTTCAACTAAATATCTTTCTCTAACTATACTAATGGAGTTCAATGTATTAAATCAGAAAAATAGGCCGGGCGCGGTGGCTCACAGAATTACAGAATGACTGTAATTCCAGCACTTCGGGAGGCCGAGGCGGGCGGATCACAAGTCAAGAGATCGAGACCATCCTGGCCAACATGGTGAAACCCCGTCTCAAAAAAAATAAAAATAAAAATAAATCAGAAAAATATACACTTATATATACAACACATTTGTATTTACATGCACACTAGTATAGATGCAAAAATATATATAAATTTACTTTGGAATCGTCTAAAGTACACTGTAGAAGAACTGTATATATCTCTATGCAATTATTTGTATCAACAAATCAAATGCAAAATGTCTTACTGTAGTTTCCCATCTGAAGATGTTGCTATAGAAACATAGCCAGTTTTCTGAAAGGTATAGTCGTCCCTGAAGCAAAATGTCCCTCTGAAGAGCACAAGCATAATCTATATACACAAAAATAAGAGACAGTTTAGTCACAAAAATCTGAGAAATTAAGAGATCTTATACTATATTTCGACACAGGGAAAGTCATCAGTTTTTGTTCATTTCATTAATTCATTCATTCCTTCATATACTTTGAATATCATATGTCAGATGTTTTGCTGTGCACTAGGATTAGCAGAAATGGCTCTTGCCTTCATAGAACACAATGTACAGGCAAGGCAGAAAATAAATACAAAAATAAATACGATAATGACCCAAGTGTAGAGAAACCTATGAGAGCATATAATAAGAGCTATGCAGGTATAAGGGCGCAGGGCAGAGAGTGTATATCAGGAAGGATTCTCCTAAAAAAACACTGATCTTGAACATGAAAAGATTAATAAAGGGTCAGCAGAATCATGAGGGAACAGCACATGCAAAGGCCCTTTGGTAGAAAGAAACACAGCACATTGGAGGAACTATTAGATCTTTGAGCTGCAGAAGATAGATCATGTAAATTCTCACAAGTCATGGCATACTGTGGTCGTCATGAGATGCCACCAATGACCTTTAAGTGGAAGGAATAGGAACAGATGTGTATAGTTAAAGGTTACTTTATTCATACTGTGAGAATTAATTCTATCAGTTAGAAGTCCAGAAAAAAGTTGACAGTGATTCAGACCAGAAGGTGACCATATTAAGAGACAGAGTAGGTAGAATAAGACATATTTGGAGGTAATACTGATGGTGAATTGGTGATTGATCAAACCAGAGTAAAGAGGGGTCAAAGATGACTCAGAAAATTGTATACATTTTAAGTCAGTTTCAAAGTTGTTTCTCTTGGCTGGGCACAGTGGCTCACACCTGTGATCCCAGCACTTTGGGAGGCTGAGGCGGGCAGATCACTTGAGGTCAGAAGTTCGAGACCAGCCTGGCCAACATGGGGAAACGCTTTCTATTAAAAATACAAAACTTAGCCTGGCATGGTGGCAGGCACCTGTAATCCCAGCTACTCAGGAGGCTGAGGCAGGAGAATCGCTTGAACCTGGGAGGCGGAGGTTGCACTGACCCAAGATCATGCCATTGCACTTCAGCCTGGGCAAGAGAGCGAGATTCCATCTCCAAAAGAAAAAAAAAATTGATTCTCTCCACCTCACCACTAAAGTCCAGCAAAATCAAGTCTGCCTGCCAAACAAGTTAATACCATGCTTCTAAGGTTAAGATCTGGTTCTATGACAAATGTAAACTATATTGCTAAATTCTTAATAATGTAAGACATAAAGGGCTGTTACGAGGAGATTTAGGTTAACTGCTAAATTTTAAAACCCTACAAACTAATTAGCAATTTTAGGTAGATGTTGCATAAATCTCAAAATGTTTCCATTTAGTCATGTTAAATGTCTAAGCAAATACTAAAAATTGAGCAAAGTAATTCAGTCTTTCACAATGCTTCCATCAGCAAAATAAAACTGAGGTGCCACCAAACAAAATTTTCTTGTAAATAATTAAGCAGATTAGGTTACCCATTAACAAGTATTCATTACTAAAACAGAGATTGGGCTAAAGGTCACCTTGAAATATCCTGAAATTTTTTTCCAAACCACCAAATTATTTTATCAATTCAGGTTCAGATCAGAAATACATAGCTGACATAAAACACATATTTCAGCCAGGCACAGTGGCTCACACCTATAATCCCAGCACTTTGGGAGGCCAAGGCAGGCAGATCACAAGGTCAGGAGTTCGAGACCAGCCTGACCAACATGGTGAAACCCTGTCTCTACCAAAAATACAAAAATTAGGTGCGGTGGTGGATGCCTGTAATCCCAGCTACTCAGGAGGCTGAAGCACAAGAATCGCTGGAAACCAGGAGGCGGAGGCTGCAGTGAACTGAGATCATGCCATTGCACCCTAGCCTGGGCAACAGAGTAAGACTCCGTCTCCAAAAAAAAAAAAAAAAAAAAAAAAAAACAGATCTGCATATTATTAGGCCTCCCCTCCCCCAGGTTTCTGATTAAATAGTTCTGGGGTGAGTCTGTGTGTCTAGCAAGCTCTCAGGTACTGACAGCGTTGTTAGTCTATAGACCACACTTTGAGAACCACTGTATTATTTTACATTAACTTGTTTAAAGGCATAGTAACCACTTGGATTATTTTAACTGAAGACTATTTGATATATATCAGCAGACTTTTTCTAGTGTTTCTTTGTTGTTGCTGTTGTTGTTGTTGTTTTGAGACACGGTCTCACTCCGTCACCCAGACTGGAGTGCAGTGGAGTGATCTCAGCTCACTGCAACCTCCACCTTCTGGGTTCAAGCGATGTCTCAGCCTTCTGAGTAGCTGGGATTACAAGTGTGTGCCACCACACCCGGCTAATTTTTGTATTTTTAGTAGAGACAGGGTTTCACCATGTTGTCCAGGTTGGTCTGGAACTTCAGGCCTCAAGCGATCTGCCTGCCTCGGCCTCCCAAAGGGCTGGAATTATAGGCATAAGCCATCGTGCCCGGCCTCTGTGGTTTTTAAAAATGGCTTCCCTAAAATGGGTATGTTTATTGCAATAAATGTATACTTCAATAAAATTGATTTTTTTAAAAAATGGCCTCTTGGCTGGGTGCGATGGCTCAGGCCTGTAATCCCAGCACTTTCGGAGGCCAAGGCAGGCAGATCACTTGAGGTCAGGAGTTCAAGGCAAGCTTGGCCAACATGGCGAAATCTCATCTCTACTAAAAATACAAAAATTAACCAGATGTGGTGGTGTGTGTCTGTAATCCCAGCTACTTGGGACTGGAGGCTGAGGCATGAGAATCAATTGAACCTGGGAGGCAGAGGCTGCAGTAAGCCAAGATCACACCACTGCACTCTAGTCTGGGCAACAGAGCAAGACTCCATCTCAAAAGAAAAAAAAAAGCAATTAAGTGGATTCACTGTTGTGCAAATAAAAAAGAGATCTTAATCTTTCCTCCATGCTGAAAAAAAAAGAAAAAAAAAGAGATCTACGCAAGATTCAAAACAATAATCACAGTCTGCCCCCATTTAAGTTTTTTTCTATATGTATAATCCTAAATACATATAGAAATTTTCTGAAATTATACCTAAGAAGTTACTAACACTGATTATCTCCGAGGAAGAACACTGAAGTGGTCTTGGTTCTAAGGATCACTCAGTTTTCACTTTATGTCTTTATGTAGCATTTGAAAATTTTACCATGGGATTATATTACTTCCAATAAACAATATATTTTAAAATGGCTTTCATTCATTATTATGATATTTATTGAACTGAACTGTCTAAAAATTCATTGAGTTCTAGACATTGAATTAAGCATTTCCCAAGGGTACCAAAAAATTTGAGAAATTCATATAAATACATGTTTTCGTTTTTGTTTGACACAAAGTCTAGTTCTGTTACCCAGGCTGGAGTGCAGTGGCATAATCTCTGCTCACTGCAACCTCCACCTCCTGAGCTCAAGCAATCCTCCTACCTCAGCCTCCCTAGTAGCTGGCACTACAGGTACATGCCACCGTGCTAAGCTGATTTTTGTATTTTTAGCAGAGACAAGGTCTTACTAGTTGTCCAGGATGGTCCGAACTCCTGTGCTCAAGCAATCCACCCACCTCAGCCTCCCAAAGTGTTGGGAGGCATGAGCCACCACACCCAACCTAAATAAATGTTTTAAATTAAATATATAATAAAACTTAGCTGTGTAGTTTTATGGTCATGAGTACATATTAAGCTTACAGTAAAATTTAAAGCACTTTTTAAAGAAAAAAGATGAAATTTTTCCTCTTAAAGCCTACTTCAAAAAAATCTATGTGAACAATTACACACGTAATGATTTAGCCCTAGAACATTATGTGAAGTTGCTCTATGAGTACATCTGTTAGAGGGTGTATTTTTCTGGAGATAGTTAACATATATTGAACATCAAGTTTAAATTTTCCCTCCAATTTGATTCACCTAAATCATTGTGACAAATCATTTTTTTAAGTTCTATTAGTACTTAATATGTGTGTGTGTGTGTGTGTGTGTGTGTGTGTGTGTGTATGTGTGTGTCATTGATTGATTGATTGACTGAGCCAAGGTCTCACTTTGTTCCCCAGGCTGGTCTCAAACTCCTGGCCTCAGGCAATCCCTCAGCCTCCCAAAGTGCTGGGATTATAGGTATGAGCCACCACACCCAGACCAAAAACAAATATATCCTTATATGTAAGAAATCACTCTTCCCCGAATTACAATTGAGTTTTACATTGTCTAATTATGATAAGATGCTGATTACCTTTTTTAAATTTTAATTATTATGGATACTGAATGGTTGTTACATGTTTATGGACTAATGTGATATACTGGAATAATCACACATTTTGCAATGATCAAATCAAAGTAATTGAGATATCCATCACTTGAACTATTTATCATATCTTTGTATTAGAAACATTCCAATTCCACTCTTTCGGCTATTTTGAAATATACACTAAGTTATTGTTAACTATAGTCTCCCCATGTGATACTGAACACTAGATCTTCTTCCTTCTATCTACCTGTATTCTTGTACTCATTAACCAGCTCCTTTTTATCTTCCCTTCTCAGTACCCTTCCCAGCTCTCTGGTAACCATCATCTCTCTCTCTCTCTGTCTCTCTCTCTCTTTCCCCTACCCCTTTCTTTTTGAGTCAGGGTCTCATTCTGTTGCCCATGCTAGAGTGCAGTGGCACCACCATAGCTCACTGCAGCCTCTAACTCCTGAGCTCAGGTGGTTCTCTCATCTCAGCCTCTTGAGCAGCTGGGAGTACAGGCACATACCTCAACACCTGGCTAATTTTTTCTTTAATAATACAGACAGGATCTCACTATGTTGACCATGCTGGGCTGGAACTCCTCGGCTCAAGCAATGTTCCTGCCTCAGTCTCCCAAAGTGCTGGGATAACAGGCACGAGCTACCACACCTGGCATCATTCTAATCTATCGCTGTGAGATCAGTTTATTTTTAGCTCCCACATATGAGTGAGAACATGGGATAACTGTCTTCCTGTGTCTGGCTTATTTCATATAACATAATAAAACTGGAGGTAGTTTTATTCACATTGGTGCAAGTGACAGCATTCCATTCTTTTTGTGGCTGAATAACATTCCATTGCATTTATGTGCCACGTTTTCTTTATCCATTCATCCAGTGATGGATACTTAGGTTGATTCCATATCTTGAGTATTGTCAATAGTGCTGCAATAAACATGCATGTGCAGATATCTCTTCAATATGTTAATTTCCTTTCTTTTGGATATCTACCCAGATATGAGATTGCTGGATCATAAGGATGTTCCTTATGTTGAAAATTATATTCTGTTTAGCATAAAGGCTTAAATTCTATTACTGTCACTTAGCAGTTCCATTTTTATAAGGAGGTAATACAACTTTTTTTTTTTTTTGCAAATTTCTGTCTTTTTTTTACCTGCTATCAGCCTCTCTGTATCAGGTAGATGTGTGAACTGTCTTCTATATTCTTCATTCCTGTCTTTATAGGTGGAACTTGAAATCTGCAACAATAAAAAAAGATTACATTTCTGTATAATTGTAATTATGGTGTCCTAGAAAAAAAATATCAAGTGGAATTTAAAATCATATGCTTTCTATGCAATACTGTGTATATCCTTATATAAATAACCATATAAACATCTCAAAAACACCAAAAAGAAGCAAAGAAGACTACTTCCAGCATGAGGAGATGAGGAGTTTGGCAATCCCCTCTGCAAAAGCAAATATATAACCAGAAAAAAAAAACCTGTCAAAACTAATCATCTCAAATGACTGGAAATTGACCAAAGGCATAAAATACAATCAACTGAGAAGTATTTGTTCATGAAAATCCACAGAACTTAGGTAAAGATGGTGGAAGTCTGTGGCACTCTTTCCTGGGCCTGTTCCCATTGTCCTTCCTCCTTCACCTGTTAAGTCTATGTGGTAGTTCTTTGAGGGTGGGAATAGGTCATGAAAACTGGCAGCTATCTTGACAGAGAGGGTTGAGCTGATTTGGATTGGAAGCAGAATATCTATGCCCAGAAGTGAAAGGGAAAAGGCTGTACTAATCCAAGCAAGTGTGTGAGTGCAATTCCAATTGGAGCAAGCAGAACGGCAGATTAGCAAGGAGTTTAGAAAGATCTTGAAGAAAAGGCAGCCATAGATGGGCTTGATAAACTAGTCACATATTCCTGGCTGAACAAAGGCTGCAATGTGCATAATACAAACCAGAGAAAGCCCAGGCTACCCACACATTTCCTAGCCAGAGACACAAAAGGTCTCAGGAGAACACTGAAAAACTGGGACAAACTTAAAAATGGCCACATTTTTTTTTAAATGGCCAAACTTTGAATACATTCCCCAATCTACTCACAGATTTCTCAATATAAGGGAAAAGGCTTACTGGCTCATTGAGCAACCAGGGCTGACATAAGAGGTGATCCCTAGGATGCCAGCCCTAAAAATAAAAACAACAACAATAATAAATAGAGCAGATACATGCCACTGAACAAACAGATTTCATAGATTTACTCTAGGCAAGTTATTAAACAAGCAAATAAAAATCAGCAATGACAACCCATGGAACAAGAGGAAATGTAATCAGAATCCAGAGATGCTACAATATATTATCTAAATTTTTAATATTCCAACAAAAATTATAAGACATGAAAGAAACAAGAAAATGTGACATACTAAGAAAAAACAGAACAGAAAACAGAAATAGCTTTTGAGGGTCCCCAACACTGAATTTAGCAAAGATATGAAATCAGTTATAAATATGTTCAAAAAACAAAGAGAATCATGCTTAAAGAACTAAAGGAAAGTATGACAACAATGACTCAGTAAGTAGAGAACCTAAGCAAATATATTTTTTATAAAAAACTGTAAAGGAACAAATAGACATTCTGGGGTTGAAAACTACAATCACTAAAATAAAAAATTCACTAGAAGGTTTCAACAACAAATTCAAAATGACAGAGAAAGAATAAGTGAACTTAAGGATAGATTAGTAAAAATTATCAAATTTGAAGAACAGAAAGGACAAAGATTTAAGAAAATGAACAGACTCTCAGAGACCTGTAGGACAACATCAAAGGAACCAAAATACATGTGATGGGAGTACCAGAAGGAAAAAGGATAAAGTAGAAAAATATTTGAAGAAATAATGGTCAAGTTTCTAACTATGATGGAAAACATGAATGTATACATCAAAGAAACTCAACGAATCCCAAGTAGGATAAACAGAGTCACACTAAGACATACAATAGTCAAACTGCTGAACAACAAATAAGAAATCCTGAAAGAAGCAAGAAAAAAAAATGACTCATCACATACAGTTGAAAAACAGTGTAATTTGCAGGTGACTTCTCATCATTAACAATGGAGAGAACAGACATGCTTTATAAGAAATACTAAAGGAAGTCCTAGGCCTGGTGCAGTGACACATGCATGCCTGTAATCCCAGTACTTTGGGAAGCCAAGGTGGGCGGATCACCTAAGGTCAATAGTTTGTCACCAGTCTGGCCAGAGTAGTGAAACCCCATCTCTACTAAAATACAAAAATTATCTGGGTGGGGTTGTGCATGCTTGTGATCCCAGTTTCTTGGGGAGGGCTAAGGCAGGAGAATCTCTTGAACCCTGGAGGCAGAGGTTGCAGTAAACCCAGATCATGCCACTCCACTCCAGCCTGGATGACAGAGTGAAACTCTGTCTCCAAAAAAAATTAAAATTAAAATTGAAAATAAAGGGAGTCCTTCAAGCTGCAAGGAAATGACATCATATGGTAACTCAAATTCTCCAGAAGAATTAAGAGCACCAGAAGTATAAATACATGGGTATTTTGAAAAGACTATGTAAATCTATTTTCTCATTTTTCTCTTAATATCTTTAAAAGACATAAGGGTCTACAAAGCCATAATCACAACATTATATTGCTGAATTTATGAGATAATAACATTAGTTGAAGAAAAGGTTCAATATTTTAGCAGAATTAAATTAGTACAAATCTGAAGAATACTGTACTCTCTTAAGCAGTCACTAAAAATAACCTTCAAAAAATTTTAAATCTGGTGGCTCAGGCCTGTAATCCCAGCACTTTCAGAGGCTGAGGCAGGCAGATCATGAGGTCAGGAGATCAAGACCATCCTGGCCAATATGGTGAAACCCCATCTCTACTAAAAATAGAAAAAAATTAGCTGGGCATGGTGGTGCACACCTGTAGTCCCAGCTAGTCAGGAGGCTGAGGCAGGAGAATTGCTTGAACCCAGGAGGCGGAGGTTGCAGTGAGCCGATATGGCACCACTGCAGTACAGCCTGGGTGACAGTGCAAGTCACCATCTTAAAAAAAAAAAAAAAATTAAATCAAAAGCAATTACAATACTACCCTAAAAAATACGTATTTGACACGTAAAGAAGGGGGAACAGAAGAACAAAAAATATATAAGCCATATGGAAAATAAATAGCAAAATGGTTATTTATAAATCCAACCATATTATAACCACATTAACTGTAAATGGACTAAACACAGAAATTGTCAAACTAGATAAAACACAGAACCAACTATATTTTGTCTACAAGAGACACACGCCTTAGTTATAAAAACACAAAAAGGTTGAAACTAAAAGGATGAGAAAAAGATAGCCCATGCAAACAGTAATCACAAGAGAATCTGAGTGGCTATATTACCTTTTTTTTTTTTTTTTTCAGTCTACTTGCTACCTGGCTCTGTCTTTCTTGCAAGCTGGAAAAGGCAGCTCCTTAACCTCATCCTGCCTTTCCAGGTAATCTCTCTCTTGGGCTCATTCCATCACCTGTTGGGGGCCTGTTGCTGACTAAGAAATAAATGATGTTTTTATTGCATTTTAGGCTTTGGGGTACACGTGAAGAACATGCAAGATTGTTGCATAGGCAACAATCAAATCACATGGCAGCGTGATTTGCTGCCTTCCTCCCCTTCACTTGTATCTGGCATTTCTCCGCATGTTCTTTAGCTATCTTTTTCGCTATATTTAGAGATAATATAGCTATCTCTTTAGGCTATATTACTTTTATCTGAAATACGCTAGACTAAGAGAGATGTCATAATAATAAATGGGTCGATATATGAGGAAAAAAGTTATAAATATATACACAACAGAGCCCCAAAATGCATGAAGTAAAAATGACAGAAGTGCAAGAACAGACCATTCAATAAGTTGGAGATATCAATATCCCATTCTTTTTTTTTTTTTAGGTGGAGTTTTGCTTTTGTTGCCCAGCCTGGAGTGCAATGGCACAATCTCGGCTCACCGCAACCTCTGCCTCCTGGGTTCAAGCGATTCTCCTGCCTCAGCCTCCTGGTGAGCTGAGATTACAGGCATGGGCCACCACGCCTGGCTAATTTTGTATTTTTAGTAGAGACAGTGTTTCTCCATGATGGTCAGGCTGGTCTCCAACTCCTGACCTCAGATGATCCACCCACCTCAGCCTCCCAAAGTGCTGGGCTTACAGGCGTCAGCCACCACACCCGGCCTATATCCCATTCTTAATAATTGATAGACTACACAGAAAAACATCAAGGATATAAGAAACTTGAACATTTTCGACCAACTACACCTAACTGGCATTTACAAAACACTCCCATCCAACAACTGCAAAATACACATTTTTTTCAAGCACACATGGAACACTCTCCAGAACCAACCATATGCTAGGCCACAAAACAAGTTTCAGTAAATTCGAAAGGATTAAAGCCACATCAACTATGTTCTCTATGACACAGAATAAAATTAGAGACCAACAACACAAGGACTAGAGCCCAACTTCAAAACATCTTAATCCTTACAAATGGGAAGGACAATTCCAGATTGCTTGACAGCTGTATATGAAAATCCTCTCTGGAAGAACACATCACTCTAGGACTCAAAATGTTACCACAAAAATAATGGAAAATAGAGAATAAAGGATAAGAGACTCATAATATAGTCAGGAGGTCTAATACACGTGTAAACAAAGTCCCAGGAGAAAAGAAGGTAGATGTAATATTTGAAACAACAAATTTTTTTAAAAAAATTTAACATTTGAAGTTTCTGTCCTCAAAGACCTCAATTTCTTTTTTTCTTGTAGTTCTCTGAAATCATTTTCAAAAATAGCATCTTCCTATTCTAAGTGATCCAAACACTTTTTTGTGCAGATTTATACATGTAAATACAGTAAAACCCAATAAACCAGCATCTTACAGTCCAAAAATCCTGAGTTGGCTTCTAATCAAAAATGGTCTGAACAGTCTTAGTGATTCAGTATCTGTGGCACACTCCATAGGCTCACAGCAGATTTTTTAATGAGTTTTGGTAGTTGCTATGGTATGAATATGGTTTATCCACACCAAAACTCATGTTAAGGCTTGGTCCCCAATGTAATGGTATTGAGAGGTGGTAGGAACTTTAAGATGTATTTGGGTCATAAGGGATGTCTCATGAAGGGCTTAATACCATCTTCTGGGAGTGCTCTCTGGGTCTGGATTAATCCAAAAGAGCAGGTTATATAAACCAAGGTTGCCTTTCATGTTTTGTCTTTCAAACATGTTCCCACCACATGATGGCCTCCGTCACATTGTGATGCAACATGAGACCCTTGCTGGGTAAGACCACCTGATCTTTAATTTCCCATTCTCCAGAACCATGAGCCAAATAAATCTCCTTTCTTTATAAATTACCCAGTCTAGGTGTTCTGTTATAGCAACAGAAAATAGACTGAAACAGAAAATTGGTACCAAAAAGTAGGGTTGTTGCTATTAAAATACCTGAAAATGTGGTAGCAAGTTTGGAATTGGGTGATGAGTACTGGCTAGAAGAATCTGGAGGAGCAGGCTAGAAAAAGCCTAGATTGCTATAAATGGGTCACTAAGAGCAATTCTGGTGAGCGTTCAGAAAGCAAGAAGACTAGGGAAAGTCTGGAACTTCTTAGAGATTACTTAAGTGGTTGCGAACAGAACGTCCACAGAAATGTAAACAGTAAAGGCCATTTTGAAGAGGTCTCAGATGGAAATGAGGAATATCTTATTGGGAACTGGAACAAAGGTCATTGTATAAAATAGCAAAGAACTTGGTGGCATTTTATCCATATCCTAGGGTTTTGTGGATGGCCAAACCTGAGAGGGCTGAAGGGGTTAATGCCATGTTTTCGGAGTGCTCTCTGGGTCTGGATTAATTACCCAAAGAGAATTTAATTACCAAAGCTAGAATTTCTGGAAGAAGAAATATCTAAGCAGCTTTGAAAAGAAAATATAAGGCTGGGCACGGTGGCTCATGCCTGTAATTCCAGCACTTTGGGAAGCCGAGGCAGATGGATCACAAGGTCAGGAGTTTGAGACCAGCTTGACCAACATGGTGAAACCCCATCTCTACTAAAAATACAAAAATTAGCTGGGCGTGGTGGCGGGCACTTGTAATCCCAGCTATTCGGGAGGCTGAAGCAAGAGAATTGTTTGAACCTGAGAGGCAGAGGTTGCGGTGAGCCTAGATCGAACCATTGCACCCCAGCCTGGGCAACAGGGTGAGACTCTGTCTCAATCAATCAATCAATAAAATAAAATAAAAAAGTAGGCAGCAAAGCACTCAGCATGCTGCATGTCTGCTTTTGGGCAACTTACAGTAAAATGAGAGAGAGAATACTTACTTAAAGACATAATTTATAATTGAAAGGGAAAAAGAGCATAAACGTTTGGAAAATTCACACCCTGATCTTGTGATAGGGCATGAAAGACCATTTCAGGAGAGGAAACCAACAGTATGACCTAGAAACTATTTGGAGATTAATATAGCTAAAAGGGACCTTCTACAGGGGCAGGGGTGCAGAGAGCCTCCACTAGAATAATGCTCAGCAGAAATGTGGGGTCAGGACTACCACTGGGACCCCAAAAGGGTAGAACACTTAGGAGAGTACAGTACCTGCCTGGGAAAGCTACGGCACCATTATGCAGCTGCAACTCGTGACAGAAGTGATGGGGGCCGCACGTACCAAAATCATGGAGGCAGGGCTGCCTGAGGCCCAGGTTCCATACCAACGAGGCACTTACTTTAAAAAATTGAGATGTAATTTATATACTATAGAATTCATCCTTTTGCAATGTACAAGTCAGTAATTTTGGTACACTCACAAAACTCTGCAATCATCACCACTATATAATTCCAGAAAACTTTTATCACGCCAAAAAGAAACCCTATACCCATTAGCAGTTACTCTCCATTTCCACCTCCCCAGGTCCTAACAACATGAATCCACTTTCTATCTCTATGGATTTGCTAATTCTGGATATTTCACATTAATGGAACAGACACAAAGGGCCACAATAGTGCATCAATGATATGCACTATCACTCAGCATTATGTAGGTATTTAAGGTTCATCTACGTTGCAGCATGAATCATTACTTCTCTCCTGCTTATGGATGAATAATATTTCATTATATATACTACATTTTATCTATGCATTCATCATTTGGTTAATGTTTGGGTTGTTTCTACTTTTTGCTTATTATGAATGATGCTGTTATGAATATTCACGTAAAAATGTTTACGTGAACATGTTTAAATTTTCTGAGGTATATACCTAAGAGAAGAATTGCTGAGTCATACAGTAACTCTGTCTAACATTTTCAGGAAGTACCAAACTATTTTCCAAAATGCCTGTACCATTTTACATTCCCACCAGCAATGTATGAGAGTTTTAACTTCTCCATATCCTCACCAAATCTAATGTCTTTCTTATTACAGCCATCTGAATGGGTGTAAAATGGCATTCCCATTGTAGTATTGATTTGCATTTACCTCATAACTATTGATGTTGGACATGTTTTCATGTGTTTATGGGGTATTTGTATGCCTCTGAAGAAATGTCTATTCATGTTTTGGTCATTTTTAATTGGTTTGTCTTTTTATTATTGAGCTGTAAGAATTCTTTGTAGATTCTAGTACAAGCCCCTTATCCAATATTTGATATGCAGTTATTTTCACATTCTGTGGGTGATCTTTTCATTTTCTTAATGAACTTGAAGCATAGAAATTTTTATTTTTTATTTTTATTTTTTTATTTTTTATTTTTTAGAAATGGGGTCTCACAGGCTGGGTGCAGTGGCTCTCACCTGTAATCCCAGTATTTTGGGGAGTCAAGGCAGGTGGATCACCTGAGGTTGGGAGTTCGAGACCAGCCTGAACAACATGAAGAAACCCCGTCTCTACTAAAAATACAAAATTAGCCAGGCGTGGTGGTGCATGCCTGTAATCCCAGCTACTTGAGAGGCTGAGGCAGGAGAATCACTTGAACCCAGAAAGCGGAGGTTGTGGTGAGCCGAGATCGTACCATTGCACTCCAGCCTGGGCAACAAGAGCAAAACTCTATCTCAAAAAAAAAAAACAAAAAAAGAAAGAAAAACAAAATGGGTCTCACTTTGTTGCCCAGAATGGAGGGCAGTGGCTATTCACAGGCACGATCATAGCGCAATGCACTCTCAAACTCCTGGTCTCAAGAGAAGTCCCACCTCAGCCTCCTAAGTAGTTGTGAAGACAGGCACACACCACCAAACATGGCTCTAATTTATATGAGGTTCAATTTATCTATTTTTTTTTGTCACTGAGATTTTCATGTCATATCTAAGAAACTATTGCCTAATCCAAGGTTCATGAAGATTCATACCTATGTTTTCTTCTAAGAGTTTTAGTTCTAGCTCTTACACACAGGTCTATGATAAATTTCAAGCTGATTCTTATATATGGTGTGAAATAAGGGTCCAAATTCATTCCTTCACATGTGTATATTTAGTTGTATCGTTTGGGGAATATTCTTTCCCTCATTAAATTGTTCTGACACTCATCAATTGATCATAAATTTAAGGGTTTATTTCTGAACTCTCAATTCTACTCCATCAATACATAAGTGTATTTTTATGCCAATCCACACTATCTTGATTATTGTAGCTTTTTAGTAATCCTCGAAATCTGGAAGTGTACATCTTCCAACTTCATTCTTTTTCCTTCTTTTTTTTTTTAAAGATGGGGTTTCACCCTGATGGCCAGGCTGGTCTTGAACTCCTGACCTCAGGTGATCCATCCACCTCGGCCTCCCAAAGTGCTAGGATTACAGGCGTGAGCCACCACGTCCAGCCAACTTCGTTCTTTTTCAAGATTATTTTCACTATTCTGGGTCCTTTGTATATCCACAGGAGCTTGAGTACTGCTTGTCCATTTCTACAAGAAAAGCCCATTTGAATTCTGATAGGACAGTGCTGAATCTGTAGTTTAGTCTGAGGAGTACTGCCATCATTAACAACATAACAACATTAAGCCTCCCAATTCATGAATATGGGATGTCTTTCCAATTATTAATGTCCTTTTAAATGTCTTTCAATAAAGTTTTGTTGTTTTTAGTGTATTAGTATTGCACACATTTTGTTAAATTTATTCCTATTTTGGCCAGATGTGGTGACTCACACCTGTAATCCCAGCACTTTGGGAGTCCAAGGCAGATGGATCACAAGGTCAGGAGTTAAAGCAGGATGACCAACATGGTGAAAACCGTCTCTACTAAAAATACAAAAGTTAGCTGGGCGTAGTGGCACGTACCTGTAATCCCAGCTACTTAGGAGGCTGAGGCAGGAGAATCACTTGAACCCGGGAGACAGAGGTTGCAGTGAGCCAAGATTGTACCACTGCGCTCTAGCCTGGGTGATAGAGCAAGACTCCATCTCAAAAAAAAAAAAAATTATTCCTATTTTATTCATTTGATATCACTGTAAATGGAATTGTTTTCTTAATTTCATGTTAAGGATGTTCACTGCTAGTGTACAGAATTACAATTAGTTTTGGTTTTGGAATCAAGGTAATACTGGCCTTACAGAATAATCTGGGAAGTGTTGCCTCCTTTTCTGGTTTTTTGAAAGAGTTTTTGAAGGACTTGGCAGAATATACCAACAAAGCCATCTGGTCCTGAGCTTTTCTTTGTGAAAAATTAGTTGCTGTTGTTGTCATTTTGGTTTTGGGGAAAAAAAAAAAAAAAGAAGAAGAAGAAAAAAAGAATTTTGGTTTTGGAGATCGGGGGTTTCTTTGGTTTTCATTTTGTCACTAATTCAATCTCTTTCCTTGTCACAGGTGTATTAAGATTTTCTCTTTCTTCTTGAGTCTGTTTCAGTAATTTGTGTATTTTGTGGAAATTTGCTTAGTTCATTTAGGTTCTCCAAGGTATTTCAGATGCATATTAAAACCTAATAACGTCAACTGTCCTGCAACATTACCAAAACAGACTATATACTCAGCTGTACCTCAACAAATTTAAGAGAACTGAAACTATACATTGTGTATTTTCTGACTATAATGAAATCAAATTAGAAATCAATAATAGAAAAATAGCTCAAAATCTCCAAACACTTGGAAACTAAACAGCACACTTACAGATAATCCATCTAGAGTCAAGGGTCAAAGAGAAAGTCTCAAGAGAAATAAAATAACACACCGAACTGATGAAAATTAAAATATTGGCTGTGCATGGGGGGTCATGCCTGTACTCCCAGCACTTTGGGAGGCTGAGGCGGGCAGATCACAAGGTCAGGAGTTCAAGACCATCCTGGCCAATGTGGTGAAACCCCGTATCTACTAAAAAAAAAAAAATTAAAAAAAAAAATAACTGAACATGGTGGCACATGCCTGTAGTCTCAGCTACTTAGGAGGCTGAGGCAGGGGAATCACTTGAGCCAGGGAGGCAGAGGTTGCAGTGAGCCGAGATGAAAAAGAGTGAAACTCCCTCTAAAAAAAAAAAAAAAAAAAAAAGAAGAAAGAAAATTAAAATTTTAATCTAATGTATCAAAATTTGCAGAGAAATTTATAGCACTAAATGCCCACATTAGAAAAAAAGGAAAAGTCTAAAATAAATAATCTAAGCATCTAACTCAGGAACCTAGTAAAGAAAGGGTAAAATAAACCCAAAACAAGCAAAAGTAAATAAAAAAGAGCAAAAACTGAAACAAAAACAGTGGAGAATATCAATAAACAAAGAACTGATTCTTTTTTTTTTTTTTGGGGGGGGGGACAAAGTCTCGCTCTATCGCCCAGGCTGGAGTGCACTGGTGCAATCTCGGTTCACTGCAGCCTCCATCTCCCAGGTTCAAGCAATTCTCCCACCTCAGCCTCCCGAGTAGCTGAGACTACAGGCACACACCACCACACCCAGTGAATTTTTGTATTTTTAGTAGAGACAAGGTTTCACCATGTTGTACAGGCTGGTCTCAAATTCCTGACCTCATGATCTGCCCACCTCAGTCTCCCAAAGTGCTGGGATTACAGGCATGAGCCACCACGCCTGGCAAAGAGCTGATTCTTCAAACATAATAAAATTGATAAAACTACTAGCAAGACTGACAAAAAAGACAGAAGACACAAACTACCAATATCAGGAATAAAACACGGGTCAGCACTGAAGACCCCACAGAACTCAAAAGGAAATAACGAAATACTATAAAGAACTCTACACATGTAATGAGGCCAGGCACAGTGTCTCACACCTATAATCCCAGCACTTTGGGAAGCCAATTTGGGTGGATCACAAGGTCAGGAGATCAAGACCATCCTGCCAACATGGTGAAACCCCATCTCTACTAAAATACAAAAAAGTAGCCAGGTATGGTGGCATGCACCTATAGTCCTAGCTACTCAGGAGGCTGAGGCAGGGGAAATCGCTTGAACCTGGGAGGCGGGAGTTGAAGTGAGCCAAGATCACACCACTGCACTCCAGCTTGGCAACAGATTAAGACTCCGGCTCAGGAAAAAAAAAAAAAAAAGTAGCTGGGATTACAGGTACGTGCCTATAATCCTCAGCTACTTGGGAGGCTGAGGAAGGAGAATTGCTTGAACCTGGGAGGCAGAGGCTAGAGTGAGCTGAGATCAAGCCACTGTACTCCAGCCTGGGCAACAAGTAAGACTCCATCTCAAAAAACAATCAAACAAACTAAAGAACTCTACGCATGTAAATATGACAACTTAGAAAAAATAGATTATCAAAAAACACAAACTACCACAAGTCACTACATAGAAAACACATAATTTGAACAGATCTACAAATTAAGGAACTTAAGTTCACAATTTAAAATTTCCCAAGAAAGAAATCTCCAGGCCCAGATAGTTTTACTGGAGAATTCTATAAAACATTTAAAAAATTAATTCTATACAATCTCTCCAAAAAATAGAACGGAAGGGAGCACTTCCCAATTCGTTTTATGAAGCTAGTTTTACCCCAATACCAAACCAGATAAAGACATTACAAAAAATTGAAAATTACAGAACAATATCCCTCATGTATATAGATATAAAAATCCTTAACAAAATATTAGCAAATACAATTCAGCCATAAATTAAAATAATTATATAACATGATGAAGTGGAGTTTATTCCAGCATCCAAGGCTGGTTCGGTATTCAAAAATCAATCAGTGTAGTCCAGCATATTAACATGCTTTTAGAAATTACACAATCACATCACTTGATATAGGAATAATATTTGACAAAATTCAACTTCCATTTGTGATAAAAACTCTTTAAAAAAATAGGAATACAGGCTGGGTGCGGTGGCTCACACCTGTAATCCCAGCACTTTGGGAGGCCAAAATGGGCAGACCACCTGAGGTCGGGAGTTCAAGACCAGCCTGGCCAACTTGGTGAAACCCTGTCTCTACTAAAAAACACAAAAATTTTGTTGTCTTCACAGCTTCTATCACTACCTGACATAGTACCTGTTTGTTTATTTATATGCCCAGCTCCAATCCTGTTTTGAACTCCAGAGTGGTAGAGAGGCTGTCCTATTCACTTAGAACATTGAGGTGCATAGAAGACACTCAACTCAATGAATAAATAAGACCATTCCTTTTTAAATTCATGTATATCTACCTTTGCCACTTTTTTCTTTCTTTCTTTCTTTCTTCCTTCCTTCCTTCCTTCCTTTCTCTCTCTCTCTCTCTCTCTCTCTCTCTCTCTCTCTCTCTCTCTCTTTCTCTCTTTCTCTCTTTCTTTCTTTCTTTCTTTCTTTTTTGAGACAAAGCCTCACTGTGCCGCCAAGGCTGGAGTGTAGTGGCGCCATCTCGGCTCACTGCAACCTCCACCTCCCAGGTTCAAGCAGTTCTTGTGCCTTAGCCTCCCGAGTAGCTAGGATTACAGGCACCTGCCACCACACCCAGCTAATTTTTGTATTTTTAGTAGAGATGGAGTTTCACCACATTGGCCAGGCTGGTCTCAAACTCCTGACCTCAGGTGATTCACCTGCCTCAGACTCCCAACATGCTGGGATTACAGGTCTAAGCCACAGCATCCAGCTGCAACTTTTAAGATAATAATGTCTCTGTTCACATACCCTTCAATTTATCCTGTGAGAAGCTCACTGCAATTCCTGATTATGAAGCCCTTCATCTTGAGTGAAAATTGTTCATGCACATTCTCTTTGAATTTTGCCTGTTGCTCATTCTCTGTGTTCATCTTCTAAATCGGCTACAAGATTCAAAATGAACTTCTCTACTATTCCCTTTACATCTTAAACTGTTCTCTTTCACACTTTCTCTCTTTAGCTCTCAGTGATAAAATCTGAGGAATATACCTTTCAGTTTACAGATCTCTCTTTAGTTGCCATTTCCCGAGCCCACTGCATTCTTTTTTTTTTTTCTTTCTTTCTTAGACAGAGTCTCACTCTGTCGCCCAGGCTGGAGTGCAGTGGTGCAATCTCAGCTCGCTGCAACTTCCCGCCCCCGGGGTTCAAGTGATTCTCCTGCCTCAGCCTCCTGACTAGCTGGGACTATAGGCGCCTGCCACTGCACCCTGTTAGCATTCTGTAATTACTATTATTTCAGTGACCATATTTTTCATTTCTAGAGTTGTATTTGATTTTTTTCAAATCTGCCTGGTGTATTTGAGAATTTCCTATCCATTTATAATACTTTTAATTTCTTTATCGTCTTTACAATATTATATAACTTTTATAGTCTTTATTTGGTATAATAGTTATATTATCTGAAGTTTTGGATGCTCAAATATGCTGTTCATTGAATCTCTTTCTGCTCACTTATAGAGAGCACTAAATCCAAGCCCCAAAACTTCATGAGACATGGACCGCAGTTAGAGATGGATTATAGTTATATATTCTCTACTACCCCCACTCCCACCCTAAGCCCGGGCTTAGACAGACAGCCTTCCTTATCTTCAACCTGTGAATATTGTGATATTTTTCCTAGTATGTATTTCACAGAGGGGTTAACTCTTCAAGAGCCTGGCTTTATAAAGAGTTCTCAGTTCCAACTCATACAAGTTCAAGGTGTTATCTTCTATCTCCTATCACAGCATGGCCATTAAAGCTCAGCAAATTCCTCAAGGCAACCTCAGCATTAGCTCACGTGCTTACAACTCTGGTAATCAGTTCCCTCTTTTTTTTTTAAAGCCCGTAGGTATATTTCCCTTGCTGTTTCATGAGCCAAGACATGCATTATTTAAAAAAAAAAAAAAAAAAAAAAAAGTTTGAAACATTTTATCCAGCATTGCTAGGTACCTTTAGCAGAAGAGCATTTAAATTAAAGAGTTCCCTTCCCATATTGCCATAGGGCTGGTTTTTATTCCTTTATAATTAAACCTACAAATGTTAAAAGATATCTAAGTTTATCAAAAAGTATCTAACTATACTTAAAATTTTTCAAATTTGAAAAAACGTTTTTATTATCCAACATACATTAAAATATCAGTTTATTCTTTTTTATCAGCCACCAAAGTAAAAATCAGAAATATCCTTTATAAGCTTGAATAAGTGCAAGACATGTTGTTGTGGAGAACAACGTGATTACAGGAAACCTGTTCTCCCAAGTTGCCAAAGTATGTTACAAACGTACTAATTAATTCTCTTGGGATTTTTTTAAATAGTACAACATTAATTAATCCTTACTATGTATGTATAAATCAGGTTTGTGGCAAAAAAAAATCAGTTTTATCCCCCACTTATAAGTAGGAAAATTTACCTGGAAATAAAGTGACAATGATGAGTTAATGATAAAGTACAGAATGGGTCAGGAGTGGTGGTATGCACCTGTCATCCCACTACTCAGGAGGCTGAAGCACGAGAATCGCTTGAGCCCAGGAGGCGGAGGTTGCAGTGAGCCGAGATCATGCCACTGCACTCCAGCCTGGATGACAGAGTGAGACTGTGTCTCAAAAAAATAAATACATAAATAAATTTTTTTAAGTACAGAATAAAGACTTCAGATTTTTTGTACAGTTAAAAAACAAACAAACAAACAAAAAAAACTTGTCAGGCACGGTAGTTCAAGGCCTGCAATCCCAGCACTTTGGGAGGTTGCCCTGGATAGATCACCTGAGGTCAGGAGTTCGAGACGAGCCTGGCTCACATGGTAAAACTCCATCTCTACTAAAAATACAAAAATTAGGGCTCAGCTGATGGCATGCACCTGTAGTCCCAGCTACTTGGGAGGCTGAGGCAGGAGAATTACTTGAACCCAGGAGGCAGAGATTGCAGTGAGCTGAGATCACAGCACTGTACTCCAGCCTGGGCAATAGAATGATACTCTGTCTCAGAAAAAAAAAGAAAGAAGGAAAGAAAGAAGGGGAGAGAGAGAGAGAGAAAGAAAAGAAAGAGAGAGAGAGAGAAAGAAAGAAAGAAAGAAAGAAAGAAAGAAAGAAAGAAAGGAAAGAAAGAAAGAAAGAAAACTTGACTATTATCTAGAAAATATGAAATATAAATATTTTCTATTAAAACATAAGTATACTAGTTATTATTTGCATATATGTAGTTAATGCTTGAAAATCTGTTTTTTATTCTTAAAATGTTTTAAAACAAAAAAAAGAACTAATCAATTCGAACTCTAATATTTTTTAAAATTCTCCTACTCCATCTTTTTTTCTACTTCCCTTCCTAAATCAAGGACCCGAAGAATCTGAGATCTCACATCTTCTTTATGTATAGTTTTCAAGATTTTCAAATAAGCAATTATTCACAGAAGAATGCACAAAGGACGCCTGAGCAAACTTAATTTTAGTTATGCATTCCAGAAAACTTTATAAATCCCTCCACTTAAAAAATACAATGATCAGCTAAATCTGCTATTAAAGAAGTATGTACAGTTGACAAATATTTTTAAAGAATTTAAGATTAATGAAATATCAAAGCACAAAAGAAAACTTAATATTAACTACCTTATCCAAAGCACTATTACTTCTATTAAAAAATCCCAGGTAAGTATGTCATCTTCTGAACACACAGAATGAATAATCTCAAAGGCTATTTTCTACTCCCCATAGTTGCTCACTCTATCTCACTAAAAGAAGTTGCACTAAATAAACACATCTGCTGCTGATCTTTGTCTGCCTTGCCTCTGGGATCTTAATCCACATGGAATATACCATTACTCTAGCCAAGAAGAAAGTAAGTTTTTTGTTTTAAGTGTTTTTTTGTTTGTTTGTTTTACCTTTGCTATATAGTTTTTTACTAAGCTAATGGGCAAAAGCATAAATATTTGCCATTAACTTTGTTTTAAATTTTGTTTCATCATTTCACATAATTTTTCTTGTTTCATTAGGGTTTAAAAGGTAATAATAAAACTCATTTCCCACATACTAGAATTAAATATTTTATTTCATTTTTTTGAGACAGTGTCTCTGTCTGTCACCTAGGCTGGAGTGCAGTGGCATGATCACAGCTCACTGTAACCTTGAATCCTGGATTCAAGCAATCCTCCCACATCAGCCTCCCAAGTGGCTGGAACTTCAGGTGCAAGCCACCACAGCCAGCTAATTTTTATTTTGTTTCGTTGAGACGGGGGTCTCACTATGTTGCTCAGGTTAATCTCAAACTCCTGGCCTCAAGTGATCCTCCCACCGTGGCCTCCCAAAGTGTTGGGATTATAAGCATGAGCCATGATGCCTGGCCCAATATTTTTTTAAAAATAAAAAAATAAATACAACTAAGATTCTTATCTTTATACTACAGAATTGAAATAGAAAATCTGAAGCTATTAATCTCACTGTCAATAGCCATGGAGAATTAATCCTACTTTAAATTAATCTTATTGTCAGAAAGGCACTTATTAGCCAATCTGTTAAACAGTATGAGGTTACTACAGATTCAAGACAGACCAGTGTTGTAATACTGTGACCTAATCTCTAATTTTACAGGTGAGGACAGGTTATGCAACATAGTTAAGATCGCCACTCACTGAAATCACCAGAAACAGAGCAGAGACTCTATTCCAGATGTTTTGTTCCCAGTCTCCAATGTATTCAATTGCCTCATGCTGCCCTTTAAATTCACTACTGTGGAACAACTGATTGAGCCAGGCTAGAACATATGAATTATTCTACATTAGTGAACTTCTCAGATCCCTGTAGCTTAACTCTTTAAATACCAATACTTTTTAAAGTTCTCAATTTTTTTGCTAGGAACCTCTCTAAAGTGAAAAAGCACAACTCCCGATTCCTTAGGTATTCCAGTTTAACGACTCTGACATCCCTATTTGCTTCAATACCAGGTTATGTGCCTTATGAATACATTCCTGTTATGCTACATGACCTCCTTGTGTTTTGTTTTCTTTTTGTTGTTTGTTTGTTTTAGAGATGGGGTCTTGCTATATTGTCTAGGATGAATTCAAACTCCTGGGCTCAAGTGATCCCCCTTCCTCAGGCCTCCTGAGCATCTGGGACTACAGGCATGTGCGACAATGCCTGGCTTGTCTTTCTTGTGTTAATTTTAGACCCCTCGGTGAACTCCCCATCATACTGGTTTTCCTTCAATACCTACTTTATTTGGGGGAGAATGAAGCAAAGAAAACAGCAACATGGTGGAGTCACGGTAGATGCTGATGGATAGTAAATGACAGAGAAAAAATGAATTATTTATTGTCCAGACTTTTAAAACATCATTTCTACTGGCTACAGTACTATTTAGAGTCAACTTAGCTGCACAGACCTTTGGCCTCCATATTAAAAGGTCCAAGTTTCATTGCACATGCCATGCTTTGAGGTTAGTCTTAATCTTGAATTTTAATATCAATTAATTTTGAATGCTTTTATTTCCTAAGAGATAACGGCATGGTTTCATATGTTATACTTTGGACAGACTGAGTTTTAAAAATGCAATTATTTTTCCTTTCATGCCCCTTGTAATGTTTTGAACAAATTTGAATGATGAAAGAGAGTAAAAGAGATATCAGTAAAAAAAATTTTTTAATTTTAAAAAAAGGTCCAGGTTTCTTCATTTTTTTTGAGTTTCTGCTATCATCTCTTGCTGGTATCTATGTGTTATTATCAACTAATTCCCCCACCTTCAATATCCTATTCAGTTTATTTAAGCTTATAAAAAATATAGCAAAAATATACTAAAGAAACACCAAATAAAGATTTGAGGATCTCTTCTATCACCAGATATATTAGCATGAACCCTGATTTACCTATGTGGGGTCTTTTTGTTTGCTTCTGAGTTGTTGATAGCTCTGGTTTCTGGGTAACTGACCTATAGAAAAGCCTGTAAAACTGGGCTGGGCATGGTGGCTCATGGCCTGGCATGGTGGTTCACACCTGTAATACCAGCACTTTGGGAGGCCAACGTGGGCGGATCACGAGGTCAGGGGCTCAAGACCAGTCTGGCCAACATAGTGAAACCCCATCTCTACTAAAAATACAAAAATTAGCCAGGTGTGGTGGCACAGGCCTGTAGTCCCAGCTACTCGGGAGGCTGAGGCAGGAGAATCATTTGAATCCGGGAGCAGAGGTTGCAGTGAGCTGAGACTGCGCCATTGCACTCCAGCCTGGATGACAGAGTGAGACTCTGTCTCAAAAAAAAAAAAAAAAAGTCTGCATACTTCTTTTTTTTTTTAAATTGAGACAGAGTTTTGCTCTGTTGCCCAGGCTGTAGTGCAATGGCACAATCTTGGCTCACCTCAACCTCCGCCTCCTGGGTTTAAACAATTCTCCTGCCTCAGCCTCGAGTAGCCGGATTACAGGCATGCACCACCATGCATGGTGTATTTTTAGTAGAGATGAGGTTTCTCCATGTTGGTCAGGCTGGTCTCAAACTCAAGTGATCTGCCCGCCTCGGCCTCCCAAAGTGCTGGGATTACAGGCAGGAGCCACCATGCCCGGCCCCTGTACGTCTCTTTAGGTCTATTCTGTGTGAATTCATATACAATGTCCTTAAAATAAAGCGTTTGCGATCAGCTTATGGACCCAAACTGATTCAAAGTAAATCTCTGACACTAAATCAGTGCTTCTCAAACTTTAATGTAAATGTAAATTACCTAGAAGCCTTGTGATAAATAAAGATTGTGATCCAGTGAGTCTGAGGCTGGGTTGCTGGCAAGATTCTGCATTGCTCTCAGGTGATGCTAAATCTGCTGACCCCCCATACTACACTTTTAGTAGCAAGGATCTACAACACATTCCTCTTTTTTCTCTCCTCTTTCTAAATTCTCTCATTCTTTTGCCTTTTCCTTTTCTTGCATTACTCTTTTTCTTGCTTTAAGTCTGTCAGTAGTAACCACAGTAAGTATTTAGTGCTGTAGGTAGTCCTTAAACCGATGAAGGTTCCCCAGTCTACAAGGTAAGCTATGAAAAAAAACAGTGCAGAAAGGTCATAATACTACAATAGTCATAAACCTTTTCTAAATGTGACCAAAAATAATATAGTCAATCCAGATGACATTATTTTTAGGATGTATTGTTATTTTGGTATATTTCTTAGCAGTTAAATGTTTTCCTTAGAATACAGCTCAAAAAAACTTATGATGTCATGTTTCTTAATAGGAAATCAAAACCTTTTAGTCATGTTAAGATTCAGTAACTGTTAAGATTCCAATGAACTGAACTGCTAATTATGAACAGAATGATGGTACTTGCACTAATCTTTATAACCTGTTAATGAATCTTTCTTTAGCCTACTCTAAAATTAGTAAAAAAAAAAAAAAAAATCTGCTACCAAGGATACCTAATTCTCAAAAGATGAGTTTTTTTTTGTTTGTTTGTTTGTTTTGTTTTGAGACAGGGTCTCACTCTTACCCAGGCTGGAGAGCAGTGGCATGATCATGGTTCAATGCAGCCTCGACTTCCCAAGCTCAGGTGATCCTCCCACCTCAGCCTCCTGAGTACCTGGGACTAAAGGCATGTGTGCCACCATGCCTGGCTAATTTTTTGTTTGTTTGTTTGTTTGTAGAGACTGGGTTTCACTATGCTGCCCAGGCTGGTCTCAAACTCCTGGGCTCAAGCAGTCGGCCCACTTCAGCTTCCCAAAATGCTGGGATTACAGGCATGAGCTCTTGCACCCAGCCAAGAGATCAGCTTTCCAGTGAACTTGTATATGCCTTACCATCTTATACAAATTTCACTTACGGTTGTGCTACACCAGATTGTATCAAACGCTCATAACTCTCATAAGAATTGCTAGATTTAGAATGAATCCTTTAATACAATAGTTGTTAGCATTTGTAACATACAGAAGTGTTGTTCTTCCAAAAAGACTCTAAGATCTTAATGTGCCTAATCAACAAGTCATAGTCTCATTTTACAGTGAAGAAACCTGAAGCACATCCAGGTTACACAACCGAGTGAACACAATGGAAACAGAATAAGTAACTTCTAACTTTAAAACCGTCTTATAGTCATTATACAGTATAGGTCGAACATTACTTAACTTTTAGTTACAGGAATGAATTTTTTAAACCAAAATTATATAAAATGGCTTCTCAATAACACTTAGAAGTACTGTTTCTCTATAACATTAGTCGCTTGACAATAGAGTGAGCTACACTGTAAGTGGAATCCACTCCTGTGGTATAGTTTTCACACGAGGAAATTGAACCAGATAATTCCATTCCATCGAGCCAGACAACAGTGCCTTCTAGTGGTCAAAGGAGAGCATAATCAGAAATGTCTTTGGGACTCTGGACTAAAACCAAAACATCTAAAATCTAGAAGCTAAGAAGGAAATTTTAAAAATACTGTATGACTTCTTGCAGATTTAAAGAAAATTTGCATTCCAGAATAAAATGAAGATATATAAAAAGAAATTACCCAAAAGCTCCAGTCACCACTCCAATTATGTAAATGTGGCCCCTGTTTTTTAACTACCACATTATTCTCTTCCACAGTTGGACTAGGATTTTCCTCTACATCTTCCTCTGTGACAAGGCTTGAATCCCCTTCATTTATCACCTAAAAACAAATATCAAATCATTAAATTATGTATTGAGAAATGGCCATTTAAAAAAGAATGTCCACAACATATACGTTAATTTTAAAAGGGCAATATTTAAATGTTTAGAAGACAATAATAAATATGTTTTTGTTTCAGTAGCTCATATAGTTATATATTGATTTTTATTTATTTTTTATTCTTTTTTTGTTGTTGTTGTTGTTTTGTTTTGTTTTGTTTTTGGGGACGGAGTTTCGCTCTCGTTACCCAGGCTGGAGTGCAATGGCGCGATCTCGGCTCACCGCAACCTCCGCCTCCTGGGTTCAGGCAATTCTCCTGCCTCAGCCTCCTGAGTAGCTGGGATTACAGGCACGCGCCACCATGCCCAGCTATATTTTTTATTCTTATTTTATTTTCTTTAGAGACAGTGCCTCAGTCTCGCACCCAGACTGGAGTGTAGTAGCCCAACCATAGTTCACTGTAGTTTCAAAACCCTTGGCCAAAGCAATCCTCCTGCCTCAGCCTCCTGAATAGCTGGCACTACAGGTGCACACCACTATGTCCAGCTAATTTTTGTTTTTTTTGTAGAAGCAACATCTCACTATGTTTCCTAGAGTGGTCTCAAACTCTTAGGCTCAAGCAATCCTCCTGCCTCAGTCTCCCAAAATGCTGGGATTATAGGCATAAGCCACCTCACCCAGTCAAGTTCACACATTTATACATGCAACAAAGGTTTTACAACTACTATTATTTACTAGGTAGTTTGGTTGGCACTAGGGATGCAAAGATGAATAAAGCAAAGTCCTTAGTCTCCAGAAATGCACAGTCTGCTAGAGGAGCAATAAATCATACAACGTAGGCCAGGTGCAGTGGCTCATGCCTGTAATCACAGCACTTTGGGAGGCCAAGGTGGGCGGATCACAAGGTCATGAGATTGAGCTCATCCTGGCCAACATGGTGAAACCCTATCTCTACTAAAAAATATATATTAAAAATCAACTGGGCATGGTGGCATGCACCTGTAGTCCCAGCTACTCAGGAGGCTGAGGCAGGAGGATCACTTGAACCCAGGAGGCAGAGGTTGCCGTGAGCCAAGACTGCACCACTGCACTCCAGCCTGGTGACAGAAGAAATTCCCAAAAAGATAAAATAAAATACAACATAATGGGAGTGTCCATTTGTACAACTATTTTGGAGAACAATTTGCAATGCTCAGTAGGAAAGAAGATAGACATATACTGCAATGAAGCAATTTAATATACACAGAGTCAGAATGTTTGTTAATACTAAGAAAGCGGAAATAACCTCACTGTCCATCAATAGAGAAATTAGTAAATAAGCTCTGATTTATACAAATGAAAGAGTTTAAACAAGTGAATAAGATGTGTCAGCTGTACAGGGTGGCTCACACCTGTAATACCAAAACTTTGGGATCACTTGAGTCCAGGAGTTCAAGACCAGCCTGGCCAACATAATGAAACCCTGTCTCTGCTAAAAATACAAGAAATTAGCCAGGCATGGTGGCCTTTAGTTCCAGCTACTCGGAAGCTGAGGCAGGAGAATTGCTTGAACCCAGGAGGCAGAGGTTGCAGTGAGCTGAGATCACATCTCTGCACACCAACCTGGGTGACAGAGCCAGACTGTCTCAAGAAAAAAAAAAATGGGCCCATTGGGTAATTGCTCATGTAAGAGCACTCATCAGGGAGTTTAAAAAAAGAAAAAAGAGGCCAAGCGCAGTGGCTCATGCCTGTAATCTCAGCACTTTGCAAGGCCAAGGTGGGTGGATCACCTGAGGTCAGGGGTTCAAGACCAGCCTGGGCAACATAGTGAAACCCCATCTCTACTAAAAATACAAAATTAGCCGGGTGTGGTAGCATGCTTGTAGTCCCAACTATTTGGGAGGCTGAGGCAGGAGAATCACTTGAATCCGGGAGGTGGAGGTTGCAGTGAGCCGAGATTGCCCCATTGCACTCCAGCCTGGGCAACCAAAGTGAAAATCCATCTCAAAAAAAAAAAAAAAAAGAAGAAGAAGAAAAGCAAAGAGAAAAAGAAAAAAGAGAATAGGGAGTAGGGGAGTAAGGAGGATCAGCCATTATAAAAGCATGTGGGGCAGGTGCAGTGACTCATGCCTATAATCCCAGCACTTTGGGAGGCTGAGGCAGGAGGATCGCTTCAGCCCAGGAGTTTGAGGCCAGCCTGGGCAACAGAGTGAGATCCTGTCTCTACAAAAAAAAATGTCAAAAAATTCGCCAGGCATAGTGGCATAGGACCACCTCCTGCGGTCCCAGATGTCCAGGAGGCTGAGATGAGAGGACCGTGTGAGCCTGGGAGGTTGAGGCTGCAGTAAGCTATTATCACACTACAGCACTCCAGCCTGGGTGGCAAAGCAAGACCCTGTCTCAAACAAAAAAACAAGCAAGCAAAACAGCATCTGGTGAACCAAGATCCTTAAATCCTCTTCTGCTGCTGCTCAACTTAAGCTTGAGGTTGTTTTTTTTGAGACAGAGTCTCACTCTGTCGCCCAGGCTGGAGTGCAGTGGCGTGACCTCGGCTCACTGCAACCTCTACCTCCCGGGTTCAAACAATTTTCCTGCCTCAGCCTCCCAAGTAGCTGGGATTACAAGCATGCACCACCTCACCCAGCTAATTTTTGTATTTTTAGTAGAGATGGGGTTTCACCATGTTGGCCAGGCTGGTTACAAACTCCTGACCTCAAGTGATTGGTCCGCCTCAGCCTCCCAAATGCCGAGATTATAGGCATGAGTCACTGCACCCAGGCAAACTTGAGGTTCTTAAACCCTGTAAATAACCATTGCCACTGGGGAAGCCCCTAACCCTGATGATACTGATTTAAGGGCCTCTGGAGAAAGACATTTGTAAACATGAGAGGGTAGAAAGGGCCTCCTCCACCTGAAGTATATCCAGTAACCTCCAAAAAGAGAGGGAGAAACAAACAAACCTGGATATAAGGGGAGGAAACATCCAACAGCAGAACAACAAAAACTGAAACTGAAGTCCGTACATTGATCTAACAGGACGTACAGAATTTATTAAGATAATTTATATAATAAAAGATAAAAGATTGGCTGTTGTGCCTCTACCACATAGGTTCTAAGTTAACTTCAACACCTGCTAAAGTGCAGCAACTGGCAAACCTTCATGACTTTAATCAATAATGGGTCTCAAATTACAGTTATACCTAGAGCTCCCACTAAGTTTAAACAAGGCATCCCCTACAATCTTAGGGGAGTCAGTCAACATAAAACAGACAACAAACAGGTATGCCTCACTTTAATCATCAGAAGTATTCCTTTGCCTAAATTCTCCATGATCATGGTATACATTGCCCTAAAATATCCTATTATGGCCCTGGACACTCTGACTCAGTGAGCAATAAACTAAATTTAAAACAAGTCTTTAGAGCTTACAAATTGGCTTCCAAAGAAGTGGGACCCCAGGCTAGGTATGTTGGCTCACACGTGCAATCCCAACACTTTGGGAGACTGAGGCAGGAGGATCACTTGAGGCCAAGAGTATGGAGGATGCGCTGGGCAATATAGCAAGGCCCCCTCTCTACAGAAAAAACTGAAAGATCAGCGAGGTATGGTGGCACACACATGTAGTCCTAGCTCCTTGGGAGGCTGACGTGGGAGGATTGCCTGAGTCCAAGAGTTGGAGACCACAGTAAGCTGTGATTGCACCACTGCACTCCAGCCCAGGTGACAGAGCAAGACTCTGTCTCAAAACAAACAAAACAGTGAGACCCCATGGACCACCACCCTCAATGCCCAGTTAAAATTATACAACCCAATATAAAACAAAACAGGGCCTTCAAGGACTGAAACTTGTTATATAAGACCTACTTCGGCCAGGTGCAGTGGCCCACGCCTTTAATCCCAGCACTTTGGGAGGCCAAGGTGGGCGGATCACGAAGTCAGGAGTTCAAGACCAGCCTGTCCAACTTGGTGAAATCCCATCTTTACCAAAAAAAATACAAAAATTAGCTGGGCGTGGTGGCACATGCTTGTAATCCCAGCCCCTCAGGAGACTGAGGCAGGAGAATCGCTTACACCGGGGAGGCATAGGTTGCAGTAAGCCAAGATTGTGCCACTACACTCCAGGCTGGCAACAGAGCGAGACTCCATCTCAAATAAATAAATAAATAAAGACCTACTTCATGAAAGAGTAATAATTCCTACTGCTTCTCCACTTAACAGCCCAATTTGGCCCTGTTAAACTTGGTAAGAATGAATGGTGCCTCATGATTCATTAATGCATCCTCGATGACGTCCTTTTACCCAGGAAGGCCCCTATACCCAATATTATTGAAATTACTGACTATCCAGTCCACAACTAGTAAATACTTTGCTGTTATAGATTTGGCTAAAATGGTCCGTTCAGTGTTTCTTTCAACACCTCCTCAGCCACAATTGGTCTCCTCCAGAGAAACCTAATATCCCTTTACCTGTCTACCCACAGAGTACCTCCACAGTCTTGCCATCATACCCGGTCTCGACAGGAAAGATCTTAACTGCATCCAATTTTCTCCAGGAGCACAGGTCTAACATTCCACTGATGACATCCTCCTCTAAGGACAGTCTTTTAACATACAAAGGAGCTCACAAAAGGGGTTGTTGGGCCATTGAGCTACACATAGTGTAAGGCCTACCACCTTGGTCAACTTTCTGAAAATAATTTGGTCTCTGTCACCCAGGCTGGAATGCAGTGGCACAAACACAGGTCACTGAGGTCTCAGCCTGCTGTGCTCAAATGATCTTCCTGTCTCAGCCTCCTGAATAGCTAGGACTACAGGCACCACACAACCATGCCTGGCTAACTTTTTTTTTTTTTTTGTGGTAGATACTGGGTCTTGTTATGTTGCCCAGGCTGGTCTCAAAGTCCTGTCCTCAAGTGATACTTCCTTCCGCCTTGGTGTCCCAAAGTTCTGGAATTACAGGCATGAGCCACTGAACTGGGCCACAATGGCTTACTTAAATTCAAATTCAATTAAATGAAAAATGGTGCATGTCAGTCATCAATCAAACATCAAGGGTGAATTGTCACAAGTCTCAGTCTATTTCATTTGCCTCACCCCTCCGTCTTCCTCTTCTGGACCTCATCTGGGCAAGCTGATAAGAAAGCTTGTGGCTGTGCTCAGTGGTTCACACCTGTAATTCCAGCACTTTGGGATGGGGGCAGATCACAAGGTTATGAGATCGAGACCATCCTGGCCAACATGATGAAACCCCATCTCTACTAAAAATACAAAAAAAATTAGCCAAGTGTGGTGGTACGCACCAGCTACTTGGAAGGCTGAGGCAGGAGAATCACTTAAAACCCAGGAGGCGATGAGAATCGCTTAAAACCCAGGAGGCGGAGGTTGCGGTGAGCCGAGATAGCACCACTGCACGCCAGCCTGGGGGAAAGAGCAAGACTCCATCTCAAAAAGAAGAAAAGAAAGAAAGCCTGGTTGTACCTTCCTTCATCTTGGGTGGGAAATTCAAGCAATCTCCTGTCTGCATACAGGAACTCTCACCCTGGCCCCACTCCCTAACCCAGAAAAAAAGACCTGGAGCCAGTCTTTTCCTGAGGCTCTTTTAAGCCTTTTGGTGCTGCTTCAGAGACCTGCCTTGCTCTCCCCAGAGACCTCAATTATGTAAGTAAAAGGCTTTTTCATACCCTCATGGTGTGTGTGTGGCATCATCAGTTTCTACACCTGAACAAATTTGGTGTGGGGGTTCATTCTGGCTTTCTGGAGTGGTTACAATAGATTCCTGTCTCTCTAACTTATCAGCTGTGTGGTCCTTAGCAAAGTCAATCTCTGTACATCTGTTTCTTTACAATAGAGGAAATAATTATCTCTAGTCTGGACAATAAGCTTATTGAGAGCAGGGATCAGGCCTGTGTTAATTACCATTTAATCCTGAGCACCCAGTGCCAGGGACATAGTTGAATCAGTGACTGATTGGGTTCATGAATATCCAGCTTGACTATTTCATAGTAATGTTTTTCAAATCAAGTGAAATAACACACTCATTTGTTCATTCAACAATTATTTGTGTACCTCCACCAATCTGTAAACGGTAGTGCTCTTCAGAAGATACAGCACTGACCACATTTTCTCTAAAAGTAAAATATATACGCATAAGCCAATATAGAAGGAGGACGGCGTTCAGAAATGCAGGCGCACCTCCAACAAAAGCGGAGCTTCACCCTGAATATTAACAAGCAAGTTTTCCATTTTGTCAAATAAGGTAGTAAACAAATAACAAAACCAGACTAGTTGAAACCAGAAACCTGGCTGACAGCACAGTGATTTAAAATGATCACTGTGTAACAGGGCCGAGGATGAAAGGAAGGAGGCGAGGCTGGAAAAACTAACACTGAGTCAGAATCCCAACCATGGGGCCTGACCCGAGGGGGCCTGAGCCTGAGACATCCGCATCAGCACATTTCTGGCCAAATTCAAGCCCTCAGCGCCCACAGGGAAGCAGACGTTCCCACCACCGCCCGGAGGGAAAGGGCTCCCGGAGGCACAGGCAACCGTTTCCTCGGTAACAACTTTCCCTGTGACTCCAAAGAGCTCGAAGAACAGGGAAGGGAGGGATTAACTGTAATCTGAGAAGGTCCGAGCAATCACCGTGAGAAAAGTCGGGTAAAGCCTCCGGTGGGAACCGCCCCCAGCGAGGCCGGCTTACCTGGCGTACAGCCCGAGCGCCCTCCATCGCGGCTCCCCCGGCCACCGCGGCACCGCCCCGCGCCCACCGCCAGTGCGCTCTGCGAGCCCCGGGCTCCTCGCGCCTCCTCCGCCGGCCCTCCCG
>NW_022436980.1:7179145-7332576 GCF_009761245.1 Sapajus apella
TTGTTGCCTAGGTTGGAGTGCAAGGGCGCGATCTCCACTCACGGCAACCTCCGCCTCCCGAGTTAAAGCGATTCTCCGGCCTCATCCTCCCGATCAGCTGGGATTACAGTCATGCACCACCACGCCCGGCTAACTTTGTATTTTTAGCAGAGACGCGGGGTTTCTCCATGTTGGTCAGGCTAGTCTCGAACTCCCGACCTCAGGCAATCCGCCTGCCTTGGCCTCCCGAAGTGCGCCCTTGTTCCTTCCAATAAAGGACTGAAGTTACTGATAAAACGCTGTTACCTATTGTAGATCCTTGGTTCTGTAAACCAAAAATAAAATGCTAAGGCCCCCAAGCCATCTGAATGGGCCCCTACTCTTGGCCAAGAGCATTCCAGATTTAACTTCTTTAATATCTAGTTCAGGCCATGATGAAAGAGGGGATTGGACATGCCTCATTAACATCAACACAGACCTTAAGTATGATAAGAAATATTCATCATCTATTCCCTCGGAAGCCTGCTACTTGGAGGCTCCATCTGCATGATAAAACCTTGGTCTCCACTCCCCCTTATCTTAACTCAGACTTTCCTTTCTACTGATAATAACCCTTTTTTTTTCTTTGAGACAGGATCTGGTTCTGATAGCCCGGCTGGAGTGCAGTGGCACAATCTCAACTCCCTGCAACCTCGGCCTCCCAGGCCCAACCAATCCTCCCACCTCAGCCTCCCAAGCAGCTGGGACTACAGGCGCGTGCCACTATGCCTAACTAGTTGCTTGTTCGTTTGTTTGTTTGTTTGTTTGTTTGTTTGTTGAGACGGGTTTTGCCATGTTGCCCAGGCTGGTCTCAGACTCCTAGACTCAAGCAGTCCACCCATTTTGGCTTCCCAAAGTGCTGGGATTACACGTGTGAGCCACAGCACCCAGCCAATAATAATTCTTTCAATCAATTGCCAATCAGAAATATTTAAATGTACCAATGACCTGAAAGTTCCCCCTTCTCCCCTTTAGAGTTGTCTCCCTTCCAGACTGAAACAATCATGTAAATCTTGTATTGATTGATGTATCGTCTGCCCAAAATATATAAAAGCAAGCTGTGCTCTAACCACCTTGTTCACATGTCGGGACTTCCTGAGACTGTGTGACGGGTGTGTCCTTAACCTTGGCAAAATAAATTTTCTGAATTAACTGAGACCTGTCTCAGATATTTGGGGTTCAGAGTTCCCAACCAAACTGCTATTTTAAAAAAGACATTCTAGACCAGGCATAGTGGCTCACTCATGTACATACAGCACTTTGGGAGACTGAGGTGGGAGGATCATTTGTGCCCAGGAGTTCAAGACCAGCCTGGGCAACATAGGGGGACCCCCTCTCCAGACAAGAAAGAAAATAAAGAAAGAGAGAGAAAAGTGAGAAAGAGCAAGGAAGGAAGGAAGGAAGACATTCTAGAACAATGGAGGAACAGCGGATATGAATATAGACTTGATGTTACAGGATAATCAATGATTTATGGATATTCATTTATGGATAATTAATAATTTTTGGCTATGTTGGAGGGTGTCTTTATTATTAGGAAACTCACACTAAAGTATCTAGGAGTTCCCTGGTATTCATGGGGATGTAAAAAAAACTAAAAGAAAAGTATTTAGGAGTGAAGTATCACCATGTCTGCAACTTGCTTTCAGATGCTTCCACGAAGATGAATACAGACAGAACAGAATGGCGAAATGTTAATTACTGGCGTTAAGTGGAGGGTATAACACTATTCACTGATTCTTTTATTATTTACATATATTTAAAAATCATAATGTAAAGCTGAAGAGATGAAAAAGAGTTGAATCCAGTTTCACAAAAAGTAGGACACTGAGTATATTTCTTTTTTTGTTTGTTTGTTTGTTTGAAACAGAGTCTCACTCTGTCACCCAGTCTGGAGTGCAGTGGTACAATCTTGACTCACTGTAACCTCCACCTCCCAGGTTCAAGTGATTTTCCTGCCTCAGCCTCCGTAGTAGCTGGGACTACAGGCGCCCACCACCCTGGGAGGGTGCCCGCCCAGTACTTTGGGAGTCCGAGGCGGGCAGATCACCAGGTCGAGAGATCGAGACCATCCTGGCCAACATGGTGAAACCTTGTCTCTACTAGAAATACAAAAATTAGCTGGGCGTGGAGGTGAGCACCTGTAGTCTCAGCTACTTGAGAGGCTGAGGCAGGAGAATCACTTGAACCTGAGAGGCGGAGGTTGCAGTGAGCCAAGATCACGCCATTGCACTGCAGCCTGGCAACAGAGCAAGATTCTGTCTCAAAAAAAAAAAAAAAAAAAAAAAATTGTGTTCTATTGAACATAAAAAACTTCATAGAACACCAATATTAAGCAAAGCCACTGAATTATCATAATAGAATAGGACAAAAAGAAGGCCACTGTGTAATCATGTCTAAACACAGACAAAAACATGGACACGGTTCAAACCACAGAAATGACTATCTCCCTATCCTGCCTAATATGACTGACTGCTGCCTCTTTCCCAATCACAGCTGTATAAAGCTTCACTTTATTCCACCTACCTTCTAGATAAGATGTATTAAGTTACCCAATCAGAATTACCACAGCTTCTTGGCAACATCTAATCCAGGACAAAGCTCCACTTCTTGAATCCTCAAAACATCACTGAACACAAACCCAAATCCTGTAGTAAGACCTTTCTAACACCCTTTCGCTGGGATGTCCTCCTGGTTCTCCACGGTGTTCTCTCACTCTCATTGCAGTGAATCAATAAATGCAATATTGTCCAACTACAGCTATGGTTCTCCTGGACTTTGGCTGAAGAGCGTTGATATGTTTTGCAGTGAAATAGAGCATAAGGTGAAAGTGAATATGGAAGACAAGTTGTTAGAAGTTCAAAGAGAAAGGAGAAATTATGAAATACTTAGGAGCACAGGGAATGAACTGACTGATGTTTTAGGAAAACAGTAAAGCAGTAGCATTGCTGGGCAAAATAAATGCCTAATTGAGAGTAATGGTCATGAATTTAAAGTGAAATCACACTATTAAGTAAACGGCTCCCAGAAATCCATATGGAAAAACCACAGTCAAGTTAAAAACTGCTAGATATATGTCAGAAAGTTCATGGAAAAGGAAATACAAGTGTTTCTTAAAAATATAAAAGATCCAGCCGGGCGTGGTGGCTCACGTTTGTAATCCCAGCACTTTGAGAGGCTATGGAGGGTGGATCATGAGGTCAGGAGTTCAAGACTAGCATGGCCAACACAGTGAAACCGTGTCTTACTAAAAATACAAAAAATAGCTGGGCGTGGTGGTGGACTCCTGTAATCCCAGCTACTTGGGATGCTGAGGCAGGAGGATCACTTGAACCCAGGAGGCAGAGGTTGTGGTGAGCTGAGATCATGCCCTTGCACTACAAACCAGGAAGAATGAGAGTCAATCTGAAAAAAAAAAAAAAATATATATATATATATATATATATATATGATCCTCAGTTTCATTCAGAATAACATAGAAATTGAAACCACACTGAAATACCATTTTTCACTTATTAGATTAACAGAAGTACAGAAATTTGAAAATGCATTCTGTTGACAAGACTGTGGGGATACAAGACTGTTATAATGGAGGTGTAAAGTAATATAGCAAATTTGGCAATAGCCACAAAAATTATAAGATGCATACACTCTTGCAGCAATACCAATTTCTGTGATTTTTCCTATAGATTTAATTGCACACATGCAAAATAATGTGCAAAGTTATTCCTAGAAGAATAGTTTGTAGTAGTAAAAATTGAAAACAAATCATCATCAATCGAGGACTGGTTAAATAAATAACATACCTCCATCCATTGGAATTTAAAATTCTATGCAGTTTCATAATAATTTTAAAAAGAATGAGGAGGAGCAACATCAGCAAAAATGGCAGAGTAGGGAACTTCAAAAGCCTGTACTTCCACAAAAGCAGCAAATAAGGTGGCAAGAGCTGTTAGAAACAATTTATTCAGAACTCTAGAATGTCTCCAAAAACTTACCACAATCAGGGGAATGCTCATTAAGAAAAAACAGCTGAGTCTCATTAAGAGACTTTTGTGACATTTTAGTCATTATTTATTTGTTTGTTTGTTTGAGACAGAGTCTCAATCTGTCACTCAGGGTGGAGTGCAGTGGTGCAATCTCAGCTCACTGCAACGTCCACCTCCCGGCTTCAAACGACTCTCTGCCTCAGCCTCCCAAGTAGCTAGGATTACAGGTGCCCACCACCATGCCCGGCTAATATTTTGTATTTTTAGTAGAGATGGGGTTTTACCATCTTGGTAAGGCTGGTCTTGAACGCCTGACCTCGTGATCCACCTGCCTTGGCCTCCCAATGTGCTGGGATTACAGGCGTGAGCCACCGAGCCTGGCCATGACATTTTATTTTAACTCACCCTGGTACCATCCCCCACTCTACAACAGCCCACATTCCTGGTACTGACTCCTAGTATCAGAGGTAGCAGTACTGACCTTATTCTGGGGAAATTGGTTTCTGTTTACTTTGACCTGTTTGGCGGCTCCAAACAGGACTTGTTTGCCTTATTTGATCTCAGAATTCTCCCAAGGTTAGGACGCCTGTCTTGGGCAGGTGTTGGTGGGGGGATTTTGGTGGAGGGGCAGGTAGAGTATTTATTGAAAACATTTGAAGGCAAATATATTATCAGTATCACTTGGGGCAAGGGATAACAGTTAAGGCAAATAATAGACAATCTGGAAAGTTTAACAGGAATACCTGGAAAATGGGAATCATTGGGAAATAAGGGCTTTGAAAAACTCTCACAAATTCCTGGGAATCCAGAAGGCCACACTCATGCCTAGAGCTGGGAACATGCTCAAAACAGACCTAAGAAGGCCCTAAACTTCCACTTCTGGCTGACTTTCTGCTCAGCTAAGGCAGAGATATAAACTGCCTGGCTGGGTGTTAACAGGCATGCCCAACACACACAGAAAACCCATCTTTAAAGACTGGAAGATAACTCTTAATTTCTGCATGTATTTTTCTTCTTCTGTTTTTATTTTTTTCTAATCTGACAGAACAGAGACTTATTAGACCACATATAACAAAAAATATAAATTTTACAAAATTAGTTCAACTTGTATGATATACCTAGAATAGTCAAATTCACAGAAAAAGAAAGTAGAATGAGTCTGGGTGCAGTGGCTCATGCCTGTAATCCCAGCACTTTGGGAGGCCAAAGCAGGTGGATCACTTGAGGTCAGAAGTTCGAGACCAGCCTGACCAACATGGTGAAACCCTATCTCTACTAAAAAATACAAAAATTAGCCAGGCATGCTAATGTACGCCTGTGATCCCAGCTACTGGAGGGGACTGAGGCAGAAGAATCACTTGAACCTAGGAGTCAGAGGTTACATGAGCCGAGATCATGCCACTGCACTCTAGCCTGGACGACAGAGACTCTGTCTCAAACAAACAAACAAAAAAAAAGTAGAATGGTGGTTTCCAGGGGCCATGAGGAGGGCAGAATGGGGCTTTATTTAACGGGTTAAAAGTTTCAGTTTGGGGTGATGAAAAAGTTCTGGAGATGTGATGATTATGCAATATAAATGCACCTAATGTCACTGAACCATACTGAAAATGGATAAAATGGTAAATTTTATTTTGCATATATTTTACCATAATATAAAAATGTAGTTTATAAAAGATACCAACAAACCACAAATAAAGATTAAAATAAGCAGCAACAATAAACCCTGGGGAGGCATACAACCTGCTTTTCAAAATTGCTGCATTATGCTGGGTGCAGTGGCTCACACCTGTAATCCCAGCACTTTGGGAGGCTGAGGTATAGGTGGGTCACCTGAGGTCAGGAGTTCAAGACCAGCCTGGCCAACATGGCGAAACCCTGTCTCTACTAAAAATACAAAAATTAGCCAGGCACAGTGAGGAGTGCCTGTAGTCTCAACTACGCATGAGGCTGAGGCATGAGACTCTCTTGAACCGGGGAGGCGGAGGCTGCAATGAATCAAGATTGCACCACTGCACTCCAGCCTGGGCAATAGAGCAAGACTCTGTCTCAAAATAAAAACCCCCAAAAACAAAACAAAACAAAGTTGCTGCACTATAATATTCAAAATGTCCAGTTTTCAACAAAAAAATTATAAGGCATGCAAAGAAACAAGAAAGTTTCACCCATATACAGGGAAAAATAATAGAAACAACCCCTAACTAAGCCTGAGCATTAGGCAGACAAAACTTTTAATCAGCTATTTCAAATATGCTCAAAAAGCTAAAAGAAATCAAATTCAAAAGAGAACCCATGGGAACAATGTCTCACCAAATAAAGAATATCAATAAAGAGATATAAATTACAAATGAACCACATAGAAACTCTGGAGTTGAAAAATACAATACCTGAAATGAGAAATTCACTAGAGTAAGTCAAATAGACTTGAGCAGACAGAGGAAAGAATCAGCAACTTGAAAGAAGGTCAATTAAGATTATTCAGCCTGAGGAGAAGAAAGAAAAAAAAAGTGAAGAAAAATGAACAGAATCCACAAGACCTGTAAGACACTACCAAGTTGACCAACATATACAAAATGGGAATTCCAGAAGGAGAGAAGAAAGAAAGAATATTTGAAGAAATAATGGCCTTAAAAAAATGAGGAAACTCTTTATACATTGATATATAAAGACCTATAAGAAATGTTGTCAAAGTAAGTAAGATGCAAAACTATACATTGTGCCAAAAATGCATACTCTGAATCTAACTGTGAGGAACCAGACAAACTGAAAATGAGGCATATCACTTGAGCTCTTCAAAAATGTCAAGCTCATAAAAGGCAAAGAAAGACTGAAGTATTGGCCGGGCACAGCCATTGTACTCCAGCCTGGGCAACAGAACAAGACTCTGTCTTCAGAAAAAAAAAGAAAGACTGAAGTATTGTTTCATACTAAAGAACACTAAAGACCTATAACAACTAGATCCAATGTGTGATTTTGTCTTGGATCCTGAATCAGAAACTTTTTTTTTTTTTGAGATGGAGTCTCAGTAGTGCGATCTCGGCTCACTGCCACCTCCACCTCCCTGGTTCAATCAATTCTCCTGCCTCAGCCTCCCAAGAAGCTGGGATTACAGGTGCAGGTCACCACAACAGACTAATTTTTTGTATTTTCCATAAAGACAGGGTTTTACCATGTTGGCTAGGCTGGTCTTGAACTCCTGACCTTGTGATCTGTCCGCCTTGGCCTCCCAAAGTGCTGGGATTACAGGCGTGAGCTACCATGCCCAGACTCAGAAACATTTTTTTGGTTGCTGTTTTTATTATAAAGGACATTACTGGGACAACTGGAAAACTTTGAATAAAGTGTAGGTTCGATTATAGTATTGACTCAATGTTAATTTCCTGCTTTTGGTTTTTGAGACAGAGTCTTGTTCTGTTGCCCAGGCTGGAGTACAATGGCTGTGCCCGGCCAATACTTCAGTCTTTCTTTGCCTTTTATGAGCTTGACATTTTTGAAGAGTTCAAGTGATATCCCTCATTTTCAGTTTGTCTGGTTCCTCACAGTTAGATTCAGAGCATGCATTTTTTGGCCCTATGTATAGTTTTGCACCTTACTTTGACAAAATTTCTTGTAGATCTTTATATATCAATGTATAAAGAGTTTCCTCATTTTTTTAAGGCCATTATTTCTTCAAATATTCTTTCTTTCTTCTCTCCTTCTGGAATTCCCATTTTGTATATGTTGGTCAACTTGGTAGTGTCTTACAGGTCTTGTGGATTCTGTTCATTTTTCTTCACTTTTTTTTTTCTTTCTGTTCCTCAGACTGTGTCATACAGTCTGGAGTGCAGTGGCACGATCTCAGCTCGCTGCAACCTCTGCCTCTTGGTTTCAAGGAATTCTCCTGTCTCAGCCTCTCAAGTAGTCCCAGGTACACACCACCACACCTGGCTAATTTTTGTATTTTAATTGAGATGGGATTTCTACTGGTCAGGCTGGTCTGCAACTGCTAACCTCAGGTGGTCCGCCTACCTTGGCCTCCCAAAGTGCTTGGATTACAGGCATGAGCCACTGAGCCCAGCCAATTTTCTGGTTTGTTTGTTTGTTTGTTTGTTTTTTCATAATTATACTATGGCTAGGTATGGGGATGTTTTTGTTTTAGAAAATGCAGTCATGCACTCCGTAACAATGTGTCAGTCACTGCATTCAACAGTGAACCACAGGAAAACAGTGGTCCCATAAGATTACAATACAATATTTTTACTGTGCCTTTTGTATGTTTGGATACACAAATACTTCTCGTTGTGTTACAGTTGTCTTCAGTATTCAGCATGCTAACATGCTATCCAGGTTTACAGCTCAGGAGGAATAGGCTATTCCACATAGCCTAGGTATGTAGTAGTGATACAGGAGACAGAATTTAGGCAGATAGTAAGGGTAAAAGAGTCCTTGGCAGAATTTCCCTTTTAACAAAAAGCAGCCCCCAAATCATTTCTTTTCTAACAAAGAGCAGCCTGAAAAATCAAGCTGCAAACATAGATAAACAAGCTAAAAAGCTTGCACAGGTGAATGCCAGCCTGTGCCAAAAGAAAAGGGCTACCTGGAAGCCAGGCATGTTCAACATGGAGGCTCCATTTTCCCTTTTCTTTGTCATCATGTGTACAGTAAAGAGGCAGGCAACGTGGTGCCTGGCCAGGTAGAGAACCATCTGCATAATGAAAGATAAGGGTGGGGCAGCCAGCTTCTTTGTATGCTGTGCAAACAGCACACCTAGTCCTAAACAGTTCCTCACGTACTATGCAAATGAAACGCCTGATCCGACCAATCTTTTGTGCCCTATGTAAATCAGATACCACCTCCTCAAGCTCATCTATACAACCTTGTGCATTTCACCGTGGAAGCAGCAAGCCACATTCTCCGGCACCCCTCTTTCTGCAGCAGAGACAGCTTTTCTCTTTCTTTAGCCTATTAAACTTCTGCTCTGAACCTCACACTGGTTTGTCCACGTCCTAGTTTTCCATGGCCCTGGGACAACGAGCCTCAGGTATTACCTCAGACAACATCACTTCAGTAGGATCTACCATCTAGATTTCTGTAAGTACATGCTATGATGTTGGCACAACAGTAAAATTGCCTAATGACTCATTTCTCAAAATGTGTCCCAGTTGGTAAGTGACGTATGACTTTATACACTGATATATTTGATCTAGCTCACCCACATGTGTTGGGAAAAGCAGCAAAGGAGAAAGGACTTACAGAGTGCCTACATAAATTGGTTATGAGTAACACATAAACAAGGAACAACAAACTGTGGAAGGCCGCAGGAGGCCTCTGAGGAGGAAGGCGTCTCCATGCCTCATGTTCCGGTGCAGGGTGACCTCGGCTCTGTTACTATAAACATTGTGCTCAAGGACATAAAACCCCTTCGTAGCACTATGACGTAGCCAGACTCGTAGGCTCCTTGTAAGGTCGGTATTCCACCAGCTGCACATAGATAATAAGCTAAAGATAATCACATGTTCTTGTTTTGTGAAATTCCCAAACTGCCACTGTTATCAGTCCTTAGAATGACATCCCAGTTCCAGCTCACTGATTCACTCCACCGTCACTCCACCCCTACCCTGTAGATCAAAGTAATTGTAATCAATAAGTAGTGTGCATGATCAGAGCTCGGGGCCTTCATTGTCTCCTCCTGTAATAAGTGTTGGCCCCTTGGTCCCACTCTTTGCATTCCTTTTTGATTATATTTTTTTTTTGAGGCGGAGTTTTGCTCTTGTTACCCAGGCTGGAGTGCAATGGCACGATCTCGGCTCACCGCAACCTCCGCCTCCTGGGTTCAGGCAATTCTCCTGCCTCAGCCTCCTGAGTAGCTGGGATTACAGGCACGTGCCACCATGCCCAGCTAATGTTTTGTATTTTTAGTAGAGACGGGGTTTCACCATGTTGACCAGGATGGTCTCGATCTCTTGACCTCGTGATCCACCCGCCTCGGCCTCCCAAAGTCCTGGGATTACAGGCATGAGCCACCGCACCCGGCCCTCTTTGCATTCTTAATCTGTCTTTTTCTCATTCCTTTGTCGCCACCGAACACGGGGTACCCATGGGTGATGTAGGGCTGGATCCCTACAAAATGCTTCAGAAAAAAAGTGATGTGCCGAGAGAGAATAGTAAATAAAGCAAACATGAAAATGTTAATAATTGAGTAAAGGTTTTATGGGAAGCCTTTGTACTATTCTCGTAACTTTCCTTATTTCAAATAAATAAAAACCATTATAACTCAAAAAATAAAGTGAAGCTAGCCCACGCAATTGTGTATTTTTTTTTTTTAGTTGCACAAATGCAAACACAGAAAGGACACAGTTGGATTTAATTAGGAATTTTGGAGGGTTTCTTGAGAAAGGGTGACTCTGTATTACTCAAGCTGGAGTGCAGTAGCAAGACGACTGCTCACTGTAGTCTCAGCCTTCTGGACTCTAGTGATCCACCTCAGCCTCCCAAGTACCTGGGGCCACAGGTCCACACCACCACATTCAGCTAGTTTTTTTGGGTTTGGGGGGATTTTATTTGTGATTTGTAGAGACTGGGTCTCCCTATGTTACACAGGCTGGTCTTAACTCCTGGCCTCAAGAGATCCTCCTGCTTTGGCCCTCCCGAGTGCTGGGGTTACAGATGTGAGTCACTGCACCCAGCCTAAGGTTGATTTTACCAGGCAAGTATACTAAGTCACAAGAGAAGCAAGGGAGATAAATATGGATGCAAGGGTTTGGCAATAATGATTGCCCCTGGAGTCCAAGCAAGGTTAAAAGTAAAATAAGGTCATAAGAGTGTGAAGGCCAATGAATAGTGTTAGGATTAAACGTTTGTAAATCTAGTTGAGATTGAAGGACTGTTGGTGATAGAAGTGATGAGATGGAAAGATACAAACGGCCAGGCTGGTCTCAAACTCCTGACCTCAGGTGATCGGCCCACTTCAGCCTCCCAAGGTGCTGGGATTGCAGGTGTGAGTCACCATGCTGGCCAGGTCAAAACTGTTTGAAAAGCAGTTATATCTCTAGGTCATCTCCTTGTCTCCATACTGCTAGGCAATTATAATTTTCAGATATACATCTCAAAAAATATTGCCACCCACTTTTCTTAAGAAACAAGCTACTGGAGAAACTGCTCATCGAGAAACCAGCAGAGACAAAATGTGGGTGATGAAAAGCAAGCACCAGGATAGAGGTGGCAATTCCCAAGTAGTAGATCCCCGAATGACAATTGCAGATTAGACATAGAAGGCAAGCAGTCCAGATTGGAGCTGTGCAACTCAAGAAACAAACTGATTGCGTGCTATCATCGCCAAGATCCCTATTGTCATTTATCTTCTTTTTAGCTGAAGACAGAATTTTCCCATGAGCCATGTTCAGATTATTTTCTGTACTTTGCTTGTGAAGTTCCTATTCTCCCTCAATGCTTTGCTGATTCACCCCACAGGTTTCTGGTTTGACCTACTCCTGAGAACGGGAGGTAGCTATGATGGGTTTAGAAGCATAAAACACGGGGCAGTCCAATCTCTCTGACCATGTTTTTACCAAAAATCCAGTATCTGGTCCAGGTGCTCAAAGTCTGGTGAGTTCTGGTCTTTCCAGGACTCCCAAAGGCTCCTGCCCACTGACTTCCCTTAAAAAGACTGTTTATTAACTCTCCAGGAACCTAAAGCCAGGTTATGATCAGTTTCTTTTCTCCTGAAAGGCTTTATCTGATAGTGATACCAATCGCCCTTTGCTCACACGGGAACATAGGTGCTTGCTACTCTGCTTTTCTCTTTTTTTAAACCAAGGAATATATTATTTAGGGATACACACATGGGTGACAAGTTGATAAACTAAAACAAGGCACTGATTAACACAAAAATCAGAGTAATTTTTATGTTTGGGGAGGATGAGAGATGCGTCTGGGGAGGGCTTCTATGTTACTCCAATATTCTATTTCTTTCTTTGTTTTTTTTTTTTAGATGAAGTCTTCCTCTGTTGCCCTGGCTGGAGTGCAATGGTGCAGCGCGATCCCGGCTCATTGCAATCTTTGCCTCCCAGGTTTAAGCAATTCTCCTGCCTCAGGCTCCTGAGTAGCTGGGATTACAGGCATATAATCCCTATAATTAACGAATTGTGGTGTAATCCACTATTGTTGGATTACACCACAATTGGTTAATTGTGTTAACCAATGTGTTGGCCAGGCTGGTCTTGAACTCCTGACCTCAGGTGATCCACCCACCTTGGCCTCCTAAAGTGCTGGGATTACTGGTGTGAGCCACCATGCCTGGCCCAATATACTATTTCTTAATCTGAATGATGGGTACATACATATGTATGTTATTTTTTTAAATTGTCCATGTTAATACTATATATTTTTCTGTATTCATGATCGATATCACAATATTTTAAATAAATCATGAAAGTGATTATGTTTTTATTTAAATGTTGCTTACTGAGAGTTAGATGGACAAATTTTTTATTTGAATATACACATATATACATATATGTGTGTGTGTGTGTGTATGTATAGATATATTTCCTTTTAAGATTTGTGTGTGTGTGTATATATACACATATATATATTTCCTTTTAAGATGTGTGTGTGTATATACACATATATGTATACACACACACACATATCTTAAAAGGAAAGAGCCAATTGAGAAAAACAGGTTTAGGCCAGGTGTGATGGATCACGCCTGTAATCCCAACAGTTTGGGAGGTGGAGGCAGGAGGATCACTTGAGGTCAGGAGTTGGAGACCAGTCTAGCCAACATGGTTGAAACCCCATCTCTACTAAAAATACAAAAATTAGGCGGGTCTGGTGGTGTGTGCCTACAATCCCAGCTACTCCAGAAACTGAGGCAGGAGAATTACTTGAACCTGTGAGGCAGCGGTAGAGGTTACAGTGAGCCAAGATCGCCCCACTGCACTTCAGCCTTGGCAACAGAGCGAGACTCCGTCTCAAAACAACAACAACAAACAAACAAAAACAACAGGCTTAAGGTAAGTCGGGTAGAGAAAGGGGTAAAATTTCCTGGGACTGTAGGATGAGATCCACTGAACAGAACAAAGTTTAAGGCTTGTAGAATAAGAATATATGCAAAACAGAAGCCACTATTAGCATGAAAAGAGAAAAGTACAAACTGAGAGAGTTCCTAGGTCATTTGCTAAGGATATTAGGTTTCCAGATTCACATTTCATTAAATTATAAATTATTTAAATACACCTTGTGTCAATTTCTGAAATGAGATGCCTTATATTATCTAATGTTGCACTCTAACCTATGGTGTTAAATAAATTTACCTACTAAATTTGACCTGCCGTCTCTGTCATTCCTCTCCCATCTTTCTGCCTCAATGATATCCACCAACCTCTCAATTTTAGTATTGCTATTTTAAGTAGTAATGCTTTGCCTTTACAAAGAAATAACCAAAAGTTTTCCAATAGACTATTGATAGTGTAATTAAATTTAGAAATCACCAAACATGTTGAGACAATGTTTTCCTTTACATAATACTTTACCTGGAAATTAGACATTTTTAGAAATGACATTATCTATTTCATTGAACCTAATAGGCCACAGGAGTATTATTTAATAAAAATCTCTAGCAAGATTATTAGCAATTTAGCAGTTATAAGTCATGGAAAAGTGTTAATTCAGCCAACTAAACATAAGAATAGAAATTGTATTCATTGTGATTAGAAACCCATGCTAAAGAAATATAAAATGTGTAGTGTTTTTTGAGTAGCTATGTTTGTTGGAAACAGAGGCAAGAATACAAGTGTTCATGAGTATCACACAATGGTGCATTTAAAAAATAATGACAAGCCAGGTACATTGGCGCACACCTGTAATCCTAGCACTTTGAGAGGCCAAGGCGGGAGAATTACTTGGGTCAGGGAGTTTGAGACCACCCTGGCAAATATGGCAAAACCCTCTCTACAAAAATACAAAAATTAGCTCGGTGTGGTGGTGGGTAACTGTGGTCCCAGCTGCTTGGGAGGTTGAGGTGGGAGGATCCATTACTTGAGGCTGGAAGGTCAAGGCTACAGTGATCCATCATCATGCCACTGCACCCCAGCATGAGCAACAGAGTAAGACCTTGCCCCTCCCCCAAAAAGGTTATTAGGTTATTTCTTTCCCTAAATAACAAAAAAAAGTTTATTTAGGCAAAATAAAAATGATGGTAAGCTGTGCATGGTGGCTCACACCTGTAATCCCAACACTTTGGAAATCCAAGGTAGGAGGATCGCTTGAGGCTGAGAGTTTGAGACCAGCCTGGGAAACGTAGTAAGATCTCATCTCTCCAAAAAAAATCTCTTAATTAACGGTGTGGTGAGACCCAGCTACTCAGGGGACTGAAGTGGGAGAATCGCTGGAGCCCAAGGTCTTAGGCTACAGTAAGCCATGACTATACCACTGCACTCCAGCCTGGGTGACAGAGCCAGGTTTTGTCTCAAAAAAAAAAAAAAAAAAAGAAAAGAAAAATGTGGTAATGTGACTGGGAAGCCTGTAATCCTAGCACTTTGGGAGATTGAGGAGGGAGGATTGCTTGAGCTCAGGAGTTTAAAACCAGGTTGGGCAACATAGTTAGACCTTGTCTCTACAAAATACTTAAAAATTAGCCAGGCATAGTGGTATATACCTGTAGTCCCAGCTATTCGGGACGCTGAGGCATGAGGATCACTAGATCCTGGGAAGTCAAGGCTGCAGTAAGCTATGACCATGCCACTGCACTCCAGCCTGGGCAACAGAGCAAGGCCCTATCTCAAAAATAAAATAAAATAAAAGTAAGTACAACCTTTGGAAAACAGAATCTATATGTGATTCAAATTCTAGAATAGAAGAAAGACGTTGGAGAAAAAGATGTGGGCCATCCTGGGCAACACAACAAGATGCTATCTTTGAAAAAAAAAAAATGTGTTTCATTAGTCAGATGTGCTGGTGCATGCCTGAAGTCCCAGCTACTCGGAGACTGAAGTGGGAGTATTGCTTGAGCCCAGAGCAAGCCCATGTCACAAAAAAAAGGAAAGTAAAAGATGACCTGAATTCTTAATTCTCTCAAAATAAAGGCTGACACATTGAAGAAACTTTCTATAAAATGATACAAAAATGCCCAAAATGGGTAGGTATGAAGAAATGGTACTTTTTCTTTTTCTTTCTTTTTTTTTTTTTTGAGATGGAGCCTTGTTCTGTTGCCCACACTGGAGTGCAATGGTGCAGTCTTGGCTCACTGCAGCCTCCACCTCCCAGGTTTAAGCGAGTCTCCTGCCTTAGCCACCCAAGTAGCTGAGACTACAGGTGCCCACCATCACACTGAGCTGATTTTTGTATTTGTTGTCGAGGTGGGGTTTCACCGTGTTGGCTAGGCTGGTCACAAACTCCTGACCTCAAGTGATCCGCTTGTCTCAGCCTCCCAAAACGTTGGGATTACAGGCATGAGCCACTGCACCCAGCCCAAAATAATAAATTCTTCTTTTTTTTCTGGAGACAGGGTGTCATCCAATCTGGAGTGCAGTGGCACGATCTTGGTTCACCGCAATCTCTGCCTCCCAGGTTCAAGCGATTCTCCTGTTTCAGCCTCCCAAACAGCTGGAATTATAGGCATCTGCCACCATGCCAGGCTAATTTTTGTATTTGCAGTACAGAGAGATTTTCACCATGTTGGCCAGACTGGTCTTAAACTCCTGACCTCAAGTGATCCACCTGCCTTGGCCTTCCAAAGTCCTGGGATTTCAGGCATAAGCCACAGTGCCCAGCCTAATACATTCTTTTTTTTTTTTTTTTTTTTTTTTTTTTTTGAGACAGTCTCGCTCTTGTCACCCAGGCTGGAGTGCAATGGCATGATCTCAGCTTACTGCAACCTCCGCCTCCCAGGTTGAAGTGAGTCACCTGCCTCAGCCTACTGAGTAGCTGAGATTACAGGCATGCACCACCAAGCCCGGCTAATTTTTGTATTTTCTTAGTAGAGATGAGGTTTCACAAGGTTGGCCAGGATGGTCTCGATCTCTTGACCTCATGATCTGCCCGCCTTGGCCTCCCAAAATGCTGGGATTACAGGCGTGAGCCACTGCCCCTGCCCCTAATACATTCTTAATACGTCACTTGGAGGCCTTCTTTTAGTGAGAACTTACAGAACAGGACAACTCTATGACTCTGTTCGATATAACTGTAAAAACCACAGTAGTTATTTCTGCTCAGTGAGAATTTCTGTGGAAGAGGAAATGAATGTCTTCAGTTCAGTTCCCTAGTTCCCTCAGTCTGAGAATGAGATTCCTGTGAATCTCAGGACTTATTGAGGGAGTGCTGCTCAGGTGAAACTCATAAGGGAGTGAGGACAGTAGGAGAGGGAAGGAGAAATAGAAGATACTGATGTGGGTGCAATGGAAGTTTCTCCTCAGCCTGGTCCCACAGGGAGCTCTGGAGCATCACAGACTGATGTCACCTTGAGGCAAGAGAATTGGGCTTTGATACCTTTATATTGATTTGAGTGCAGTTGGGTGTGTGGGTGGGGGAAACAGAGGGCTTCAGCTTTCAGGCATTGCCAGATGTGGCAGCCGCTGTTGGTTAAGGGCAAGTTTCAGCACAAATATGCTGCTGCGAATTCTCAGCAGCCAGCACTCCATCAGAATACGTGAACTGGCCTGGCAAAGAGCATACTTGCAGTTCACCAGCAGGGTCTATTACAGGTAATATTTCTTTTTTTTTTTTTTTTGAGATGGAGCCTCACTATGTCAGCTAGGCTGGAGTGCAGTGGCACAATCTTGGCTCACCGCAATCTCCTACTCCCAGGTTCAAGTGATTCTCCTGCCTCAGCCTCCAGAGTAGCTGGGATTACAGGTGCCTTCCATCACGCCTGGCTAATTTTTGTATTTTTAGTAGAGAAAAGGTTTCACCATGTTGGCCAGGATGGTCTCAATCTCCTGACCTCGTGATCCACCTGCCTCGACCTCCCAAAGTTCTGGGATTACAGGCGTGAGCCACCGCGCCTGGTCACAGGTAATATTTCTATGTGTGTGCCATTTTGCTTTTACCCTAACACCTCATCATTTACTTTTGTTGCATATTTTGAGTCAAGAACATTTTGGGTAATAGCTATTAATACGTTAAAGTTAAAACAGGATTCTAATCTTTAAACACCTTTTTATTTAACATTCAGATTTGTTGTTATTTATTTTAAGAAGCAAAGTAAAAAGGTTAAATTATTTTTCATAAAAGTCACTAGAAGTCTTAAATTTAAGTAAAGCCTATAATTGGGTGGTTAAGATAATTTTTAAAAATTTATTTATTTATTTTGAGACAAAATCTCACCTTGTCAACCAGGCCGAAGTGCAGTGGCGCGATCTCAGCTCACGGCAACCTCTGCCTTCCGGATTCAAGCAATCCTCCCACCTCAGCTTCTTGAGTAGCTGGGATTACAGGCATGCGCCACCACGTTCAGCTATTTTTTTAATTTTTATTTTAAGTAGAGACAGGATTTCACCATGTTGGTCAGGCTGGTCTCTAACTCCTGACCTCAGCTGATTCATCGGCGTTGGCCTCCCAAAGTGCTGAGATTACAGGCGTGAGCCACCGTGCCCCGTCCATTTTTTTTTTTTTTTTTTTTTTGATTTGGAGACAAGGTCTTGCTCTATCAACCAGGCTGGAGTGCAGCTGCACGATCTCCACGGGTCAGGTGCTCCTCCCACCTCAGCCTCCTGAGTAGCTGCGACTACAGGTGTGTGCTGCCCCGCCCAGCTCATTTGTGCCTGTATACGTGGAGACGGGCTCTCGCCATGTCGCCTAGGCTGGTCTCCAACTCCTGAGCTCAAGCAATCGCCCACCTCAACCTCCCAAAGCGCTAGGATTACAGATGTGAGCCACTGCGCCTAGCCAGGAGAGGATTTAAAACCTAGTTCTGATGTTCACTGATTGTATGATGGGTGCAAGTTACTGCTGTGTGCCACGTCCGCTTCATCTGGAAAAAAAGAAAAATAATAACAGTAACCTGTTCTTAGGTTTTTATGAGTATTAAAGAATACATGATAGACTTCCATTTCTAGATTTGGTAATAGGTTGGGTCACATATTTGGACCAAACTTCCTACTAAAAATAACTAAAAATGCTTTACAAAATATTTTTCAAAAGTCTTCTGCAAAGCATGAAAGAGCTGACAAGAAAATAAGAATTATCAGGCCAATATCTAAGGCACAGAAACATGATTAAAGTAATGAGGCTGTTTTTGTCCTGAATTTGGCCAAACCCTGAGGTTTTGTTTTCAAGGCCTGGTGAAGAGACTGGCAGTAGAGACCGTCTCAGTGTGGAGAGTCTGATAGGAAACCACCTTCCTACAAAGCTGGGAGTGAACCCGAAGAAAGCCTATCCCACAAGCTCACACCCAAGAGATTAGAAGTTGAACACCTACCTAAAAATGTATCATTGTAAACAAACTTGTGCCCTGATTTGCAGACCATATTCACACTACCCAGGTGATCCTAAGAAACTTCAAGCTGTGAATTTTGGTTAAAGTCATCCTGGAAGACCTTTTTTTATAGAAGAATTCCAGCTAATAAATATAGAAGGGAAACATATATTCAGGGCAAGTTGAATATGCTCACAGGAAATAAAATAAATCCATAAATAAATATAGAAGGAATGATGAAACTGGATGTCACAAACATGAAATGATGGATCTAGACTTGTGCTCTCCAATAGAGTAACCACTGCCCACATGCTGCTATTTAATTTCAATTAAAACTAAATATAATTAAAATTCAGCTTCTCAGTCACACTACCGAATTTTCTTTTTCCTTTTTTCTTTTTTTTTTTTTTTTTGAGACAGAGTCTTACTGTGTCACCCAGGCTGGAGTGCAGTGGCAGATCTTGGCTCACTGCAACCTCTGCCTCCCGGGTTCAAGCGATTCTCCTGTCTCACCCTCCAAAGTAGCTGGCACTACAGGCACCTGCCACCACACTCAGCTAATTTTTGTATTTTTAGTAGAGATGGGGTTTCACCATTTTGGCCAGGCTGGTCTTGAACTCCTGACCTAAAGTGATCCACCCACCTTGGCCTCCCAAAGTGCCAGGATTACAGGGGTGAGCCACCATGCCCTACACACATTTATTTTTTTAAATTTGGAGACAAGGTCTTGCTCTAGCAACCAGGCTGGAGTGCAGTGGCACAATCACAGCTCACCGAAGTCTTGATCTCCATGGGTCAAGTGATCCTCCCATCCCAGCCTCTGGAGTAGCTGGAACTACAGGTGAATGCCCCAACACCCAGCTGATTTTTGTATTTTTTTGTAGAGACAGAGTTGTGTCTTGTTGCCCAGGCTAGTCTCAAATTTCTGAGCTCAAGCAGTCCTCCTGCCTCAGCCTCAAAAGTGCTAGGACTACAGGTATAAGTCCCCATGCCTGGCTGTAGCACTACATCTTTATACATAACATGGTGTTCATTGGTAGACACAGATAATCAAAAGCAATTGTTTAATCTATGAGAACATATGGCAGGACATGTGAAATTCATGCAAGGTATATGGTGATTCTTCCCGTCTTCACGTTTCTGCTCTGTTGCCCAGGCTTGGGTACAGTGGCACTAACACAGCTCGCTGCAGTCTCTACCTCCCAGGATCAAACAATCCTCCCACTTCAGCCTCCCAAGTAGCTGGGGCCACAGGTGCCTGCCACCATGCTTGGCTATATTTTGTATTTTTTGCAAAGACAGGGTTTTGCCATGTTGCCCAGGCTGGTCTGGAACTCCTGGACTCAAGTGATTCTCTTACCTTGGCCTCCCAAAGTGCTGTGATTATAGGTGTGAGCTGTTGCACTAGGCCCAGTGTGATATATTTTCTAAACTCTCATAAATTTTCAAAAATGCCTGTAGGGGTGATACCACAATCATTTTGAAACTGTAATATTTATTTGGGTACACAGTTACTTGAAATACAGGGTTCATTTTCTAATTTCCTTTGCACATAGGTGTCGCCTCGTGACTGAGCACCAGCTGATTGTATGTTAGTAGAAATGTCCTTACAGGGAACGAACATGCTCATCTTCCTTCTTCTTCCTGATGGTTGGAATGTGGTATGTAGGTTTGATGAATTGAGCTAAAGCATTCATATTGGACTTGGTGGGTTTCAGAATATGCTACCCCAAAATATTTTAAGCTGAAGGAATTTGAGAAAACCACAGAAGCAGGGAGGTTTCTCTGACCTTCCCTCGTCCTTCCTTCCTAAAACAGGTCATAAAACCTTCTCCTGAAGCAGGTCATAGACCTTCGTGTGAGAGGAGCCACTCCATACCTGGAAGAAAGGAGCATCCTTATCTCTGAAGACAAAGGTCACAGAGAAGAATCCGAGCAAACAGGCTTTGCTGTTTCCCATTGTTTATTACTATTAGCTCATACTTTTTATCCTATCATATACTTCTTCACTCTTCATCAAATCTTGCCTAAAAATAAATAGGTGTTTTTTGTTTTTTTTGAGATGGAGTTTCTCTCTTGTTGCCCAGCTGGAGTACAATAGTGTGATCTTGGCTCATTGGAACCTCCACCTCCCAGGTTCAAGCAATTCTCCTGCCTCAGTATCCCGAGTAGCTGGGATTACAGGTGTCCGCCACCTCGCCTAGCTAATTTTTGTATTTTTAGTAGAGATGGGGTTTCGCCATGTTGGCCGGGCTGGCCCTGAACTCCTGCCCTCAGGTGATCCACCCACCTTGGCCTACCAAAGTGCTGGGATTACAGGCATGAGCCATGGCGCCTGGCCTAAAATACACAGGTTTAGTGGTTTCTTTGAGTCTTCATTTACTTATAAAGGTTCCTATGTCAAGTACAACTTACAAAAATACATTTGTAGGCTCTTCTCTTGTTCATCTGTCTTTGTTACAGGGGCCTCAGTCATAAACCTAGGATGGGGAAAGGAAAAGATATTTTTCCACTTCTACAGACTAGAGGATGGAAGGCATGCACTGAGGACAGAGAAGAACAGACTTGGGTACCCAAAGTTCGTGTATGCACTTTACCAGTCCGGAATACTTACATGTATGTGAAAGAAATAAACTTCAACCTTATTTTAACCTGATTATTTTAAATTTCTGTCACTCAAGCTGAACCAGCTAGGTATTTTCATCACCCCTATTTGACAGATGAGAGAACTGAGAGGTTAAGATGATTGCCCAGGGTGGCACAGTAAGTAGCAGAGTTGTAATTTGAAACTGGACAGTCTAATTTTAGAGCTTGTGCTCTTATCCACCACGATGTTCTATCCCTGTGATTAAAGAGAAGAGTGCCTACTGAAAAAAAAAAAAAAAAAAAGCAATTGATGACATTTTAAATATTAGGTAATTGTTGGAACAAAGTTCTCAGGAAGTGACGGGGCTGGTATTGAGAACAGGCATGTCTCTAAAAGTTCTAGAAAGAAACACAGGCCCGGTGCAGTGGCTCATGTCTATAATCCCAGCACTTTGGGAGGCCAAGGTTGTGATCGCTTGAGCCCAGGAATTCGTGACCCGCCTGGGTAACATGGCAAAACCCTATCTCTACACACACACACAAACACTCACACACGTAGCCAGGGGTGGTGGCTTGTGCCTATAGTCCCAGCTACTTAGGCTGAGGTGAGAGGATCACACCACTGCACTCTAGCCTGAGTGACAAAGTAAGGCTTTGTTGCAAAAAAATAAAGGAAAAACAAGAGAAAGAAAGAAAAGAAGAAACAAATATATGTATACATTTGTATAAACATATCATGAAGCTGTAATTCAGAATCTTGTTTTCAAAAGAGCAAGCTTATCTTTTTTGCTTGTTTCTGCCATATTTATAGAGTAAGTTATTTTAATGAAGTAAATGTTTAAATCTTCAGTTTATAAAATTTAAATTGATATTGCTTATCCTCAACCCAATTTGCCTTAAAATCAAGGCTTATGTTTCCCCTTCTGCTCAAGAGATAGACTCAATGGTCTGTGTTTCTGTTTATCAAGTATCTATGGATTAATTTAATTTTCTCATGTAAACATTTTTGACGATATAGTATGTAGATGGCTCTTGCTTATAATGAGGGCATTTTCTTTTTTTTTTTTTATATGGAATCTAGTTCTGTCACCCAGGCTACAGTGCAGTGGTGCCATCTCAGCTCACTGCAACCTCTGCCTTCTGGGTTCAAGCAATTCTCCTGCCTCAGCCTCTCAGGTAGCTAGGATTACAGGTGCACGCCACCGTGCCTGGCTAATTTTTGTATTTTTATTACAGATGGAGTTTTAGTATCTTGGCCAGGCTGGTCTTGAACTCCTGACCTCATGATCCACCCACCTCGGCCTCATTACAGGTGTGAGCCACTGCGCCCGACAGACAAGAGCATTTTCTTTTTTTTTAATATATAAAATATTTATCAAATTTCATATTTTTAAAATATATAAAATTTTTAAATATAAATACGGGGTTTCGCCATGTTGGTCAGGCTGGTCTTGAACTCCCAACCTCAGGTGATCCGCCCGCCTTGGCCTCCAAAGTGCTTGGATTACAGGCGTGAGCCACCACGCCCGGGCGACAAGAGCATTTTCTATAGGCAAAGAATCACAACTAAATTTATAATTTAGTGTCTGGGGAGCTCAAAGAAGTTGATCACTAAATTTGGGGTTGTGTAACTTAAAATACAGGTGATGCGGTAAATGTAAAACTCCCTTTGGGAAGCACCAGACAACTCAAAGAGACAAAACAGCTGCAGAGGCATATTTGCAATTATTACTCCTTACTTAAGCAGCTCTGTAAATAACAGTGATTTGTTTATTTAATTATGGTTAAAGATTCTCCTGAGCATGACAAAAGGGGATAATATGAGTGAACTCTCAAAACTTATTTGTTGCCAGGTGCAGTGGCTCACATCTGTAATCCCAGGACTTGAGGAGGCCGAGACGGGCAGATCATTTGTGGTCAGAAATTGGAAACCAGCCTGGGCAACATGGCAAAACCCTGACTCTACAAAAAATAAAAAAAAAATTAGCCAGGCATGGTGACAGGTGCCTTTAGTCCCAGCTACTTGGGGGCTGAGGTGGGAGGATTACTTGAGCCACGACCCAGGAAGTCGATGCTGCAGTGAACTGAGATGGCGCCACTGCACTCCAGCCTGGGTGACAAAGTAAGACCCTGTCTCAAAAGAAAAAACAAACAAACAAAACCAAAAACTTATTTGGCAGTAGTTTAATCAAAGTTAATACCAACAGGTTATGATTCAAATATCAAAAAAAGTCCTAATAATTTTGAAGTAGTTACTTCCTGAAGAGCATTGCATTTGATTATGAATTTCTATATAATACAAGGTTAACATTTACCTTGAATTCTTCTAAAGATATTCAGTAGGCACTTGTATTTCTTTAATTAATTAATTTTTTTTTTTTTGAGACAGAGTCTCTCTCTGTTGCCCAGGCTGGAGTGCGGTGGCATGATCTCGGCTTACTGCAACCTCTGTCTCCCAGGTTCAAGCGATTCTTTTGCCTCAGCCTCCCGAGTAGTTGGGACTACTGGTGCCTGCCACCACATCTGGCTATTTTTTGTATTTTTAGTAGAGACAGGGTTCCACCACATTGGCCAGGCTGGTCTCAAACTCCTGACCTTGCGATCCACCTGCCTCAGCCTCCCCTGAGATTACAGGCATGAGCCACTGCACCTGGTCAATTTTTTTTTTTTTTTTTTTTTTTTTTTTTTTGAGACAGAGTCTCGCTTTGTCACCCAGGCTGGAGTGCAGTGGTGCAATCATGGCTCACTGCAGTCTCCACCTCCCAGGTTCAAGAGATCCTCCTGCCTCAACCTCCCAAGTAGCTGAGATTACAAGCATATGCCACCATTCATGGCTAATTCTTTTATTTTTAGTAGAGATGGGGTTTCACCATGTTAGCAAGGCTGATCTTGAACTCCTGACCTCAAGTGATCTGCCTGTCTCAGGTTCCCAAAGTGCTTGGATTATAGGCATGAGCGATCATGCTCTTGTTTTGCTCTTGTTGCCCAGGCAGAGTGCAATGGTTCAATCTCAGTTCACTGCAACCTCTGCCTCCCGGATTCAAGCAACTCTCCTGCCTCAGCCTCCAAAGTAGTTGATATCGCAGGCATGTGCCACCACATCCAGCTAATTTTGTATTTTTAGTAGAGATGGGTTTCTCCATGTTGGTCAGGCTGGTCTCGAACTCCCAACCTTAGGTGATCCACCTGCTTCAGCCTCCCAAAGTGCTGGGATTACAGGCTTGAGCCACTGCGCCAGGCCAAAATTTTTTTAAATAGAGACAGGGTCTCACTATATTGTCCAGACTGGTCTTGAACTCCTGGACTCAAGCAACCCTTCCACCTCTGCCTCCCAAAGTGCTAGGTTTACAGGCATGAACCACTATACCCTGCCAGTAAGCACTTACATGTTAACTGATACCAAAACTCAGTCCAGTTTTTCACTTACAAGTAGGATTGCTGAAATTTCTGTCATTTGAAAACCACCCTCATTTTTCCCATATCTTTTTACTTCTGTGATTTTATGTACTTAATATTTTTATATTTTTCTTTCTCTCTTTTTTTTTTTTTTTTTTTTTTTTTGGGACAGAGTTTCACTCATGTTACCCAGGCTGGAGTGCAATGGCGTGATCTCGGCTCACCGCAACCTCTGCCTCCTGGGTTCAGGCAATTCTCCTGCCTCAGCCTCCTGAGTAGCTGGGATTACAGGCACGCACCACCATGCCCAGCTAATTTTTTGTATTTTTAGTAGAGACGGGGTTTCACCATGTTGACCAGGATGGTCTCGATCTCTTGACCTCGTGATCCACCCGCCTCGGCCTCCCAAAGTGCTGGGATTACAGGCTTGAGCCACTGTGCCCGGCCTCTTTTTTTTTTTTTTTTTTGAGACGAAGTCTCACTCTTGAACCCCAAGATGGAGTGCAGTGGCGCAATCTTGGCTCACTGCAACCTCCCCGTCCCAAGTTCAAGCAATTCTCCTGCCTCAGCCTCCCTAGTAGCTGGGATTACAGGTGCCTGCCACCACGCCAAACTAATTTTTGTATTTTTAGTAGAGACGGGGTTTCATCATGTTGGCAAGGCTGGTCTCGAACTCCTGACTTCAGGTGATCCGCCCCCCTTGGCCTCCCAAAGTGCTGGGATTACAGGCATGAGCCACCTCACCCAGCTGCCCAGCCAATATTTTTCATTAAAAATGACTCACTTTTAAAAATACTGAATAGTTTGGCTGCCTCCTTAAGCAAATACTTGAAATCATGGATTTAAAGTACTAAATGTTTGCCTCTAGACATTAAAATGCATACTATTCATCTGTCTCTCTCCTAAAACCATCTCATGACACTGGGGTGTACCGTGTAGGTTTCCCTTTCAGGAAGGGCTTGCTGCCAGCTGCCAGCAGTGTGGTCAGCAGACAGCCTCCAGCTATCAGCTCCTTCTTTCTCTACAGTCCATTGAAACCACCTAATCTGAGATGACATTCTCACAGCAAGTATCTTGAATCTTGGAACCAAGAGAGGCAGTGGTATAAAGGCCAGGTCATTTTAGGCTGACGCTTGTCAACTCTGGCAGACTCCAGAGGTTCGACCCAGGAGTGGATGAGTCTGTCAGGCCTGCTTTGTACTTTACTTATTTTCTGCCCACCCCTGCTTTTGCTCCTTTCCTTTCCAAGTTGTTTATTGCTAATTAACAACTTTTTTCTTTTTTTCCTTTTTTTTTTTTTTTTTTTAAAAGACGGGGTTTCACCATGTTGGTCAGGCTGGTCTTGAACTCCCGACCTCAGGTGATCCGCCCACCTTGGCCTCCAAAGTGCTTGGATTACAGGTGTGAGCCACCATGCCTGGCTGCTAATTAACAACTTTTATCTCAATCTCCACCTAGATGAGCTCTGGAAGTTCATCTGTTTACAGAAAACTCCACCTGTGATTCCATGCTTGGGGAAATATTGTCATAAATAAGGGTAAATGTCAAAAGAGCTTTATAAAAACTTTAAAATAAAACATGTAATTTAAAAATTAAGACCGTAAATGTGATGTTATGTGATTGAAAGCAATTTGGGACTTTTATACAAGGTGTCCCAAGACTCAGTGCAATTTTAAGTCAAATAAAAACTAAATGTATTAGCTATTTGGGAGTTATAACAATACAAGAGCTATTCTGATGATTGTTAAAAGTCAAACTAGGTCGAGTGTGATGAATCACACCTGTAATTCCAGCACTTTGGAAGGCCAAGGTGGGAGGATCACTTGAGCTCAGGAGCAACATAGTGAGACCCTGTCTCAAAAAAAGAATTAGCTGGGCATGGTGGCATGCACTTCTTGTCCCAGCTACTCGAGAGGCTGGGGTGGGAGGGCTGCCTGAGCCAAGAGGTCAAGACTACAGTGAGCTGAGATCGTACCACTGTCCTCCAGCCTGGGTCAGAGAAAAAGATGATGTCTCAAAAAAAAAAAAAAAAAATCAAACTAAAAATATTTATCTCAATGTGTTAAAAACTTTTTTTTGAATCCCAGGAAAAATGCCTCTTTTTTTTTTTTTTTTAGACAAGGTCTCACTCTGTCACCCAGGCTGGAGTGCAGTGTGGCATGATCATGTCTCACTGTGGCCTTGACCTCCTGAGTTTAAGTGATCCCTCCAGCTGAGCCTCCTAAGTAGCTGGGACTACAGGCATGTGCCATCAAGCCCAGCTAATTTTTTGATTTTTTTGTAGAGAGGAGGCCTTACTATGTATGTTGCTCAGGCTGATCTCAAACTTCTGGGATCAAGCAATCCAGCTGCCTTGACTGGGACTACAGATGTGAGACACTGTGCATGGCCAACAAATGCTATTTTTAAAAATGAAACCAAATTATGCTCTTTTATAATTATGTTCACAAGCTAAGCCTGTGTATAACAAAATCAAAATATGTTGCAGAATTCGATTCCTTTTTAAAATCTCCTGTGTATAGAGAAATTGACAGAAAAAAACCTGTTGGTTCATTCAATAAAATACCTCAAACTACTATAATAGAAGCCTGTTTAAGATCCTTAGGCATTACAGTTATTACTGCTAAAATTTCATGATTTAGGAAAATTTTGAGTGCCAGACTCTTCTGAGTCTAAATGAATCAGAATACATGTGAATCAGCAGAGGACAGTTTAAGGCCAGTACCAAGGAACTTCTTTTTTTTTTTTTTTTTTTTTTTGAAAGGGGGATTCGCTCTTGTTACCCAGGCTGGAGTGCAATGGCGCGATCTCGGCTCACCGCAACCTCCGCCTCCTGGGTTCAGGCAATTCTCCTGCCTCAGCCTCCTGAGTAGCTGGGATTACAGGCACACGCCACCATGCCCAGCTAATTTTTTGTATTTTTAGTAGAGACGGGGTTTCACCATGTTGACCAGGATGGTCTTCTTAAAGGATAAATCGTTCTGCAACAATTTATAATGCTGAGATTGTGATAAAACTAGTCAACATTTGGGAGAGTGCTTATTTAAATCTAAGTCTCTCATGTTACTTTTTTTTTTTTTTTGAGACCGAGTCTTGCCCTGTCACCCAGGCTGGAGTGCAGTGGTGCGATCTCAGCTCGCTGCAACCTCTGATTCCCTGGTTCAAGTGATTCCCCTGCCTCAGCCTCCCGAGTAGCTGGGACTACAGGTCTACACTCCACTAATTTTTGTATTTTCAGTAGAGATGGGGTTTCACCATATTGGCCAGGATGGTCTTGATCTTCTGACCTCGTGATCCGCCCACCTCGGCCTCCCAAAGTGCTGGGATTACAGGCGTGAGCCACTGCGCCCAGCCTCATGTTACTTTTAATAGCTAAGCATGGAATAAAGACAGTTGTTTCCCAAAACTTGCCCCATGGTAAGAATCACTTGGATTGCTTGTTAAATCACTTCCCCTACCCTTTTCCTAGACTAGAGATTCCAATTCAGGTTGGTTTGGGGCAGTGCCTGGGAATTCATATTATCACAATTCCATGTTTCTTACAATCAGACAAGTGTGGGAAACATCTAATTAAGATGTATAATTATTTAAAACATTAAACCTGTTTCTAACTGTCATCTGTTGCTTCTCTGAGGGTTGTGATATGTATTCATGGACACCTGAGTCCATATTTGTATGCAACTGGCTACAGCACTTCTGTAGAGATGATTGTCTCTACAGAAGAGACAAGTTTATGCACATTCTATGACTGTGTTCCAAGTACAGACTATTCCCCAAATCCAGGTCAGCTATCCGACCAAGCAAGCTATTGGTTGAAAAGAGAAAGTGCCTGAACCAAAAACATTTAAATCTATTACCAGTGCCAGAAAAGTATAAGTTTCAAAATGAAACAAAAGCAACATCATTTTCTTACCATGTAAAACCTAGTATTTTTAAACCACCGCTATATATTTCTTAGTGAAAAACTACTTCAAATAGAAATCTCAAGTATAATCATTACTTGTTTTTGTAAACTTATTAGTAAAGTATGATGGATATACAGAAAAGTGTTTGAATGATGTGCATAAATTTTTATAAAGTGAACACATCTTTGTTATCAGGACCCACATCAAGAACCAGAACATTATCAGCACCATGGAAGCCCTCCTTCTGCTACTCCTGTTTTTTGCTGTTGTTTTGTTTTTTGTTTTTTTATTTGAGATGGAGTCTCGCTCTGTTGCCTTGCCCCACCTGGAGTGCAGTGGCACGATCTCAGCTCACTGCAACCTCCACCTCCCAGGTTCAAGCAATTCTCTTGCCTCAGCCTTTCTAGTAGCTGGGATTACAGACACCATGCCTGGCTAATTTTTGTATTTTTAATAGAAACGGAGTTTTGCCATGTTGGCCAGGCTGATCTTGAACTCCTGACCTCAGGTGATCCACCTGCCTTGGCCTCCCAAAGTGCTGGGATTACAGGCGTGCACCACCGCACCCAGCCTACTCTCCTGCTATTAACATTCCCCTCCTCACCATGTGTAACTGCTATCCTGACTTTAAATATCATAAGTTGTTTTTTTACATTTTATATATATATATTGAATCATTCATCATTGTCTGGCTTCATTGAACCTTATGTTTATGAGATTCATGCAAGTTGTTGCATTAACTTTCATTTCTGTGTAGTATTTCATTGTGTGAATATATCATAATTTACCTCAGTTCTTCCAAACTATTATCCAGGTAGTTCCCAGTTTGGGGCTTTTACAACAGTGCTGCTATGAACATTTTGGTACATGTCTTTTGGTGAACATATATGTATCCATTTATGTTGGCTATAGATCTCAGAATGGGATTCGTGAGTCATTAGGTATTCCTAATTCAATTTTGTAGGTTCTGTCAGAATAGTTCTCCAAAGTGGTTGTACAAATTTACACTTCCACCAAAAATGTATGACAGTTCCTGTTGCTCCACATCTTCACCAGCACTTGGTATTCTGTCCTTTCCATTTTAGCCATTCTAGTGAGTATGAAGAGGTACCATATTTTATTAATTTGCATTTCCCTGATGATTTGAAGCTGAGCAACTTTTTCATACTATTGGCAATTTTTTGAGGTGCTTGTTAATTCTTTTTTTAGTTATTAAGATTTTTGCATTTTTTTATTGGTTTGATTTCCTTATATATTCTGGATATAGGTCCTTTATCAGATATTTATTATTATTATTATTATTTTGAGATGGAGTGTTAATATGTCCCCAAGCTGGAGTGCAGTGGTGAGATCTTGGCTCACTGCAACCTCCGCCACCCAGGTTCAAGCAATTCTCCTACCTTAGCCTCCCAAGTAGCTGGGACTATACCACCATGACTGGCTAATTTTTTTGTATTTTTGGTAGACACGGGGTTTCACCATGCTAGCCAGGCTGGTCTTGAACTCCTGACCTCTGGTCTACCCACCTCGGCCTTCCAAAGTGCTGGGATTACAGGTGTGAGCCACCACGTCCAGCCCCATTCTTAAGAAAAATAAATTGGGCCAGGTGCAGTGGCTCACACCTGTAATATCAGCACTTTGGGAGGCCGACTGAGGCAGGTAGATCACCTGAGGTGAGGAGTTTGAGACCAGCCTGGCCAATATGACGAAACTCTGTCTCTACTAAAAATATAAAAATTAGCTGGCCATGGTGGCACATGCCTGCAGTCCTAGCTATCATGAGAATCACTTGAACCCAGGAGGCAGAGGATGCAGTGAGCCAAGATCATGCCATTGCACTCCAGCCTGGGCAACAGGGCGAGACTCCATCTCCAAAAAGAAAAGAAAAATTGGCCAGGCATGGTGGCTCATGCCTGTAATCTCAGCACTTTGGGAGGTTGAGGCAGGAACACCTCTTGAGCCCAGGAGTTTGAGGCTGCAATGAGCTATGATCATGCCACTGTACTGGGTGACAGAGTGAGATCGTGTCTCTAAAAAAAAAAAAAAAAAAAGAAGGAAAAGAAAAAAAAGATGAGTGGGCTGTGCGTGGTGGCTCATGCCTGTAATCCCAACACTCTGGAAGGCCCAGGCAGGTGATCACCTGAGGTCAGGAATTTGAGACCAGCCTGACCAACATGGTGAAACCCTGTCTCTACTAAAAATACCAAAAATTAGCCGGGTGCGGTGATGCATACCTGTAATTCCAGCTACTTGGGAGGCTGAGGCAGGAGAATTGCTTGAACCTGGGAGGTGGAGGTTGCAGGTAGTCAAGATCACACCATTGCACTTCAGCTTGGGCAAAAAGTGAAACTCTGTCTCAAAAAAGAAAGAAAAAAGATGAGTGAATCATACTACCCATGTCCATGTCCACTTTGTCTAGCCAGTAATTTCTCCTTGGTTTTCCTCAAGTTACTTTATCTCATATTAATCAACCCAACTTCTTGGGTCTGAATGAAAAGTACACATGTAAGGAAAAGATACACAGTATGATTTAGTGAAAACAAAGAAACACTAGGAATCAGGAAGCCAGGATTCTGCTATTAAGCAGCTCTGTAACAATGGCAAATCAGTTAACCTCCCTGAACTTCAATTTCCTCTTCTACTGAGGGGGCGGGAATAAATAATCAACAAGCTGCCTTTACTTTCAGGAGCATTAAATCCCATCTGTCTACTTATACCCAAAATTAGTAGTATGTGTACTCTCTGCTTTTTCTAAAACATCTTTTCTCCAAGTCTCCTGATCTTTTTACATGCTGTTTCCTTATTTTGCAGAATAACGTTTTTTTGTTTGTTTTTTGAGACAGAGTCTTGCTCTTCCCCAGGCTGGAGTGCAGTGGCTCAATCTCAGCTTACTGCCACCTCAGCCTCTTGGGTTCAAGCAATTCTTCTGCCTCAGCCTCCTGAGTAGCTGGGACTACAGGCTCACACCACCACACCCAGCTAATTTTTATAGTTTTACTAGAGATGAGGTTTCATCATATTGTCCAGGATGGTCTTGAACTCCTGGCCTCAAGTGTTCCACCTGCCTTGGCCTTCCAAAGTGCTGGGATTACAGGTGTGAGCCACCCAGCCCAGAGTAACTTTTCAGTTACTAATTGACTAATTTTTTTTCTTGGGTTTGTAAGAAGACTGCAGTAGTTGCTAGTAGTGTCCTACCTCTGTCTCCTCAAGCATGACCACCATTTCAGTGCCCACCAGCCTGACCTCCCAATTGCGAGTGCCTAAATTTTTTTGCAGAGGGTTTTCTGTGGCTACCAGGGCTGGATATACCTGTATGCATGTGGTATGCATTGACTCTCCCCATTTTTATGGGAACAGCTTTCAGATGGAAAATTGACAGGAGCTGGTTGTCAAACAAGTTACCCTAATTTCCTTACACCCTCGTTGGCTGAGATGTGTATTCTTTACTTGTTCCCCAAAATCCCCAGTAGGATTGTGCTCCATAGTCCACAGTGTTAACTTGGTTGATAATGAGTGCTTTAATTGGCTTCTTTCTGTTGTCTCAATTCTCTACTTTCTTAATGGTGTTTCTTGATATCATCTCCAAATAAACTACCTAAACTCAGCTACTTGTCTCAGAGTCAGCTTCGGGGGGAATTCAAACTAAGCTCTTAGAACAACTTCAGTACTATTTTATCACCCCATTTGAGCAAGTTGATTCCCTTCTTCATGCTCCTATATTGTAGCAATATGGTTAAAACTAACATGCTGAAGATATTGGGATATTACCTAAAGGAAAAAAAATTACTGACTATAATAAGAAGTCCTTCTCATGACTTTTAAAGTATTGCTCTACATAAACTTGGGACTCAATGGTAATATAGAGTTGTTTATTTGACACTGCTTCTTCACTCCTTTGGACATTGTTAAAAATATAACATTTATGGAAATAAAATATACCCTATGTAACATAATGAATTGCTACAAAGGTTGCTGCTACATTGTTATACTGGACCTTAAATTGTTCGGCTTGCAAAATCATAAATTACAAGTCTTTAGTTCACTTGTTAAAAACTAAAGAGTACCACTGATTTCCTTGCATTTAGAAGTGAATTTATAGAAACCATTCACTGTCTCAATTTAAAGTAAAATTCAGAATGGGGGCTGGGCATGGTGGCTCACGCCTGTCATTCCAGCACTTTGGGAGGCTGAGGTGGGCAGATCACGAGATCAGGAGATTTAGACCATCCTGGCCAACATGGTGAAACCCCATCTCTACTAAAAATACAAAAACATTAGCTGGGCATGGTGGCGCATTCCTATAGTCCTAGCTACTCAGGAAGCTGATGCAGGATAACCACTTGAACCTGGGAGGCAGAGGTTGCAGTAAGCCGAGATTGTGTGTTGCCCTCCAGCCTGGTGACAGAGCGAGACTCTGTCTCAAAAAAAAAAAAAAAAAAAAAAAGAAAGAGAGAAATTCAGAATGGGATGGGATTCTGTGTATTCTATTTCCAAAACATAGTGAGATACAATTTTGGGACTTTTTGCAGGCTATAGTGAGGGCTCCAATTCAATTTCATAATCTTAAGTAACAATCTATAAAAAGGAAGGAAAACATTTTAAAAGGTACCAAAACAGTAAGTCGAGATACAAGGTACATGTTTTCTAGCAGATTGTGCCTTAAAAAATAGAAAAAGAAAAAAATGTTAATTTAAATTCACTTTTTATTCTTTCATAGATTTTAACAATTATACACAACTTTTAACATAAAGGTAGTGAAATCTCAAGGATAAGGAGGCAATATATATGGTCTCTTCTATTCGTTCTTCAGGATGGAAGGAAATCTCCAAAGGGTACCATGTGTGAGATTAACACTGGAAAAATACATATGAAACTTGTTTGACTGGCTCCACTTAGGACCAGGCACAGCACAATAAATATAGAACTGCATCATCTTTTTAAAAGGTCATTGTAATTTTAACACATTCTTACTAAAGAAACACATACTATCAGTGACCAATCTGAAATTCTGTAACAGGTGAAGGGAGACTTACAATGAATATCTAAGCATAGGCTCTCTAGCATCTTCACACTCATACATCAAAATTCTTAAAGGGAATAAGAATGATTTCAAATTCAAAACAGTAAAAAAACAAATTTGGTCAAGCTTTCTTCATCATACCATTCATTACTATCACAATCCTAGTTTGCTGGTAGGTTTAAGATAGGAATAGAAAGTTTTTGAAATCCTTTTAATTTCTACTAGTCTTAGGGCCTCTTGAGGGAGGCCACTGTGGAAGCAAACTGACCAAACAGCACCATTAAGTCTGTATCTCAACAAGCCACTACATAATTTCTATCTGTCAATATTCTCAAAAGTTAAAACAAGTTGTATGGAAGAATACCTTTCCTCAATAGCAGGCCACTGTAAAAATATGTAATCTGCAAGGATTTAAACGAAAGTATCCTGAATTCTCTACTGATTGCTTCTTTCCTTAATAGACCAAGAGATAGGCATTCTCTAAAAATTTAAATAATAACATACTGAGCCATGAAATAAATCCTTTGTTTATACCATCACGATTTGGGAATTTGAGATTGTTAACCATGTTCATATGCCCTTTCCTCTTCCCAAAGAGGAAGCAACCGTGCCAGCACTATTGGTCAGACTTAATGGGAAACTGTTGCTCTCAGAGCTGTTCTGCAATATGCAAACACATAAATTATTATTTTAAACACATACTTCAAAGACGGGATAAAATTATCCTTTTTTACATGTGACCCAGATTCTGTTATCAGTAGATACAAAATTAATTTCATCCCTATTAGGATGGAAACTGGTATGTTGCTGTGGCCATATATATTCTGAGAAACCTCTTATGCCAGTGAACCAAAAACCATATGAAAGAAATTAGCATTTTCCAGGATTGGTCAACTGGTTGTTCAAAAATTCAACAAGCAAACAAACATGCAAACATGTGACATATGTCATTATTCTGTAAAAACATAATGCCACTCTGGCCCCAGGAATCACTACAGCCCAGCTGGTTCTTAAAGGTGCAAACAGCCTTTAACTGCTACTAAACATTTTCTCTGGCATTTTACTGCCCATCACACTTGCCACGTTATTCTCAGAAGCTTCGGCTTCCAAGACATTTGAGGAAAATAAAGAGGGTGTAATGTGGATCAAGTTTTCAGTGATTGTTTTAAATGTAACTGTAAAAAGAATTTCCTAGTAATGAAGTACATAATAATCTTTGATACTAATTTTTTTCTAGTGAAATAAACTATGCTTTAATAAGACAATGTTGTTCTAAGTTTGACCCCCTGACTCTTTTTTCTTCTTTTTTAGAGGGTACTGTTTCATATATTGTGTGAGCCCCACAAATGCCTATTTTTAAAAGAGTATAGTTCCTGACCAGGCACGATAGCTCACACATGCAATCCCAGCACTTTGGGAGGCCAAGGAGGGTGGCTCACCTGAGGTCAGGAGTTCAAGACCAGCCTGACCAACATGGAGAAACCCCGTTTCTACTAAAAATACAAAATTAGCTGGGCCTGGTGGCGCATGCCTGTAATCCCAGCTACTTGGGAGGCTGAGGCGGGAGAATCACTTGAACCCAGGAGGTGAAGGTTGCAGTGAGCCGAAATCGCACCACTGCACGCCAGCCTGGGCAACAAGAGCAAAGCTCCATCTCAAAAAGTAATAATAATAATAATAATAAAAGAGTACAGTTCCCAATAGTTTCCCACAAATACTCCTGATTTATACTGGGGGAAGCAATGCATAATTGAAACATCAATCATGTTTTTGAAAATTAAATATTTCCTGCAAAGCAATTCCTCTGCAAAATGGCAAGCTGTCAATGACCTCAACAGACACTGAGTTATTTCACAAAGTACCTGTTCAAAAGGTATAGAAATCTGGCCTTCCAATCCAAATTCACTGCAAAGAGAGTACATGCAGTAGTCCTGTTTACAATTTAATAGAGATGAGGAAAGGACACACCTAGGACAAAGAGGGTCATCACCCTACATACAAGTTTACAGTACTGTAACTATTATACATATTTACTATATTCACCACTTCAGACAAAGGAAGAGGGAGGCCCTTCACAACACTAGAACAAAGGAATGTTTGTTTTATATAAGACCTACCAAAAAAACAGGGAAACAAATGATAACACACATAGGCACTAGTCTCAAAGCTGCACAATAAAGAAGCAAAAGGTTTGAGATGAGAAATTTAGGAAAATATACACATAGGAGCTTGCTGAGGAGAAGGAAATCACAGTTCTAATCTTCAAGGCCTCTAATCTTCAAGGCTACGGAATGCATTCTGCATATCTTCAAGAAGTTGTGCATAGTCGCTCTTGATCTTTGCCTCACCATCTTTGACTGGATCCTGAAAGAAGACATTACAAATTCAACTCACACTTGGAAAGTAATTTTCATTATGTATGGTAAGTTACTTTTTTTTTTTTGAGACAGAGTCTTGCTCTGCCGCCCAGGCTGGAGTGCAGTGACACACTGCAACCTCTGCCTCCCGGCTTCAAGTGATTCTCATGCCTCAGTCTCCCAAGTAGCTAAGTAGCTAGGATTACAGGCACCCACCATCACGCCTGGCAATTTTTTTTGTATTTTTAGTAGAGACAGGGTTTCACCATGTTGGCCAGGCTGGTCTTGAACTCCTGACCTCAAGTGATGATCCACTTGCCTCGGCCTCCCAAAGTGGTGGGATTACAGGTGTGAGTCACCACACCTGTCCCAAGTTACTTGTATTTTATATATTTTAAGTACTAGGTTTAGAGAGGGACACTGGTAAACCACAGGCAGGAGTTAAAACTATACTCATTTTCCCTTTTACTTAAGGTTACAAATCCAGCCAAAGAGAAAGAAAACAAAATTTAAATTTTGCGTTTTGCCTGATAGCCACATTCAATGACCAAAGCCTTTATCCTCAACAATGTGCACAATAGTGGGAAATTACGCCACTTCATATATTAGATGCATATGACTCCACGCATGATAATCAGGAATTAATTTAATCAAAACAGAATTTGCTAAACATCTGGTAGTATCACACTAAGATGGAAAAGTAAAACTTAGGAAATAATGTTAAAATGCACCATTATTTAAAGTTCTTATGTAAAGCAACTTACTGAATAAGATGTATAAAAGAAACTTTAGCTGGGTGCAGTGGCTCACGCCTACAATCCCAGCACTTTGGGAGGCCGAGGAGGGTGGCTCACCTGAAGTCAGGAGTTCGAGACCAGCCTGATCAACAAGGAGAAATCCCATTTCTACTAAAAATGCCTGTAATCCCAGCTACTCGGGAGGCTGAGGCAGGAGAATTACTTGAATTTGGGAGATGGCGGAGGTTGCAGTGAGCTGAGATCATGCCACTGCACTCCAGCCTGGAGACAGAGCAAGATTCTGTCTCAAAAAAACAAACAACAACAAAAAAAAACAAAAAGAGAGACTTTAAAATGTTCCAGTTCTCTAACCCAATCATTCCTCTTCTGTGACTCCATACTAAGAAAATGCACAAAACCAACTACATACAACTACGTGGTCATCCACACCAATAACTGGAAATTTTCTAAGTGTCTTAGAAAAATATTACACTCCAGCCAAAAAGTAATGCTACAGAAGACTAATGACATTAAAAAATACCTGTGATGTTAATTTGATACAATAAGCATGTAAATAGAAATCATCATTACTGCAGGTATGTATTTTTTTCATCCTCTTCCTATGAATATATTTTTTTGAGACAGTATTTGGAACAAGTTACATATGGAAGTTTTTTCACTCTGTGCCATAAGTGTTTCTCCATGTCTTTGAATATTTGACAAAAATGCTAATGCCTTCATAATATCTATCTTATGGACACACCATAATGTACTGTTGGCTCTGCTCATTCTTGGGTGACACTTAAGAAATTTGGCCAGGCATAGTGGCTCATGCCTGTAATCCCAGCACTTTGGGAAGGCGAGGTGGGCAGATCACCTGAAGTCAGGAGTTTGAGACCAGCCTGGCCAACACAGCAAAACTCCATCTCTACTAAAAATACAAAAATTAGCTGGGCGTGGTGACATGCACCTGTAATCTCAGTGACTTGGGAGGCTGAGGCAGGGAGAATTGCTTGAACCTGGCAGGCAGAGGTTGCAGTGAGCTGGGATTGTGCCACTGTACTCCAGCCTGGATGACAGAGCAAGACTCTGTCTCCAAAAAAAAAAAAAAGAAAAGAAAAGAAAAAGAAAAAAAGAAAGAAATTTAATAAACAACCTTGTATATCCATATCAAAATTCCAAAATTCTAATTACTTCCTTGGTTTATATATCTCAAGGTGAAATGACAAGACCAAAAAGGTGTAAATGTTTTTAAATTATAAATATAGTTAGTATCTATTTGTACAGGTTTACTTTCAATCTACGGTGCAAACACACACACACACACAATACATATATTATTTTAAAATTTTTATATTACATATACACTCAGAGAATCATTCTCAGTAGGTGGTTAGTAAATATGCCTGGATGTCATTACAGAAATAAATACAATTCAACTGATCAAATATTAAAAAAAAAATCTTATACATCTGAGTTCTAAGTTCCTATTAATTTCATTTAATTATCTATTTTTATCTTGTGTACTTCCAAAAGAACAAAAGACCACTTAAAAGTTAAAACATGGCTGGGCACGGTGGCTCACACCTGTAATCCCAGCACATTGGGAGGCCAAGGCATGGGGATCACCTGAGGTCAGGAGTTCGAAACCAACCTGGACAACATGGTGAAACCCTGTCTCTACTAAAAATACAAAAATTAGCTGGGTGTGGTGGCAGGCGCCAATAATCCCAGCTACTTGGGAGGCTGAGGCAGGAGAACCACTTGAACCTGGGAAGTGGAGGTTGCAGTGAGCCAAGATCGTGCTACTGCAACTCCAGCCTGGGTGACAGAGCAAGATTCCATCTCAAAAAAAGAAAAAGTTAAAAAATGACATGCTGTACATGATATTTAAAAGAAGTAAACAGAGAAGATGTCATTTCAGAAGAACATGTGGGCTAGATGTTAATAGGCACTTGGAGTAAGGTAATTGTTGCTCAGCTACGAAGTAACCCCTAATTTGCCTGGCAGCTAAGACAAAAGAGAAAACATATCAGCATTTATTTTAGACGTGACAGACTAATTTTTTTTTTTTTTTTTTTGAGACTGGGTCTCACTCTGCCACCCAGGCTGGAGTGCAGTGGTGCAATCATGGAGCACTGCAGCCTCAACCTCAGCCTCCAAGGTAGCTGGGACTACAGGTGTGTGCCCCTATACCTGGCTAATCTTTTATATTTTTTGTAGAGACAGGATTTCAATGTGTTGCCCAGGCTGGTCTTGAACTCCTGGGCTCAAGTCATCTTCCCGCCTCAGCCTCTGAAAGTGCTGGGATTACAGGCATGAGAGCCACTGTACCTGGCTGATATAGTAATTTTTATCATTAGAATTCCTATTTGAATATAACTTTGAGGCCTCTACTGGTTTTACAAAACCTGAACATGTGTGAAAATGATAACTGCAAGTTTTATATCCCAGGTTTGGGACTCAAATAGCTAGAAAAATTAAAAAGATGCATTTTCAACTTTAAAAAGTTACAGCAGAAATAAAATATACCTTGAATTTCATGGAGGAAAGTTTATAGAGGATGTCTCCCATGTGCTCACGAATAATGGACCATGTGATTTTATTGTCACTCTGGGCAGTGGTTTCAACAGCTCTACGTGCCATATCATAAAATGCAATCATGTTGGACAGCATCCCTACTGTCTTGTAGAATGGGCAGAACCTAGAAAAAATGAAGGTCAACAAAATTAACAAAAATAAACTCCAAAACAGGTTCATACTTTATATAAAACTACTAGAGCATTAGTTTCTTTAGCTAAGTATGTAGATTGCTTATATTTATTAGATGATACATAAGAAATTAAAAAATAATAGTGAAAAGACCAAGAACTACTTAACCAGAGTTTTTGGACAGAGATGTCTCAGGATATGTGACAGATGAAGATATATATTATTTTATTTATTTTAAGGGTAAATTTTAATTTTCTCTGTTAAAATCATCAAGCAGGAGAAACAATGAAACAGTATTGCTATAATCTAATGAGTCTGAGGGTTTTTGGACAATGCAGTTAAATAAGTAACCCAAATGGTAAAATAACTGAGTTGTAAAGACTCCCTTGTGACAGTGGATTAGGTTTAATGAGTAATAGGAGAGCAGGAAACTGCAAATTCCTGAAGTTAGTAGTAGCCTCTTTTTCCTTTGAGGGGAGTTACGCTTGTGTGTGTGTGTGTGTGTGTGTGTGTGTGTGTCTTTCTTTTTGTTTTTTTCCTTTTTGTGGAGAACGGGGTCTTGCTATATTGCTCAGACAGGTCTAGAACTCCTGGGCTCAAACTATCCTCCCGCCTCTGCCTCCCTAGAGCTGGGATTACAGGCCGTGAGTCACAGTGCTCAGCAGCCTCTTTTTTCTTAATGTGTTCATATTCATTTGCCCATACTTTTAAGTAACAGACACATGAACAAATGTTCAACTTCAGTCACATACATCCTTACAACTTTTGGACACGTTTAAACACATCTGCATACATAATTTCACACATACTCCTATTACACCTTTTCCAAAGAATTTTTCCCTTGTTGAGTTATCTTTGCGTAGGTGGTTCCTGGAAGCCTCATAAGCTCCCAATATAGCAGATTTCTGGGGCTTACTGATATACTGGCATATTTACTGCTTGCCCTACATTCTGGTAATCCTTCTATTGGCTCAGTTCCTTCTTCAGTCTTATATGGGGCCAAATATGATTTGAGGGAGAAAAGATAACCTGGCACGAAAGGGCTAAATTCTCAAAGTTTAAAAGAAACGAGAACTTTAAACAAGTCTTGGTAGTAGCATTGATAATAATGGGAAAAAAAAAAAAAAAAAAAAAAAGCACTGAGTAGGGGATGTAGCACTGTAACAGGGACCCTGGTAGAAAGTAAGCAATAGGACTCTTGGGAAGTGAGGCAGGAAAGCAGAATGTAATTATTTAGGAAAAGAGAAAAAGAAGCCAGGTGTGTTAGCTCATGCCTGTGAGTCCTAGCACTTTGGGAGGCTGAGGTGGGTATATTGCTTGAGCCTAGGAGTTGGAGACCAGCCTGGGGAACATGGCAAAACCCAGTCTCTACCAAAAAAAAAAAAAAAAACATTAGCTGGGCATGATGGTGGGCACCTGCAGTCCTAGCTACTTAAGAGGCTGAAGTAGTAGAACTGTCAGGAAGCTGAGGCTGCAGTGAGCTGAGACTGCACCACTGCAAATCTAGCTTGGGTAGCAGAGTGAGACCCTGTCTCAAAACAACAACACAAGAGAATAAAGGAGACATGGGCAGTGGAAAGAAATGAAGAAGGCTTCTGATGGAGGGAATAATCCCCAGGCTCTGCACTAAGCCACAATTTAATTATAGATGAATGTATGAGTGAAAATACTGTCATAATTGGACAAATGAGCAAATCAAGACAGGGGACATATTAGATCATTAGATGTCTACTAAGAATACACAAACCAATCTATTAAGTCAGAGTGTATGAGCTTGTATGAGAATAAAATAAGGTTTTTAATGTGTACTCCTTCACCAAAACACAATGGAAAATCCTCAAATAAAAAAAGGAAATCAATATAGCTTACCTGTCATAAGGAGTATATCCATTTTGTTGTAGGAAATCATCTTTGATAAGTTTTGCTACCTCCAGAGTGATTTTATCTGTTTCTGCTAAAGAAGCCTGGAAGAGAAAGAAGATATTTTTAGACAGTTACTCTGAAATGTAAGATCGATGGTGGCAATTAATTAACAAGTAGAAACTATATAATCCACACACAATCACCCATTGTTAATAAATTTACTTATAACTGCTTTTTGATTGATGTGCTTTTAAGACTGAGGTTAAAAAGCATATAACATAAAATTTACCATCTTTTCCATTTTTAATTATATAGTGCAGTATTAGTATATACATTCCCATTACTGTGAAACAGATCTCTAGAGCTTTTCCATCTTGCAAGTCTGAAACATTACCTCCATTAAACAGTAACTCCTTTCTCTCCTTCTCTTAGCCCCTGGTAACCACTATTCTACTTTCTGTTTCTATGAATTTGACTATTTTAGGCACCTCATAAAAATGAAATTATACAGTATTTGTCCTTTTGTGACCAGCTTATTTCACTTAGCATAATGCCCTCAAGTTTCATCTGTACTGAAGCATGTGACAGGAGCTCCTTCCTTTTTTTTTTTTTTTGAGATGGAGTCTCGCTCTGTGGCCCAGGCTGCAGTACAGTGGTGCCATCTCTGCTCACTGCAACCCCCCGGGTCCCAGTTCAAGCAATTCTCCTACCTCAGCCTCCCAAATAGCTGGGATTACAGGCATGAGCTACCATGTCCAGTTCATTTTTTGGTATTTTTTTAGTAGAGACAGGGTTTCACCATATTGGCCAGTCTGGTCTTGAACTCCTGATCTTGTGATCCACCCGCCTCGGCCTCCCAAAGTGCTGGGATTACAGGCGTGAGCCACCGCGCCCAGCAGTAGCTCCTTCCTTTTTAAGGCTGAACAATATCTTATTGCATGTATATACGCATTTTGTTTATGCATTCATCCATAGAAGGACATTGGGCTGCTTCCACTTCCTGGCAATTGTGAACAGTGCTGTTAAGAACATGGGTCCGGGTGTGGTGGCTAATGCTGGTAATTCCAGCACTTTGGGAAGCTGAGGTGGGAGGATTGCTTGAGCTCAGGAACGCGAGGCCAGCTTGGGCAACATAGTGAAAACCTGTTTCTACTAAAAATACAAAAATTAGCCAGGCGTGGTGGCAGGCGCATGTAGTCCCAGCTACTTGGGAGGCTGAGGTGGGAGGATTGCTTGAGCCTGGGAGGTAGATGGAGATTGCAGTGAGCTGAGATCGTGCCACTGCACTACAGCCTGGGTGACAGAGCAAGACCTTGTCTCAAAAAAACAAAAAACAAAAAACCAACAAACAAACATGGGTGGCAAAAAGCTTGATGTTCTTTTCTTGAAGTACCTCTTCACATCATAGCTTGCTATCTTAATTATTTAAATTCTCAGTCTTAGGTTTGTTTCACAAAAATCTATACAGCTCATAGATAGTTGAATTTTAGAAACATTACACGGTATTTAGAACTATGAAGTACAGTAAGTATGTATTAATCTATGTCTGAGTGCTATTTTACTAGTATAGCTAAGTTACAGAGCTTCACCCTTTAAATATTACTACCTCAAAAGTCCTAACTTTTACAATCGCCCTAGCAGCCTTGAGAGATAATGTTAGGTTGCTAGGATCACTAACGGGTAAAGATTTCTTGGGAGTGGAAAATGGACAAGCCCAGTGAGTTAACTGCATTCTTGTATTATTTATGTGTGCTAACCTCCTTAGGTAAGGATCAGGTCTCCAGCTTTTCTTTTTAAAATCCCTTTTATCTCTAGTCCTCTCTTCAACCACAGGTAAATATTAAATAATGTTTTATGTGTATCCTTTTATATATAAATTCATGTAAAATGTGTATTATATTTTGTGCAAGTGTCTTTAATTATGTAAAGCATTCTTACTTCTGTCTTTGGTTTGGTACTTTGTTTTGACCCACCCATGCTGCTGTGTATCACATGGTCTGCTGCTTCTGGCTCTGGTGTATTTCATCCTTTGTGGTGTATACCTTCCCTGTTTTACCTTCCATCTTTTGTTTGCAGTAGAGGACATTCAGATTTCCTCTAATTCCCCATCACCACAAACATCCACTTAAGGACCGGTTTGAGAATTTCTTTGGAGATAAATATCGAGAAACAGATATGCTAGGTCTGAGGTATGTAAACAAGTCCTATCAGACTGCTCTCCACAATGGCAGCACCAGACAATCCACCCACCTAAGAATACACCAGTTCCTCCGACCCCACAACACCTGGCAATATTTAACATTCTAACTAGTATAATGTGATGTTCTCAGTGTTCTTCAAGCAATTCTCCACAGGCCTGTTAGTCTTTTGGGAGTCCTTTTCTATAATCAGTTTGTTCTTTCTTTTGGCCATATTTCTGTTGAAGTTCCAGTCTTCTTGTTAACTTACAGGAGATCTTTGTAGATTTTAGACATTAGTCCATCAGCTTTTTCTTTCCTAAATTTTTTAAAAAGTATTTTTTTTTTAAAAAAGTATTTTTAAAATTAAAAATTTTTCTAAACATTTTAATCTTGTTGTTTATGTATTTTTAAAAATAGAGACAGGGTCTCACTCTGTTACCCAGGATGGAGTGCAGCGGCACAGTCTCCTTTCACTGTAGTCTCAACCTCCTGAGCTCAAGTGATCACCCCACCTCAGCTTCGCAAGTAGCTGTGACTACAGGCGCACACCACCACACCCAGCTAATTTTATATATTCCCCAAAGACCTTGGAGAGACAAGGTCTTGCCATGTTGCCCAGGCTGGTCTTGAACTCCTGGAGTCAAGCCATCCACTTGCCTCAGCCTCCCAAAGTGCTGGGATTACAGGTGTGAGTCACAATGCCCAGCCAGTCCATCAGTTTTAGATGTCACAAACTTCCTCTCCTAATGTCAGTGGTCTGTTACATTTATCCATGGTGGGCCTTTGCTAAACAAAAGTCCTTACACTTTATGTAATCAAAAAACTCTTTTTTTTGTTTTGTTTTAAGGCTAATGTTAAGGGGTTTATTTAAGAAGTCCTTTTCCAACTCTAGATCACAAAGATATTCTCTTAATATTTGTTTTCTATTAATCTGAAAGTCTTAACCTTTCCCATGTAAATTGTGAATCTATCTGAATTCTAACTTTGTATGTGGAATTAGAAAACAATTCAAATTTGTTTTCCTGCAAATAATAAAGTTTTCTATCACAGACTGAAACAATCTATCCTCTCCTCACTTGATTAAGGTACCATCTTTGCAATATCAATGGTATATACCGTCACAAGTCTATCTCTGTTCTGTTCCACTGGTCTATTGGTTTGCTATTTTACCAATACCACTGTTTTTATTACTAGGGTTTTGTATTTCCCCTTATCCAATAGGGTAAAAACTCCCACTTTACTATTCTTTTTCTTTTCTTAAGTCAGCGTTTTGCTCTATTGCCCAGGCAACCTCTGCCTCCCGAGTTCAAGCGATTCTCCTGCCTCAGCCTGCCAAGTAGTTGGGACTACAGGCACCCCCCACCACGCCAGCTAAGTTTTGTATTTTTAGTAGAGACAGGGTTTTGCCATATTGGCCAGGCTGGTCTCAAACTCCTGACCTAATGATCCGCTGGCCTCAGCCTCCCAAAGTGCTGGGATTACAGGCTTGAGCTGCCGAGCCCGGCCGGTTTTTGTTTTTTGAGACGGAGTTTCGCTCTTATTGCCCAGGCCGGAATGCAATGACATGATCTCAGTTCACTGCAACTTCCATCTCCCAGGTTCAAGCGATCTTCCTGCCTCAGCCTCCTGAGTAGCTGAGATTACAGGTACACACCACCAGGCCCAGCTGATTTTTTTTATTTTTTGTATTTTTAGTAGAGACGGAGTTTTACCATGTTAGCCAGGATAGTCTTGATCTCTTGACCTCATGATCTGCCTGCCTCGGCCTCCCAAAGCACTGGGATTACAGGTGTGAGCCACCACCTGGCCCCTACTTTACTATTCTTATTTAGGGTTGTGAATCTTTGTGAAGTCAAATGAATTTTAGATTGGTGTTACACTGAATTTACAGATTAAAGAGAAGTGGCATCTCTTTTTTTTTTTTTTTTTTTTTTTTATGGTGGTGTTTTTTTTGAGTTTCTTACTCTGTCACCCAGGCTGGAGTGCAGAGGCGCAATCTTGGCTCACTGCAACCTCCGCCTCCCAGGTTCAAGCAATTCTCCTGCTTCAGCCTCCCATGTAGCTGGGATTAAAGGCATGTGCCACCATGCCTGGCTAATTTTTTTGTATTTTTAGTAGAGACAGGGTTTCACCATGCTGGCCAGGCCGGTCTTGAACTCCTGACCTCATGATCTGCCTGCCTCAGCCTTCCAAAGTGCTGGGATTACAGGCATGAGCCACCGTGCCTGGCCAAGAAGTGGCATCTTTCTAATAAGTCATTCCATCCAAGAGCATGGACTGTTTTTGTTTTTAGATCATCTTCTGTTTCATTTGTTAGTTTAAAAGTGGTTTTCATAGCAGAAATATGTATTTCTGGCTAGTTCCTACACTCTAGTTTTTGTTGCTATTGTGAGCATCTTATTTTTACTTTTATTTTCTAGTTGGTATTGCTAGTGTACAGAAATTCTCAATTTGTGTTTATCTTGAATCAGAACCCCCTAGTGAACTCTTTATTATTTCTGTTTCTGTTAATTCTGTTAAATTTCTAGTATATCAGCATATTATCTACAAACAATGACATTGTTATCTCTTTCTTTATAACTTTTCCTTTTTATCTTCTTACATCATTGGTTATGATCTCTGGTATTCGACTGAACACGGTCATAAGATTAGGCATTCTTGTCTTAATCCTAATTTTTAAATGAAATGCATCTGAAATTTATCCATTAAGTAAAGTGGTTTCCCTAGGTCTTATTATATTACTTTTTACATATTAAGGAAGTTCCCTTCTATTTCTTGTTTGCTAAGATGTTTCTAAAAATTGTAATAAACTTCAAATATTTTTCCACATTGACTGAGATATCCATTTTCCATTATATTATTATATTAGTGAATCACAGTAGATTTTCTGTGTCTAATATGGACATTCCTGAGATAAAATTTACTTGCTCATTATGAATCATTTTATTGTCTTTAATATCCTACTGGACCTTGTACACCAATATTTAATATTTTATTAAGTATCTACATTGATACCTACATTTTATACCTACATTCATCAACAATATTAGCCTATAGTTTTCCTTTCTTGTATTGTCTTTATCTGATTTTGCAGTTCTTCTGTTTCTTGCTTCTCATATTGGGCAGCATATTCTATAAATAAGTAGTAATACATGCTAGAATGTTAGCTATCTCCAAACATTAACCTTTGTTGGAATAAATTAGGAAGTGACTTTATAACATATAATAAAAAGAATACAACCAAATAGAGGACTCTGAGTACTAACTAGCATTGCATACTATCTGAGAAGTCTTTTCATTCTGGCATTTAATTTGTCTAAATTTAATTATACCATCTTTCCTTGAAGCATCAAGATACAGACACAGGAAAGTAAGTCACTTGCTTAAGGTCACATAGTTAATTATTGGAGGAACTAGAAGCCAATCCTTCTGATACCTAGCCCTAACATTGCTACAAAAATGCATGCTAACAAATCCTAACTCTACCACCTCTAATTTGGTTGGTGATGGGTATATTCCATTTCAAGATAAAAGTAAATCAAGTCTTTCTTTCTCACCTACAATATATCCAAGGACCATGCTAACTACTATAAAGAATAAAAAATTTCAATTAAAAATATTTAATAAATATTATTTTGCTAGGCAAGAATCTGCAATATCCAAGGCTCTATCTGTCCTTGTAACACTGCAGTGTAACCCACCGATCTATCTTCCATGGAATTTAACAACTCACCTTTCCCACAAGCTGTACAATTTCTGCCAGGTCTTCTTCTTCCTGCAGAATTTCCTTAGCTTTGGTCCTCAGAGGAACAAACTCTGTGAAGTGTTTGTCATAGTACTCATCCAAGGCACGCATATACTTGCTGTAGCTGATAAGCCAATTGACAGAGGGGAAATGCTTACGCTGAGCTAGTTTCTTATCTAAGCCCCAGAACACCTGATTAAAAAAACAACAAAAACAACAGTAATTTTTCTTAAAAAACAAAGGTAGAAAAAAAATACTAAAGCATATTTGTCCTAACTATGCAACTCTTTTTTCTTTTTTTTGAGACAGAGTCTGGCTCTGTCACCTAGGCTGGAGTGCAGTGGCATGATCTCAGCTCACTACAACCTCTACCTCCCACATTCAAATGAATCTCCTTCCTCAGCCTCCTGAGTAGCTAGGACAACAGGTATGAGCCATCAAGCCCAGCTAATTTTTGCATTTTTGGTAGAGATAGGGTTTCATCATGTTGGCCAGGCTGGTCTCGAACTCCTGACCTCATGTGATCTGCCCACCTCGGCCTCCCAAATTGCTAGGATTACAGGCATCAGCCACCACGCTGGCCCCTAAATATGCAATTCTATAATTCATTGGTCAAATCATACATCTTTTTAGTATATACTAAGTATCACTGAAACAGAATAAAACTTGTAGAAAATGACAATAATGTATTCCTTTCATTTTCAAGGTGGGTAATATCTACAAATCGAATTTAAAATTTACCTGAACTTTCTTAATAGGGTGTCAAATCAGATAGCAAAAAGAAAAATTAATTGACTCTTTGGAAGATTATTACAGTACAATAAATAGATGAACCAGAACAGGTTTATGTAGATGGAATACACACTTTACTTTGATTAAAAACCTCTAACTGGCTGGGCGTGGTGGCTCATACCTGTAATCTCAGCATTTTGGGAGGCTGAGGCAGGCGGATCACCTGAGGTCAGGAGTTTGAGACCAGCCTGGCCAACACGGTGAAATCCCGTCTCTACTGAAAATACAAAAATTAGCTGAGTGTGATGGTGCACACCTGTAATCCCAGCTACTCAGGAGGCTGAAGAAGGAGAAATGCTTGAACCCAGGAGGTGGAGGTTGCAGTGAGCCCATATCTCGACACTGTACTACAGCCTGCATGATGGGAGCGAGACTCCATCTCAAAAAAATAAACCTCTAACTCTTCTGGGCCAGGCATGTGGCTCAGACCTGTAATCCCAGCACTTTGGGAGGCAGAGGCGGGTGAATCACGTGAGGTCAAAAGTCGAGACCAGCCTGGCCAACATGGTGAAACCCTGCCTCTACTAAAAATTCAGTTCCCTATCATTCACAGAGCCAATCCAATAACATCTGACAGTGATTTTTGTAAGGGCAAAACTTCACAGATATTCCATGCATTCCCAACTCTGTTCCCTCTTTCCCCATAATTTAAAACACAAAATTTTGGCAAGCGTTAAAGAGCTTGAGTGTTGTAAATTTAGCCTCTGCCACTTCCTTTTATCTGATACTGTCAGAAACACAGGTAAATATTCTGTTTTTCCCACATGAATAACACAAATATGTCAACTTTTTTTTTTTTTTTTTTTAACTATAGCTCTGATTTATACACATTTTTTGTTTGGGCTAACTAGCTATCCACTAAAATTCATGTTTTGTCACTGGGAAGCAAATGCCTAGACAGAAACTGCATTTTCCAGCCTTACTTTCACGTGGTTGTGGTAGCTAATAGAATGAGTACAGTCAATGTGTCACTTTTGAATCCAAGGTTCAAAAAAGGTGGATATGCCTTCTCCACAGTTTTCCCTTGTGTCAGCTAGATGCAGATGATCACCAGGCTAGGTGACAGTGGAGTCACAAGATGGAAGGAATCCTGGACTCTGAATTATTACTAAACACAAGAGAGCCCTGGACCCAACTATGAAGAGAAATAACTTCTGGGTATTACACATTTTTGGGCCTCTTTGTTTCTATAACTAGGGTTACTATGACTAAAATATCATAGTATTACTCTAATACTAATAAAACTTTTGCTACCTGAATATATTTTCCACTTATATATTATTAAGTTTATTATAAATCCTACATAAACAGCTAAGAAAAAAACAGACAGTAATAAAGGCTCTCAGAGTTAAGAGTGTTCCTAAAACGAACTTTACCATTGCCTATCCTTTAGAGAGTAAATTAAATACTTTATAATGATTACATTAGATTGTATTAGAATAGCAGGGTCTGTGGAGAGGAGGAAAGACTTGGAAGTTGACTACACTAGGGAAAGACATACCTGAACGATACCAAGAGTAGCAGATGTAACTGGATCAGAAAAATCACCACCAGGTGGAGAAACTCTAAATTAAAAAAAAAAACAAAAACGGTCATTACAAAAAAAATGCAGTCATTAGAAATGCTTATAAAAAATAAAATATAAATGTTAAATTTTTTTGAAAGTCAATTTTAAAGTAAAAACTTTTTAGTGTAAATAACTTTAGAAATGACCTTTGGAAAGAAAATCTTACCTAAGAATCTTAAAAGCCAGTATTTAAGTTGTAAACAAGAATGAAAACTACAGAACACCTTCTAGTATGAGACATGAATACATATTTTATTATAATCAATTTTATTATTCTAATCAAATAGATGAAGCAAGAAGGAAAAGCCCCAGGAAAAAAGTATAGCTTTATGTAGTAATCATGAATCTTCATTTTGTTTTTACTATGATGCAATCCCACCCTAATATGTCTATAATTTTCTAAATTACAAAAATTAAACAAATATTGAAATTAAACATATAAATATATAAATTAAAGTCAAACCTATGGAACCAAAATATGTAGAAATTGCCTAAACATGTACATCTTCAAAGAGCTCCTAAGGTGACTCTGGAGTGCAACCCTCCTTAAGAACCGTTGCTCCCAGTGGGAGCTAAATATTCTGTCTTTAAAATATGTGACTTTTTTCTCTCTTTGATACATCTGTGACTTTTTTCTTTTCCAAAGTAAATAGTTTGTTTGCTTACGCTCCTACAATGCTGACACTCCCTTCTCTTTCAGGATTTCCAAGACATTTCACCCTGCCTGCTCTTTCATAAAAAGAGGCCAGACGGGCACCAAGATAGGCTGGATATCCGCTATCTGAAAAAGGAAAATACATTTTAAAAGAGAGTTTCTAAGCCAGCCCCGAAAATCCTATCAGCCTTGTTTACATGATAAGCAATAAACAGGCGTACCTGCAGGCATTTCAGCTAAACGACCAGAGATTTCTCTAAGGGCCTCAGCCCATCTAGAGGTAGAGTCAGCCATCATACTGACATGATAGCCCATGTCACGGAAGTACTCTGACAGTGTGATTCCTAAATTGGGAAGAATATTATTATAAGTTACAATGCTAGCATACAAAATCCTGTTTTTTTCCACCCTTAAGAAAACTTTAAAGCAATAAGTACACAAGGTAGATTGCTAGCTGCTCCCTCAAATCTGCTTTTTCTTCTTCTGGGCACATACTGAACTATGCTTCCTAGCATCCTGTGCACTTAGATATGGCCAGGTAACTGATCTCTGGCTAACAAAATTCAAGTCAAAATAATGTGTTCTACGGCCAGACAAGTCACATGCTCTTTCATGCTCTTTCTTCCTTCTGGCCTGCTGAAATGGAGAGAACTCCCAGTAGTCCTGGAAGCCATGTGTTGAAAATGGTAGAGCTCATTTCAGCCTGGATTGCAGCTCAGAATGACAGAGCAAAGAGTCCCCTGAACACTTGAAATAAACATCTATTATATTGAGCAAATATACAATTGGAATTATTTGATGCCATAGCCTAGCTTACCCTAATATTTTTAGAAAGCAGGAAATGATTTTCTCTATTCTTTATTGAAATAATTAAGTCTGAAATTAATTTTCAAATGTAGCTTCTCTCTCTATATCACATATACATATGGAAACATGCATGCATCCAAAAATAGCCCTTAACTAATCAGGCTGGGTGGTTACTTTTCAAAAGTAACAAATGTTATTAAAATGAGTAATATCTCAATTATCCAGATTATTCTGCTATGCAGATCAGGTCCTATCCTATAAATTTAGACAGTAAACCACTTATAAGCAGATAATATACAGAAACAAGTCTTGGGTTCTAGTTCCTATTCTGTCATTAACCTTAGCAAAATAACTTGATTTCCCAGTGTGGTTTCCTAACCAATTAAAAATGGAATAACGCTGCCTGCCATATATACTTCTATATAGCAGATTAAGTGAAATACATTAAATAAATATCATTTTAAAAGTACGAAGTGCTAGAAAACTCTAAGATATTACGAAAAATGTATTGTTATATTATAAAAGTTCCAAAAGCTAATGCCATGGCTTCTTTATTTTACTAGTAAAGAAACAGAGGTTTATATAAGTAAAATTAACATAATTAATGGAAAATTTAGCACTTTACTATTTATCATATTGTATCTTTCAGAATAAAAAATACTGACTGTTGAGGCATTCATAAAATGGTCCCATGAAGAAAGTCTTTAAGAAACATTATCGGCTGGTCCGATGGTAGTGGGTTATTAGAACTTATTAACATTAGTGTCACTAAAGTTGGTATACAACCCCCCACTGCTAAATTTGACTGGCTTAAAAAAAAAAAAGAAACATTATCAATATTAAGGCTTCAACAACACAATAATTATTACATATTCCAATCTAATGGTAAGAACAGATCCTTTCTTATACAAGCATGCTGTGTTTTAAACCTGTGATGAAATGTCACAGATACTTGTGATAATTAGAAATAAATGGCAGAAAAGACAAATACACATGAGTAAGTGAGAATTCTCTGACAGACCTACAGGTATCAGTGCCTACAATAAAAATATGCCTCAGACAAAATCAAGAAACAAACAAACTGGGACATATTTGCAACTCACGACAGATAAAGGATGCATTAATTCATTAATCAAAGAGTTTCTGGCCAGGTGCAGTGGCTCATGCCTGTAATCCCAGCACTTTGGGAGGCCAAAGTGGGTGGATCCCCTGAGGTCAGGAGTTTGAGACCAGCCTGGCCAACATGGTGAAACCCTGTCTCTACTAAAAATACAAAAATTAGACAGGTGTGGTGGTGGTGCATGCCTGTAATCCCAGCTACTCGGGAGGCTGAGGCCGGATAATTGCTTGAACGCAGGCAGGAGGCAGAGGCTGCAGTGAGCCAAGATCGTACCATTGCACTCCAGCCTGGGTGAATGAGTGAGACTTTGTCTCAAAAACAAACAAACAAAAAAGAGCTTTTAGAAATCAGTATGAAAAACAACTATCATCCAAAAGGAAAATGAACACAAGGCAGTTTTTAAACGGTTCATACACACAGGAAAGATGTTAGTTCACTGTTAAATACAGATTTAACAGGTATCTACTAAAGCAAGAATAGTTAAAATTTCAATTGTCAAATCTAGGTGCCAGGTACACGGTATTCACTGTAATACTCTTTCAACTTTTCCGTATGGTTGATAATTATCATAAGAACATGTTGAAAAAACTAGCATTGGTGAAGATGTTAAGAAGCAGAAACTCTTGTCTACTGTTAGCCCTTTTGAAGGGCAATCAGAATGTAAAATCACCATTAACAGCTGTATTGGCAGGGATTTTACTTCTAAGAAATTACCCTAAGAAATGTGAAAAGAGGCCATGCATGGTGGCTCATGCCTGTAATCCCAGATCTTTGGGATCCCAAGGCAGGATGATCTCTTGAGGCTACGAGTTGCCCATCCTGGGCAACATGATGAGACCCATCCCTACAGAAAATAAAAAAATTAGCCAGGCATGGTGGCTCATGTATGTAGCCTCAGCTAGTTGGGAGGCTGAGATGAGAGGATCCCCTGAGACCACAAGGTCAAGGCTACAGTGAGCCATGACCATGCCACTGCACTCCAGCCTGGGTGATAGAGCAAGACCCTGTCTTTAAGGAAAAACAACATGCAAAGAAACATGCATGCAAAACACACAAAGAACAATGTAAGAATATATGTATAAGGATATTTTAGTGCTGCCTATCACAAACACGGATAAAGAATCCAATAGTCCAACAAAAAGATGCCAGTTAAATTATGATATATCCATACAAAGGGATACTGTGCAGCCAGCCATTTAAAAGAATAAGGTAGCTTTCTATGTCACTGTCTCTCTCTCATAAAAGTTACCACCAGGCCGGGCGTGGTTGGTCAAGCTTGTAATCCCAGCACTTTGGGAGGCTGAGGCGGGTGGATCACGAGGTCAAGAGATCGAGACCATCCTGGTCAACATGGTGAAACCCTGTCTCTACTAAAAATACAAAAAATTAGCTGGGCATGGTGGCGTGTGCCTGTAATGTAATCCCAGCTACTCAGGAGGCTGAGGCAGGAGAATTGCCTGAACCCAGGAGGCGGAGGTTGCGGTGAGCCGAGAACGCGCCATTGCACTCCAGCCTGGGTAACGAGAGTGAAACCCCGTCTCAAAAAAAAAAAAAAAGCTACCACCAAACAAGGAGAACAAGAAATATAGAAATACAAATTTAATCCTTAAAAACCAGGAGACATAGTCCCACAACAATATAATAAAAAAAAGTCATCTAAATGAGGTAAAAACCAAGTAAGAGTATGGAAAAATGCCAAGAATTATATGAAGCCATGAATCTCAGATAAAGCTTCTGCAAACTTGAAGGCACATCCTGAGGAGCAAGAGTGCTTTGTTTGCAACATTGCAAAAAAGCGACATGGCCAGTCACAGGAGTTCCTTATACCCAGTTTGGCATCAAAGAGAAGCAGGAACACGGGGATGAACAAAACACAAGTAGGTGCTCTATCTTCACTAACAGAAAAGTGGGTGAGGTGGGGGAAGAAGTCACTGTGAATGGCCTTATAGTTGCTGATTTCTGGTATCAGGCAAGAAGAGTAAAATAACTTCCTTACACAGAAGCATGCCATAATAAACTTCACAAGTTACCATGAAGAATTCCTGCTACCCTGGACCACAGTCACAGCCACCCACCTATCTCCTACAAAGATGAGTAATAGTAATAATAAATATCAGAATAGGATATCTAAGCAAAGATAAAATAAGAAAAAAGAGAGAAGAGAAGAATATAATGATGGCCAAATAACCTGCCAAAGAATAAATGAAAACTGTGACCACAGTTAATTTAAAAACATACACACACACACACACACACACACACACCCCCTAATAAAGCAGCCTACCACAAAATAAAATCTCAAGGCACATGGAGCAAGATAAGAAGAGATGCTTCATGAGCTGGCAGAATAAAAAGAAATAGAAGTGAAGGTTTCATTAGTAGCAACACAAAGAGTAAATACCATTTATCCTGTGAACAGACAAAAGGCTAAATAAAAAGGATTAGAGAGGAAACGATGCATATGGAAAACAGATAACAAAAATCTAGTATGTCTAGTTGGTATATTTGAAGACAGCCATAATGAAAAAGTTTCAGATGTAATTTTCTAAATTTTTCCAAAATAAAAAACATATTCATAAATTAAAAGGGTATATATCTCCAGAAAAATTTATTGAAACTATCAACATTGGGATATATCCTAATAAAGTTAAGAGACTTCAAATTTAAAGAGAAAGTCCTTTAGGAAAAAAGAGAACAATCACCTACAAAAGGAAAAAAAGCAGGCCAGCCTCAGATCTGTCCCCAGCATTTAACACTAGTTCTCAAAGAAAGAAATATTGATCAGGAATTTTATATGCAGCCAAACTACTATTAAAATTTAAAGGCAATAGAAAAAATATCAAATTTATGAAGAAACAAGAATTTAGAGAACACAGTTGCCATAAGTCTTCTTGAAGAAACTTCCAAAAGTCAAATTATAGTCAATCAAGAAATGGAGAAATTACAGCCAAGGGACTGCTAGTGAGCATTAACTCCATTTTAATGTAGGCCTAAAGCTAATTCAAATACTGGCTTTATGGCTACAGAATAGAATCTAAGTTTTATAATCCTGAAAACATAGACATAAAAGCAGGGATGGAAATGGAATCAAAGACGGAAGGTCATTAATAAATGAATTGTCTTATCTTTCATATCCCCAGTCAAAATATATTAATTCAAAGCTGGTAAGTCAAGTTACACAGGTTCAAGTATATTTAAAAACTAGATCAATTAAAAAACGTGGTGAAAAAAGGTAGTATAAGATACATCAGGCTAGGCATGGTGGCTCACACCTGTAATCCTAGCACTTTGGGAGGTCAAGGCGGGCAGATCACCTGAGCAACAGAGCGAGACCATGACTCAAAAAAAAAAAAAAAAAAAAAAAAAGATAGAGGCAGCTCTATAAATATCTTATATTCACTTATTCTGAAGATATAATAAGTAATATATATATCTAAAATAGAAAATAAAACAAAATATATATATATTTTTGAGATAGCGTGTTGCTCTTGTTGCCCAGGCTGGAGTGCAATGGCACAATCTCGGCTCACTTGCAACCTCCGCCTCCTGGGTTCAAGCAATTCTCCTGTCTCAGCCTCCTGAGTAGCTGGGATTACAGATGCCCGCCATCACACCCAGCCAATTTTTTGTGAAATTAGCAGAGATGGGGTTTCACCATACTGACCAGGCTGGTCTCAAACTCCTGACCTCAAGTGATCCACCTGCCCAGCCACGTAAAATATTTTAAAAGCTAGGAATGTGCTTATATGTACAGAGATATTTTAGAATGAAAGCAAAATGTTATTTAGAAAAGTATGGTGCTAGCTTACACTTAAGAACAGATGTTAACTGCTTTTATTCCAATTATATACTCACCAGTATAAATAGAGGCTTCTCTAGCAGCAACAGGCATATTGGAGGTATTGGCTACCAAGGCTGTCCTCTTCATAATTGACTCTACCTTACCGTCAACCTCCATTGTTAGCTACAGATAAAATATATATTAGTGAATCTCTAATTTCTAAGGTAACATTTTAGATTTTAGTCCTCCCTCTTTTTTTTTTTTTTTTTTTACAACTTTTGCCCATATTTAATGCCTCTTACAATAACTGTTCCTAAAGTAATATTCCGCACCTGCTTCAACCTCTCTTCCCTACTCCATGGTGCTATGAAGAAGACAGACATTATTTCAATTTCATAAATAAATATTTTATGAAAAAAAGAAACATTACTATAATAATCTAGATCATAAATCATAAGAAAAGGTCACATCTCTAAATGTTTTATTTCATCTTTCTCCCAATAAGTAAAAACCACCAGACCACAAAAAGAAACTTTCAAGTGTTTGACTTAAGAATGAAAATTCCTGGCCGGTTATGGTGGCTCATGCCTATAACCCCAGCACTTTGGTAGGCCAAGGTGGGTGGATTAATGGAGGTCAGGAGTTCAGCCTGGACAACATGGTGAAACCCTGTCTCTACTAAAAATACAAAATAAGATGCGTGTGGTGGCGTGTGCCTGTTATCTCAGCTACTTGGGAGGCCAAGGCAGAAGAATCGCTTGAACCCAGGAGGCAGAGGTTGCAGTGATTTGAAATTGCATGATTTCACTCTAGCCTGGACAAAAAGGGTGAAACTGGCCGGCGCAGTGGCTCACACCTGTAATCCCAGCACTTTGGGAAGTTGAGGAGGGCAGATCACGAGGTCACGAGATCGTGACCAGCCTGGCCAACATGGTGAAACCCCGTCTCTACTAAAAATACAAAAATTAGCTCGGTGTGGTGGCACAAGCCTGTAGTCCCAGCTACTCAGGAGGCTGAGGCAGGGAAATCACTTGACCCTGGGAGGTGGAGGTTGCAGTTAGCCAAGATTGTGCCACTGCACTCTAGCCTGGTGACAGAGCGAGATTCCGTATCAACAACAGCAACAACAAAAGAATTAAAATTCCTTTTCTTGAATATACAAATATAATTTTAAAATTCCTTAAAAGATCCTTGACGAATGACAGCATTGCTCCAGACCCAACACAAAGCTTTATTAATTGTCAACGAACATAGATTAGTGGTATTTTCTCTAGGACATTATTTGAAGCTTTATACAGACCTCTGGGAAGTCCCGGAGGACTTCAGACATTTCATTTCCTCTTTCACCACATCCTACATAGATGATTACATCACTGTTAGAATACTTGGATAGAGACTGTGATATCACTGTCTTTCCACAGCCAAAGGCTCCAGGGATAGCAGTAGTTCCTCCCTGGACACACCTAAACAAAGAAAACAAAGTATGGATTACTTGACTTGCTAATAGATGTTAATAAATAAAGTAGGTAAGGAACACAAAAACACAAACTAAAGAAAGCACTATGAAACATATTCCATAAACTAGAGAAGAGGGGTATATGAAAATAATAAGATAAAAAAAGGCTTGGCACAGAAGCTTATGCCTGTAATCCCAATGCTTTGGGAGACTGAGGTAGGAGGGCTGCCTGAGCCCTGGAGTTCAAGACCAGTGTGGGCAAAAGGGCAAGACCCAGTCTCTACAAAAATTTTAGAAATTAGAAGGGCATGGTGGTGCATGCCTATGGTCTAGCTATTCAGAAGGCTGGGGCAGGAGGACAACTGGAGCCCTGGAGTTTGAGGTTACAGTCAACTATGATCTAGCCATTGTATTCCAGCCTAGGCCAGAGTGATAACCTGTTTCTTAAAAAGAGAGAGAGAGAGAGAGAAAGAGAGAGATAGGAGATGGTTTATGGTTTTTAAGCAGTCGTAGAAAATGGAAAGAGCAGACAACAAATTAAGAAACACTGCTGGGCAACAGAGAGAGCCCAGTTGATTTTATTTAGGTCAGTGAAAAAATAATTGCAGCTTTTGTCATTTCCTCCCCCTACCCGCCCCCCAAGATGGAGTCTCGCTCTGTCGCCCACACTGGAGTGCAATGGCATGATCTTGGCTCACTGCAACCTCTGCTCCCTGAGGTTCAAGCAATTCTCCTGCCTCAGCCTCCTGAGTAGCTGGAATTACAGGTGTGTGCCACCACATCTGGCTCATTTTTATGCATTTTTAGTAGAGACAGGGTTTCACCATATTGGCCAGACTGGTCTAGAACTCCTGACCTTGTGATCCACCCGCCTTGGCCTCCCAAAGTGCTGGGATTACAGGCTTCAGCCACCATGCCCAGCCCTTTGTTATTACTTTTAATAGAAATCATCAATTTATGGTGACATAAATCTACTAATTGTTTTTAAAAAGTTATACCACAATTCTTTATTTTTAAAAAGTTATACAAGCAAATAAATTAAATACATACTTTATGCTGGGAAATCTATTCCTGGTTTATTGAGTGACATAATAAATTGCTTGGTAATAATATATACTTAAATCATTTGAACTTTGTACATCACAAAATCAGCTTATCATAAAATTATACAATTGGTTACAGAGGGGCTTAAGCCAAAAATAGACATCAGTCGAAAGCTACAGATAATTGGAGTATTTACTTCTTTGTCATTAAATAGGGCATTTTCCAAGTGCTCTGTCATCTGAATTATTTAATAATTTTAAATCAAGAAGTAGATACAGCATCAAACTTAAAGTTGGGTATCCAAGTTGCTTGCCTCTAAGTTTGATTTATCCCAGGTATGGAGTTTGGGACTAAATCAATCCCCTGGATTCCGTGATGACTACAGATATTTCCTTCATCAAAAAAGAGATTAAAGCCTTGTTTCTTCAGAGCTGTGAGTACACTACAGCACTTATAAGCACATTCTGTACTATTTTCTTTCCCTCTTCCAAATGTTATCCCAGTTATTTGACTGTGGCTTCTGTCTTGGCTCCCAGTATAGAATAACTTAAGAAACATGGTGGCCAGTTGCGGTGGCTCACGCCTGTAATCCTTGCACTTTGGGAGGTCAAGGCAGGTGGATCACTTGAGCTCAGGAGTTTAAGATCAGCCTAAGCAACATAGTCAAACCCGGTCTTTACCAAAAATACAAAAAATTAGCCAGGTGTGGTAGTGCATGCCTGTCCCAGCTACTTGGGAGGGTGAGATAGGAGGATTGCTTGAGCCTGGGAGGCGGAGGTTACAATGAGCTGAGATCACCCCACTGCACTCCAACCTGGGCGACAGAGTGAGAGCCTGTCTCAATTAAAAACAAAAACAAAGGAAACACAGTTACGTTGTTTTGGTACAGTGTTTCTTCAGAAAATTTTATTTTTTCAGAAAAGTTTCACAAATAATACTTTCTGTGGGTAACGATGAAAAAAGTCTTTAATGGTTTGAATTTATAATAAGCGCTAGCAAACGATAAATATATTTAATTTACCATTATTACTCTAGATAAAATGTATTACCCTTTATCTACAAAGATAATAAAAACATAAGCACATATAATAACTCTGAAGGAAAAGCGTGAGACATCTCAAACTTACGGAAAAAGGGCATCAAGGACTCTCTGGCCAGTCAACAGAGGATGATTGGCTGGCAGCTTCTCAGTGACAGGTCGAACTTGCCGTACAGGCCATACTTGCACCATGGTGAACTTCTCCTTTACACCTTCAAATTCGAGCTCCAAGACAACATCCTATAAAAGTACAGCAAGATTTGGTATGGTCAAATTTGTGAACATTTCTTCCTTCAATATCAAAGTAACCCAATTCTTCTTGGGGGTAGGAATGTAAGTGTGAAGAGAGATTTATACTCTTTATTATAATTATTATCGATAGTCCTAGTTTTTTTTTTAACCTGGTATATTTATTACTTTTTCAATAATTAAAAACAAAATTTCTGAGTTTTTTTAGAATGGAGTATATCAGGTTTGTGACTGTAATCCCAACTACTCAGAAAACTGAGGCAGGAGGATTGCTTGAGCCCAGCAGTTCCAGCACCCTGGGCAACATAGTGACACCTCATCTCTTAAAAAAAACGAAAAGAAAGAAAGAAGTATATTAAGCAACAAAGAAATAGCTGAATAAATTATATGTAAATGCTTGGGGAGAAATTTTTATTTGTTTGTTTAGAGCGAATTTCACTCTGTTGCAGAGGCTAAAATGAAGTGGCACAATCTCAGTTCACTGCAACCTCTGCCTCCCAGGTTCAAGTGAGTCTCATGCCTCAGCCTCCCAAGTAGCTGGGATTACAGGCACCCACCATCATGCCCAGTTAATTTTTGTATTTTTTAGTAGAGATGGGGTTTCACCATATTGGCCAGGCTGGTCTTGAACTCCTGTCCTCAGGTGGTCCGCCTGCCTCGGCCTCCCAAAGTACTGGGATTACGGGTGTGAGCCACCACACCCAGCCCAGGAGAAATCTTAAAGAATACAAAATAAGATGTTTCAGGGAGAGGGAGAGAGGAGAAGTGAATGCCTTTGTAATTTATTTTCCTCTTTTGTTTTGTTTACATTATTATAATGATTTTATACTGCTTTAATGAAAAATACCTATCTGTGAAGGACCCTAAAATGTTTAAGAAAATTGAATATGGCCAGGCACAGTGGCTCATGCCTGTAATCCCAGCACTTTGGGAAGCCGACGGGGGTGGATCATGAGGTCAGGAACTGGAGACCAGCCTGACCAACATGGTGAAACCATGTCTCTACTAAAAATACAAAAAACCAAATTAGCCAGGTGTGGTGGTGGGCACCTGTAATCCCAGCTACTTGGGAGTCTGAGGCAGGAGAATCACTTGAACCCGGGAGGTGGAGGTTGTAGTGAGCTGAGATTGTGCCATTGCACCCCAGCCTGGGTGACAGAGCGAGACTCCGTCCCCACTTCCCCAAAAACAGGAAGTTGAATATTTCTAAATATGTATTTGTTTATTTATTACATTGCCCATAAGCCCAAGGAATAAATATTTAAATTAAATATGTATAAAAGCAAAAAGGTAATGAGTAATACAATAACATTTGTGAACATTGAAATGGTTTCAACCATTTGCAAACAGCTCCAACTTCCAGAGCCCTATAGAAATCTCTAATTTTGTTGATATATGAATTCAAATCCTCCACTGGGAGCAAGTCTCTAAGCTAGTGTGCGAGTCTAGTTGATTGCCCCAAATCCCAATCTTAACTCTTATTTTCTATATCTTATGGAGCACAGCCTTACTCTTATGATTAAAAAACTGTTATTTCTTATCATATTTTATTGGAAGAAAATTATATGCTATGATAGTCTTTTCAATAAATTTATCTTCATGCCCATAAAGATTATGGGCCTATTGTATTTGGTATTATGTGACTGTAAATAACATTAAAGATCAAAGTTTTAATTCAAGGCCAGGCATGGTAGCTTACACCTGTGATCCCAACACTTTTGGGAGGCTGAGGCATAAGGATCACTTGAGTATAGAAGTTCAAGACTAGCCTGGGCAACAGAGTGAGACCCTGTCTCTTAAAAAAAAAAAAAAAATTTTAATTAGCGGGGCATGGTGGCATGTGCCTCAGGTCCCAGGTACTCGGGAGGCTGAGGTGAGATAATTGCTTGAGCCCAGCAGGTTGAGGCTGTGGTTAGCTATGATTGCACCATTGCATTCCAGCCTCAGCAGCACAGGAAGACCCTGTCCCCCCACCCAAAAAAAGAATTCAAAGGCTCCATTACGTAATTATTATGTGAATATTGATATACCATTAAAATCAAAGTCTACTCTATGCCTAAACAATCAGGGGTTTAAATAAATGTAGCATCAATTAAGACAATAGAAAAGTGTTACAATTCTTTAAAAAGAAACAATATATTCTGTTTTTTTATCCCTAAATCCAAGTTAAAAACAAAAAAGACCCTTCAAAAATTATAGGAGTTACTCAAAACCTATATATTAAATATCAATTCTTTAATTACTTAGGGCACTAAAACTGGGCAACGATCATATAAAAATAGGGCCACTCTGCAGGATAAAGTTTAAATGATACTTACAGAGGTATCATAATTCCCAGGTGGAGCAATGTAAGTTACAGTTCCTCTGTTTCGTGGGGGTAACATGATTTTGTGTTTGATAAGCGAGTTCTCATTGACAATTCCATAAATATCTCCGCCAGTGATATGACTACCAATCTAGAAAATAAAGGTAGTTGCTGTTTAATTTTCAAATAGATGTCAAGTAGAACTTGCCCCTGTTGCTATAATTTAAACCATTTGCCGGATTTATCAATAAAACATTAGTTCTAAAATCTCATGAAGTAGAGTTAAGAAAAAATGTAAACCATCCTTCTGTATTCTGTTTTTATTTGGACTAAGAGTACAACATAGTTCACTCAACATTCATTTTTACATTCTTTCAATAACTTCAGAAATTCTTGGTTACACACATACCCGTAGGTTTTTGGAGGGTGTAAAGTCCCATTTGATATCTCTGCTAAGAGCAGACACATTTACTCCTCTGGGGATGTAGATGCTTTGGGTCTGACTGCTGATATCCGACAAAGGTCTTTGAATACCATCAAAAATGGCTCCCATAATGCCAGGACCAAGTTCAACAGAGAGGGGTTTACCAGTGCGAAGTACAGGATCTCCAACAGACACACCAGCTAAAAACAGCAGCTAAGGAAAACTCACTATAAACGTTTAAAGACACTATTAACAGGAAATACCACAGTTTAACAAGGAAATGACACTCAAGAAGTGAAAACAGAAGTTTCCAAACTTTCTCAGTTCATAGCATTAGTAGTGTTTCACTAATTTTTTCAGTGTCCCAGCACAAAAGATATATCTAACAGTTCCATTTATTAAATAGTTATGTCTAAATAACCTACTATGCATATATGTCCTAACTACTGAGTAGCAATCTGAAAAAATATGTGCATAAGTTGAAAGAAAAAAGAACATTAATTTCAGTCCTAAATATCCATAATTCTTATGAATGTATATGCCTTTGGGGAACTATATAATTTTCCAAACTTGCAATCGATTGGAAACCTGTTCCATTTTGATTTTCACGTTACTTGCTTTTGTAGCTTAGCAACTGCCAAAATCTCAGCTTTGCAAAGATATAACATAATTGACAAAAATATAGTACAGCAACATAATGAAGCTGTTTATTATCTCAAGTTACTAGTTGCATGTGGTATCTGATAATATGTCTAACATTCCTGTGTTTGCCCCAAAAATTAAAATATCCCGGTATCACATGAGTTTGCTGTAGCTTCCCAGAGTGCCTCTGCAAAGTTTAGGAACCACAGGGCTAAAAACAGAAGCTAAACCCTCTTGCTAATACACTGCTTCACATATACTGCTGAGGAATATCAGTCCCCTAATAAGGGTATTAGTACTTGGACAAAACCTAAAATCTTAAGAATAAAGTTATTTTGAAAACATACAAATAGGGAGAATAAAACATAAATAAGCATAATGAGTCCACTTTGTTCTCACACATTTGTTGACAGCAGTAAAATCAGTACAACTTTTACTGAGAGCAATTTAGCAATATTTATCAAAATTCAAAATGGATGTCTTGACCTAGGAATCCAACTTCTGTGAATTCTTACTATAATTACACTGTAGCACTTTGTAACAACCAAAGACTAGAAACCAAAACTTCTATCATTAAGTGATTATTTAAGTAAATAAATAATGGTAAATTTATATGATGGAATTATTATATGGCTGTAAAACAAAGAACCAGCATTACCATGCCATGAATTCTTCTAGAAAGATCTCTAAACTATGTATTTTCTTTTCTTTTTTCTTTTCTTTTTTTTTTAAGACGGGGTTTTGCACTCCTTGCCCAGGCTGGAGTGCAATGGCGTGATCTTGGCTTACCGCAACCTCCGCCTCCTGGATTCAAGCGATTCTCCTGCCTCAGCCTCCCGAGTAGCTGGGATTACAGGCATGTGACACCATGCCCAGCTAATTTTGTATTTTTAGTAGAGATGGGGTTTCTACATGTTGGTCAGGCTCATCTCGAACTCCTGACCTCAGGTGATCCACTCACCTCGGCTTCCCAAAGCTCTCGGAGCGCCCAGCCCCTAAACTATGTATTTTCATTTCAAATTTTGATTATGAAAATTTTCAGAACAACAACAAAGTTGAAAGAATTTTACAGTAGACTCTCCATCTCTACCAGCTATATTCTACCTTTAACATTTTACTATATTTATTACATATCTATTTATTTTCCACAATACATATACTTTTAAGTGAAAAAAAGCAAGGTATATAACAGTACATATAATATGCTATCCTTTGGGAAAAAGGAAAGAAAAATACAAATATTTGTATTTGCTCATGTATGTAATTACTAAACTAGAAGGATATACAATAAAGGGAGCTATGACAGTGGTTGCATATGTGCATGGAGGTGTGTATGTGTTTTGATAAATGGCTACATACAAGACAACAAAGGCAATGAGGGTTGTGACTATATTTTCATTTATTTTAAATCTTCAAACCATGTGAAAGATTAAACAAAAGATAAAAGTAATAATAGAAAAAAATATTTTTGATTAGTCATGATTTCATAGCTACAAAAACTTCGATTGTTATTTAAAATTTTTGGATGATTTTGTTTTAAACTGGCACCCAGTACTACAGAGAGATTAGTTATCTGCATGCATGTGTTTTAGAATGGCAAAAAATGTTGTACCAAATAAATCTTAATTAAATACTCAAAGAATTAATGCTGATTTTGAAAATCAAAGTAAAATACATGCATAAGCACTCGAAAAGTGATACCTCTTCACTAGGCTTAAGCCTTTATGTTTATACTTCATAGAAAATTGAAATATGTTTAAAAGCCAAAATTATGATAACCAAATGGTAAAGGTTTCCTAGTACTAAAACTGAAATGTAATATGTCACACAGTGCTATTAGAATAGAATGGTGACTGATTTATTTATGGACTTACTATTTTAAACTGAAGTCATGACTGGAGAATTTTAACCACAAAAATCAACATTGTTATTCTGTTTACACTTTCTTCTACAATATGCGGCCCACTGAAGAAAAAATTCAGTTGGTCCCCCTGAAGTTCATGAATTACTGAAGCAGTAACAGCAATGAAGGTTCAGAAGATGATACTAATTTCTTAAACAAGAGTACTAATTCATAGTACCTTTTTCTCTTTGTTTAACACACTCCTGGGTAATTCAGGTCTCTTCACAACACCAGCATTTCATGCTTCTAATATCATTAGTTGCTGCTACTTTGCTGCATCCACCTTTGACTTAAATCCTTAAATTTTTTTCTTTCCTTTTCTGAGACAGAGTGTTGCTCTGTAGCCCAGGCTGCAGTGCAGTGGTGTGATCTCAGCTCACTGCAACCTCTGCCTCTCGAGTTCAAGAATTCCCCTGCCTCAGCCTCCTGAGTAGCTGGGATTACAGGTGCCCACCACCATGCCCAGCTGATTTTCATATTTTTACTAGAGATGGGGTTTTACCATGTTAGCTAGGCTGGTCTCGAATTCCTGACCACAGGTGAACTGCCTGCCTTGGCCTCCCAAAGTGCTGGGATTAAAGCTATGAGCCAATGTGCCTGGCCTAAATTCTTAAATTTTGAAATACAGAATGAGGCAGGAAATTGAGCCAAAAAGGATACACGTTTCTTCATACACCTGAATAGTAGCCATGTCACCCTCCAATCGAATAATCTCTCCAACCAACTCGCTGTGGCCCACTCTCACCAGCTCATACATGGCTGCACCCGCCATGTCACAGGCTGTAACCACTGAAGAGGACAAACGACTATTTTGATGACTTAAGACTCTAGTGCTCTTTGAATAGTCACAAATGATTAAAACACCCAACAAGCCCAATAACATACCTCTCTCATAGATTCATAAAAACAATAAAAACCTACTATGGAATATACTGGTAGTTTCACATAAAGATATATTTTTAGTACATGATATAAAAAGGTAAGCCAAAGATTTTTTATTTACATAATATACATGAAAAATTTTCAAACATTTCAAGTTTTGCATGGCAAACTTACCTGGTAGGATTCAGATATGTTCTGGGAGTTGCTATGATACACGGGGTGAAGGCTTTGGAACAATAAAAAAACTTTTAAAAGTAGAAATTGGAAGCCGGGTGCAGTGGCTAATGCCTGTCATCCCAGCACTTTGGGAAGCCAAGGTGGGCGGATCACGAGGTAAAGAGATCGAGACCATCCAGACCAACATGGTGAAACTCTGTCTTTACTAAAAAAAAATTAGCTGGGCATGGTGGCATGCACCTGTAGTTCCAGCTACTTGGGAGGCTGAGGCAGGAGAACTGTTTCAACCCGGGAGGCGGAGGTTGCAGTGAGCCAAGATTACGCCACTGCACTCCAGCCTGGCCCCTGGTGACAGAGTGAGACTCTGTCTTAAAAAAGAAAAAAAAAAAAGTAGAAATTGGAATAAATGGTTTAGCTAGTAGTATGTGGAATGTTTCCTTTGAGAGATAAGACCTAAAGCAACATCTTTACTTTCTAACAATTTATACCAGTGTCTTACAACTCTTCTGGGACATGGACCTTTTTGATAAACTAATAATAACTCTACTAGAAAAGTTCACAGACACATCTACAAAATTTTTTTCATAGGCCATAAGAATATTTATAATCAACCACTGCCACTCAGTAAAGTCCCCACTAAGAAGCCTTATATACATACTGAACCAAAATTTGAACTTACTTTTTGGACCATGTTGTCTAGTAAGCAAAAATGACTTTTCTAGCAGGGAGGGAAGGTTGCCACATTTTTAGATATGTATAAGAATAAACCAATTTTTAATATTTAGCCTTCTGATACAATTGATTAGAACTATGTAATAGATAATACTTCAGTGGAAACTATTAAAGTTTAATAGTTAATTAACTGTGTTAAAACAATGAAGACTTATTCATTCTATAAATATTTACCTCTATACCGATTACTTAAGAATTAAGATGTATTAAAATACCAGAGATTTAAAATCATACTTCATGAGCCAAAAAAGGATGCCACTGTTTACCTTATAAAATACTTAAGACTTAGAAATTGCAGGTGGCAGGGGGAGGGAGAGCATTAGGACAAATGCCTAATGCATGCAGGGCTTAAAACCTAGATGATGGGTGATAGGTACAGCAAACCACCATGGCACATGTATACCTATGTAACAAACCTACACTTTCTGCACATGTATCCCAGAACTTAAAGTAACATTTTTTAAATACTAAAAAAAAAAAGAATTAAAAATTGTTTCCAGGAGCAGTGCACTACACGTTTTCACAGAGTATTTTTTCCTAAACTCTTTGATGGTCTTTTGCCTTTTCTCTAAAAGTTCTTGGGTTTAACCTGTCCATCCTAAAGACCCTTATGATCATTAAGAGGACAATTATTTCTCTACGTGGCAAAAGATACTGATAACCTTTTTATAATTTGCCAATGAAATCAAGCTCAAACACCAAGTTTTTGGGGGAGAAAAATGAGGTGCAGTGACTGACAGTCTTCATTTGCATAAACATCAAAAAACTGTCATCACCTCTACTGTAATTAGAACAAGAAAAAGACTATATAGCATGAGGTTTTAAGGATAATACATCACTGAGCAGGTTTTACGTAGAGAAATTGACTGTGAATCACATTTTGTAGTGGGAGTATTCAGTAACAAAACAAATACTCGAGTAAGATTTATTATTTAAAAAGCAGCACTCCATGTTTTGGCAGAATGGACATAAAGTTTGGGTCCTAAAACTTTTTTCCCACAGGTGGTTCATAATGTCACACTTACTCAAAAAGTTTCATAAATGCGAAGAGCAAAAGTTAATGTTGCTGAGAAATGCTCTGAGCATTTGAATTATTAAAGTTCAAAGCAAATTAACATTTAATGAATACCTGCTATATGCAAGGTATTACATATTAAAAGCTATAAACTTCATAGTTTTTTTTAACCTCAACTTTAACAAAAAATTAAGACATATATAAAACTAAATATGGGTTATACATTTATATAATTATAACAGGATATCACAAAGTAGCACCTTAATAATAATTATCAAATTTAGATAATCAATGCTAGATGAGCCCTTATGATAGAGATGCTACTTCAGTCTTACAGTCACTATGAGATCTTCTAAGGACAAACAGAATGTATGCAGGTAAACAGAAAGTTGTATATTTCAATGTAAAATAATTTGAAAAGACATTAATCAAAGTTAGATATCCTTACTTTGAGATTATAATGTATTACTTACCAGGTCCTGAGACCCCATGCACATAACCAAATGTGCTTTCTTTATCTTCATTGAGTATTTTGGGTAGCTTGGAAAAATCCATCATGTTAGTTTACCTATGGCAAATAAAAAAATAAGTTATAATTATAAACCCTAAAGCAAAAGAACCAATACAGGTAGTCCACTAAGATGAGACGACTCTTATCTTTGGTGTACTCTTATTATACTTCTTCAAAGTAGAATATAAATATTTTCTTTTCCTTAATTTAAAAAAAAATTTTAAGAGGCTCTCTGTCACCCAGGCTAGACTGTGGTGGTACAGTCATAGCTCACTGCAGTCTCAAACTCCTGGACTCTAGCGGTCCTCTCACCTTAACCTCCCAAGTAGCTATGGCTACAGGTGTGTAGCACCATGCCCAGCTAGTGTTTTTGTTTGTTTGCTTGTTTTGAGACAGAATCTAACTCCATCACCCAGGCGGAATGCAGTAGAGGGATCTCTGCTCACTGCAACCTCTGCCTCCCAAGCAATTCCTGTGCCTCAGCCTCCATGGTAGCTGGAATTACAAGTGCATGTGATCATGCATGGCTAATTTTTGTATTTTTAGTAGAGACAGGGTTTTGCCATATTGGCCAGGCTGTTCTCAAACTCCTGACATCAAGTGATCCGCCCACCTCAGCCTCTCACAGTGCCGGGACTACAGATGTAAGCCATGGAACCCAGCCAAAATTCCTAAAATGTAGTTAAAAGTACCCTCTTCCTGGATGCTCGATGGTTATATCACAACTGAATTATATCTCTATGTGAGGCATTTCACAGGAAATATCAGTAAGTACTGATAAAAACGTGAAGTCTTCTCAACAACTTATGCAGTCCTCTAACAACCCCATCCTCAATTATCGCTCTGACTTCTCCAACTACTCTTTTGCTTAATCATGCTGCAAATACATACTCTTTGTCAGTTCTCAGAAACACAAGCACATTCTACCTCAGGGCCTTTGTACAGGTTGTTCCTTCTGCTTAAAATGTTCTTCTCCAAGGTATCTGCTCCTACACCTCCTTCAGAGTTTGTTTTGTTTTTTGTTTTTTTAACACAGGGTCTGGCTCTGTTAACCAGGTGGGAGTATAGTGGTATGATCATGGCTCACTGCAGACTCAACTTCCTGGGCTCAAGAAATTCTCCCACCTCATCCTCCCTAGTACCTGGTACCACAGGTGTGTGCTGCCACATCTGGCTAATTTTATTTTATTTTCTGTGAAGGATCTCACTATGTTGCCTAGGCTGGTCTTGAACACCTGGGCTCAAGTGATTCTCCGGCCTTGGCCTCCCAAAAGTGTTGGGATTACAGGTGTGAGCCACCATGTTCAGCACTCCTTCAGATCTTTACTCAAACGTCACATTCTCCATGAGGCTTCTCTGCCCATTTACTTAAAACTGCAACATCCTCCCTCCTTCCCTACTTTATTTTATACCATAGCACTTTTCACATGTAACAAATGATATGTTTTATTTATTTTAAAAGTATTTATTTATTACCTATCTTTAAATTTTAACTAGGAACGGTTTTCCTTTTTTCTTTTAGTGGAACACACCAAATTGTTTAAGAAATTCATTTCAACCTCTTACTTTATAGATATACAATCTAAAAAACATGAACTATCCAAGTTCACGTTAAATACTGGTAACAGATTCCAAAGGAGAAAGTTTATTTTTATTTATTTATTTATTTATTTTTTAAAGATGGGGTTTTACCATGATGGCCAGGCTGGTCTTGAACTCCTGACCTCAGGTGATCCACCCACCTCGGCCTCCCAAAGTGCTAGGATTACAGGCGTGAGCCACTGCGCCCGGCCGAGAAAGTTTATTTTTGACTGCTGGTATACCTTAATAACTATTACCAATTTAATGAGGGAGATGAAATATATGTACATAGGGAAAGCTAAATAATGTCCCAAAATAACCACAAAGAAAGAGTCATAGATCAATAAGTGATAAAGTACCAAATAATAAATTCTTATTTACTGAAAATTCAAATATTAGAATGTTTAGAGAAGACATCTTGAAGGTCAGGTAGAGCAGAAAAGGAAAGGTAGCAAAGACATTGTGGGGGTGTGGTGCCAATAACAAAAGAATGGAAATAAAACATTCAGGAATAGTGAACAGACCAGTCTAACTGGTATAAAAGACTTATATTAGGGCAGCAGTGAGATATAAGCATATAAGGGTAAAGACTAATTTGCAGGTCTTGAGCTGACTACCAAGATAACAAGTGGCCTTTATCTGATAAACACAAGGAAAGAACTATTGAGGAAGAACTATTATGAGAAAAATGGTACTCAATTACATTAACAGAATTAAAGTAGGAGAGGCAGGATAAGTTGAAAAAGCTTTGGAAATAGGTAAGGCTTGAATGTCAATGGAATTCCATTTATCACATGTTTACAGAGCTTTTGAAGCTTTAAACAGCTGTACAGTGAAGCAACATGACTTAAATGCACAACTGAGGTACAAATACCACCTTGGGAGCAGAGGAGAAACTGATTCCAACAGGAAGAAGTATAGACCGATATGGATGAAGTATAGTGAACAACTAGCTGTAAAGTAAGTTTTTGTTTTTGTTTCTTTGAGCAAGTTCTCGCTGTCACACAGGCTGGAGCGCAGTGGCGCGATCACGGCTCACTGCAGCCTCGACCTCCTCGGCTCAAGTGATCACCTCAGCTGCCCCCTCCTCACCCCACTCAGTAGCTGGCATGACAAATGTGCTCCGCCACACCCAGCTAATTTTTACATTTATTGTAAAGACAGGGTTTCACCACGTTGCCCAGATTGGCCTCAAACTCCTGGGCTCAAGTAATCTGCTTTCCTCGGCGTACCAGTGCTGGGATTACAGACATGAGCCACCATGCCCTGCAGAAATTTATTAGGATTTCTGGCTTCCTGAAGATACAGTAGAAGAAGTCATTAAGAACAGACACAGAATTATAAAAATTGGAATCTAAAGAAACAGAATGAGACTTCCTAGAAACTATAAGAGAATACAGGGAGAACAGAAAGAAGAGTTACATCTTTAATTGGAAAATAGGTTGGGAAAAGTCTTCAAAGAAGTAGTGAACAAACGAATGAAGTGAAATTTCAATCTTCCAAAAATCAAACATTTTCAGTCAGAGAAGAAACTGACAATCATAAACAGTCTTAAGTTCCTCCTCAGATATGGATATTTCCTCTATAACATTCATGATACATGGTCATCTGCCCATTAAAGTGGAAACAGCATGAGATCTTGGGTCAGCAGACTTGGGGTCACATTCTGGTCCTATCAATAACATGCTGCAAAACATCTGGGACAGATCAAAATCTCCCAGTATCTACATTTGAAAAACAATAATAATGCTACCACCTACCCCAGACTTGTGACTGCATTACAAATTTGTTTAAAGATTCCTGTGGCTGAGCACAGTGGCTCATGCTAGTAATCCCAGCACTTTAGGAGGCCAAGGTGGGTGGATCACCTGATACCAGGAGTTTGAGACCAGCCTGACCAAGAGGGTGAAACCTCATCTGTACTAAAAGTACAAAAATTAACTAGGCATGGTGGTGGGCGCCTGTAAGTCCAGCTACTCAGGAGGCTGAGGCAGGAGAATCGCTTGAACCCAGGAGGTGCAGGTTGCAGTGAGCCGAAATCACACCACTGCATTCCAGCCTGGGTGACAAGAAGGAAACTCCATTTCAAAAAAAAAAAAGTTCCTTGTGAAATGTAAAATGCTTATAAAAATGTCATCAGTAACACTATTTGAATATAGTCCTCAATTTGGAAAAAGCCATTCTGTTTTTAGAAATGCTATCCCTCCTATCCAACCTAAATCTACTTCCCTTAACTTCTATCCTCTAGCCCTATTTTTTCCAATTACTATAGCCATACACAGTATGTTTCCCCTCCAAGCAAATTCTCTTTAGTGCCTGCCACTGTCCCTCAAACATACTCATTTCAGATCCCCCACTCCTGAGACTACCCTTTTCTAGAAGTATTTCATGATGTCGCTATTTTCTTTAAATGGTATAGATAAAACAAGATTCTAGATGCTGTATGAGTGAGTACTGAAGAGTACTGCTTCATCTGTTCTGAATTCTGCTTTTTTTTTTTTTTTTTTTTTTTTTTTAAGACAGTCTCATTTTGTCGCCCAGGTTGGAGTGCAGTGGCATGACACTGGCTCACTACAACCTTCGCCTCCTAGGTTCAAGCAATTCTTGTGCCTCAGCCTCCTGAGTAGGTGGGACTACAGTGTGCACCCCACCTACTATGTCCCACTATGCCCAGACAACTTTTTGAATTTTTAGCAGAGACGGGGTTTCTCCACGTTGGCCAGGCTGGTCTCGAACTTACGATCTCAAGTGATCTGCCCACCCTGGCCTCCCAAAGTGCTGGGATTATAGGCGTGAGCTACTGCGCCTGGCCCTGAATGCTTCTTTTTATTGAGAGATAAATAGCATGGTTTGAAGACTGATTTTTTTTTGTTTTTTGAGACGGAATCTTGTTCTGTTGCCAGGCTGGAATGCAGTGGCACAATCTCAGCTCACTGCAACCTCCAACTTCCTGGTTCACGCAATTCTCCTGCCTTAGCCTCCAGAGTAGCTGGGACTACAGGCACGCACAACCATGCCCAGCTAATTTTTGCATTTTTAGTAGAGACCGGGTTTCACTATGCTGGCCAAATGGTCTCGATCTCTTGACCTCATGATCCACGCACCTCAGCCTCCCAAAGTGCTGGGATTACAGGCGTGAGCCACTGCGTCCCACCTAAGACTGAATTTATAAGTTGTGTCCTTAGGCAAATCAAATTCTTTCATCCTTTTGAGCCTCAATTTCATCTTTAAAATCTAATGGGGTTTTTGTGAGGCATTTAACAGTATGCATAACAGTAAAGTAATTCTAATGACTACTTTTTTATTTTTTTATTTACAGAATTTTATTCTGTCAATATAAACTAAGATCGCCTTTTCTCTAAGGCATCCAGTGATTCTTACCTTGTGATTTGAACCAAATCTAGTCACTTAGTTATTTTTTCCCCCTAGTTATCAGGTGTATTTTATCATAACTTTATTTTCGAAGACCAACTGGATTTTTTTAAGTATTGATGATGTGCCAGCTGCTGGATTATAGATAGAAAATATAATGGAGTAAGACACAATCTTTCCCCCAAGGATCTTCTGGCATGGTGGGATGAAAAGACAAACAGGTAGTTCTTATAAGGTGACATATCTGCTCTCTTAGGAGTACTACAGGCTAGAGATTTAGAAGAGCATAAAGCAATGACATCTAACCTAGACTTGGACAGGATGAAAGTGACTTAACAGGAGGTTAAGCTGAGACTTGGAGGGATGAACAAAGAAGCATCAGCATACCTAGTAAAGCTTCCCTATAGATGGTTGAAACCTGTGGTTCAGAAAGGTACTCTAAAGTTTATAAGGGAATAATGATGTCCGTTCTGATTTTTTAAAACAGGAATTTACTTGCTTTCCCTTTAAGACTAACCAATGCATGCCTCCAAATGTATGAGCAATGATTAGCGGAAACCAAATGGGTTTGTTCATATTCAGCTGTCTTGTGGGTTAGCAGTCAGCTGGAAAATCCTAGCCAACACAAGAATTTTAATGATTCTATAGTTTTAAGCTTCTTTTTAGGTACATATTATTTAACTTATACCAAAGATAGCAGACATTAGGAAGTGACATCATGCTAATAAGAGAACCAGGAGCCTAAGTGATAATTCTACAAAATTTACCGAACGATGACTGTTACCAGATCCATAAATTTATATTACTTTCATAAATATTCTTGTATTAGCAAGCCAAGATGATTGTCCTTTCTAAAAAGCCAATATTGGCTGGGCGAGAGTGGCTCACGCCTGTAGTAATCCTAGCACTTTGGGAGACCAAGGTGGGTAGATCATGAGGTCAGGAATTCGAGACCAGCCTGACCAACATAGTGAAACCCCAACTCTACTAAAAATACAAAAAAATTAGCCAGGTGTGGTGTCAAGCGCCTGTAATCCCAACTACTCAGGAGGCTGAGGCAGGAGAATCACTTGAATCTGGGAGGCAGAGGTTGTAATGAGCCAAGATCGCGCCACTGCACTCCGGCACTCTAGCCTGGGTAACAGAGCAAGACTCTGCCTCAAAAATAAAATAAAATAAAATAAAATTTTAAAAGCTAATATTAAGTGGAGAAAAATGTAATGATGATTCTGAGTATTTTCATTTTCTCTACTCCATTGTTTTTATACAGAGAAGTGGTTGCAAATACATCCTGAATACTCTCTTATCACATCTTTCATAATAAAGTAATTATGAAAACACGAGCTTTAAAGTGCAAAATTCCAAGCATTTTTTAAAAAGCATTTTGACATTTTAAAATATTTACATTTTAATCTGCTACAGCAATATGGATCTTTTATAAATTTCCTGTGTCACTGCCTAGAATGTTCTTTTTTCGAGGACTCATTTCTTCATATCATTCATGTGTCTGCTCAAATATTCCCAGTCCAAAAAGCACTCCCATAGTGTTTAATAAATAGTCAGTAAACTAACTGCTGTTAACCCTTCAAGGTCAGCCTCAGACGCAGAGAGCTGCTTTGCCTGCATTCACACCACTTGCAGGGCAGTGTGCCCTTGCTTAATGGACACAGTGGAGGTACAAAGGTCCAGCCATTTTAGCCTGATGCAGAATACTCTGGCAAGCATCACTCACTCCAGATCTCTCCCACTGGGTGCCTGAGGCTCTGTGGGTCTTGCATTACATTTCAACTTCTTCCTCTGCCCAACTCTGCTCCCATCCCCTTCCTTTCAAATGTATTGATCCAAATAAACATCAAAGTGAGTAACTACTCCTCTATCTACCCCATCTCAGAATGTGAACAATAGGATGCTACAGCAGTCTACTATAAGCAAGGAAATTCTTGGTATGCTCTTGTATATTCTCTGAATTCCAAAAAGTTTTATACTATACTTCATTCATACAATAAATTTTATAAGAAAAATATGTACCTTGTAAGTATATACACCTATGTATCCATAAAAATAAGAAACTGAAAAAACTAAAGAAAAAAAAAAGAGAGAAAAATATCCAAGTGTTTCCTCCCCACAGTGAAATAAAAATTACTCATCAGGTAGACATACTATAGTGACCTGATGACTGAATAGGGCTAAACACATAGTATTTTGATAAGCATGGTCATACAACATACTTATTTGTTTATAACTCTTCCTTATTATCTGTGAATAAAAATACCCCACTAAAATCTTCTGCTTCATCATTGAATGCTTATGGCTCTAAGTGAAAAAGAACAGGCTTTTAAAAATGTTAAAACAATCTCCTAGAACACCAACTTTCAATAAGCAAATTATACTGCAAATTAGATCATATTAAAAGTTAGTTTTGTGTGTGTGTGGGTGTAGACAGAGTCTCACTCTGTTGCCCAGCCTGGAGTGCAGTGGCGTGATCTCAGCTCACTGCAACCTCTGACTCCAGGGTTCAAGCAATTCTCCTGCCTCAGCCTCCCGGGTATCTTGGATTGCAGGCACACGCTACCATGCCTGGCTAATTTTTTTGTGTTTTTAGTAGAGAGAGGGTTTCACCATATTGGCCAGGCTGCTGTCAAACTCCTGACCTGTGATTGAGCCCGCTGCAGCCTCCCAAAGTGCTGGGGATTAAAGGTGTAAGCCACCGTGCCCGCCCTGAAAATTAATCTTAGCCCAAATCTCTCTAAGGTCCAAAATACAATAGGATTTAATGCTACATAAAATAGTTTCATAGGCTATTTAATAACTCCTTTTTAAAAAATATATATATTTATTTTTGAGATGGAGTCTGTCACTCTGTAGCCCAGGCTGGAGTGCAGTGGTATGATCTCGGCTCACTGCAACCTCTGCCTCCCAGGTCCAGGTTCAAGCAATTCTCCTACCTCAGCCTCCCAAGTAGCTGGGATTACAGGCATGAACCACCATGCCCAGCTAATTTTTGTATTTTTTAATAGAGATGGGATTTCACCATGTTGGCCAGTCTGGTCTTGAACTCCTAACCTCGTGATCCACCCGCCTCGGCCTCCCAAAGTAATAACTCCTTCTTAAGACAATATACAGCTATTGATTCTCTTTTTTATTTTTGAGATGGAGTCTCAATCTGTCACCCAGGCTGGAGTGCAGTGGTATGATGTCGGCTCTGTGCAACCTCCACTTCCCAGGTTCAAGTGATTCTTGTGTCTCAGCCTCCCAAGTAGCTGGGACTATGGCATGAGCCACCATGCCTGGATAATTTTTTGCATTTTTAGTAGAGACAGGGTTTCACCAAGTTGACCAGGCTAGTCTTGAACTCCTAACCGTAGGTGATCTGCCTGCCTCGGCCTCCCAAAGTGCTGGGATTATAGGCATGAGCCACTATGCCTGGCCTATACAGCTATTGTTGTTCCAAAACATTTAAAAAATAAAAGCATGAGGCCAGGTGAGATAGTTCATGCCTATAATCCCAGCACTTTGGGAGGCTGAGGCAGGTGGATTACTTGAGGTCAGGAGTTCAAGACCAGCCTGGCCAATATGGTGAAACCCTGTCTCTACCAAAAAATACAAAAATTAGCTGAGCATGGTGGTGCAAAACTGTAGTCCCAGCTACTTGGGAGGCTGAGGGAGAACTGCTTGAACCCGGGAGGTGGAGGTTGCAGTGAGCTGAGATTGTGCCGCTAGACTCCAGCCTGGGTAAAGGACGAGAGAATGCCTCAAAAATAAACAAATAAATAAAAGCAGGAATACTTATTACATACTTCCCTGAAAGCAGTGTGGTATATACAGATGCATTCACAGAAAAATCAAATCAATGATTATATAAACACGTCGCCTTTAGCTGTTTTGACTTCAACCTTGGTTAAGGATAAAAAGTAAATACAACTTACAACTAAGATTCTTTGGTTACAAGTTATGGGGGTTCCTCTCCCCACCCCATTTGTGAAAGATTTAAACAAAAATAAAGACCCTGTGGTAGAAGGGGAAAAATTCAGCAAGGCAGCAGAGGCAATCATCTGAGCTAATGAGTCATCATTCTCTCCCCAACAGGCACTGCAGAACACTGTCATGGAAAATAACACCAGAGGAAAAAATTTTTTGCCTATAATATCCACTCCAAACTGCTGCTGGTTAATGCACTTGATAATTTCATTATTTCAGAAATAATTATTTTAGTAACCAGAGTCTTGGCTGATATGGCTGCTGTGGGCAAAGATGAGGTAATATATAAGTTAAACACTAACCTTCCAAGGTAATGTTTATTCACATACAAAATCGTGGGGCACTTCATTGATAAGGAAGCATTATTTTAATGTTAACACTTGAAAAAATACATTCTATCTAATTGATTAAAGACTATCTCTGGAAATTATAGTGGAATACCAGCTAAATACCCTATCATATTTTTAGAGTATAGTACTAGTCATTTTGTGACGCTCTTTCTATTCATCTCCTTCAATCCACCTACCTAGCAACCCTATTAGAATGACTTACGTGGCAGATTTATTTCACTACGTATATTTAGTTTCCCGATTTTTCCTTGCCAACCAAAAGCCAACTTTGTTGAAAATTTGGCAAGCCTGTTACTGTAATTCCAATTCCCTTGACTGCTTTGGAAATAAGCATATAATAAATGATGATCTAACCAATAAGAAATAAGGCAAAATCTGTTGGGGATCTTCTGGGAATAACTTCTTTGCTCTTTTAAAAGATACAAGCAGCTGGGCGCAGTGGCTCATGCCTATAATCCCAGCACTTTCAGAGGCCAAAGTGGGTGCATCACTTGAGGTCAGGAGTTTGAAACCAGCCTGGCCAACATGGCGAAATCCCATCTCTACTAAAAATACAAAAATTAGCTGGGTGTGGTGGTGCATGCCTGTAGTCCCAGCTACTCAGAAGGCTGAGGCAGGAGAATCGCTTGAACCTAGGAAGGGGAAGTTGCAGTGAGGTGAGATCATACCACTGCACTCCAGCCTGGCGAGAGAGCGAGACTCCATCTCAAAAAAAAAAAAAAAAAAATTGCAGGCAATCATGCAGGAAAATTATCACCTTCAAAAGAGTCAAACTAGAAACTGTACAACTACTTTAAAAAGGCAATTGCTTAAAATACTTAGAAACTTTTTTTTTTTTTTTGGAGATGGAGTTTCACTGTTGTTGCCCAGGCTGGAGTGCAATGGCTCAATCTCAGCTCATCATACCTCTGCCTCCTAGGTTCAAGCAATTCTCCTGGCTTAGTCTGCTAAGTAGCTAGGATTACAGGCATGCGCCACCACACCCAGCTAATTTTGTATTTTTAGTAGAGATGGGTTTAACCATGTTGGTCAAGCTGGCCTTGAACTCCTGACCTCATGCGATCCACCCACCTCGGCCTCCCAAAGTGCTGGGATTATAGGCATGAGCCACAGCACATAGCCAGAAACTTATTTTTAAAACTTTACGATTGGCCGGGCAAGGTGGCTCAAGCCTGTAATCCCAGCACTTTGGGAGGCCGAGGCGGGTGGATCACGAGGTCAAGAGATCGAGACCATCCTGGTCAACATGGTGAAACCCCGTCTCTACTAAAAATACAAAACATTAGCTGGGCATGGTGGCACATGCCTGTAATCCCAGCTACTCAGGAGGTTGAGGCAGGAGAATTGCCTGAACCCAGGAGGCGGAGGTTGCGGTGAGCTGAGATCGCGCCATTGCACTCCAGCCTGGGTAACAAGAGTGAAACTCCGTCTCAAAAAAAAAAAAAAAACTTTACAATTACCACATTACTCTTTTAAATGTTAGTGAGCAAATTTTGATCATTGTGCCAAAAAAAAAAAAAAAAAAGAGCAGCTAAACTAGCCAAACATAAGCAATGTAAGCATTTGAGATTGATGTACATACAAGAAACAAAAAAGAGACAGCATCGACAGTGTTGTAGTAAAAGTGCTAGTACACTTATTCTATTAAATCATGCTGTTCACGTACAGTGGCTCATGCCTGTATTCTCAGCTACTTGGGAGGCTGAGGCAGCAGGATTGCGCATGAGCCTAGGAGTTCAAGACCAGCTTGGGCAACATAGTGAGACCCCATCTCAAAAGAAAAAAAAAAAGAGAGAGAGAGAAAGAAAAGAAAATATGATGTCTACATTTAAATGAATCCATCCTGTCATTTATTTAATGGATGGAATAGAAGAGGATAAAGGTTCATAAACTGTGCTCTCATATATTAACCCAATGTTTAGAAGAGAGTGTCACATAAATAGGTTCACACCTAACTCAGGAATTCATAAAATCTATGCAATAAAAATATATCCTAAAGCATAAAGTTAAAGACAAAAGAGGAAAAGAATGCTGCCTAAGATAGGTGAAAAAACATCTTACAATCTGGATTTCAATAATGACTATGGTCAAAAGTCCAGACATTTTCAATTCAGAGGGCAAGAAATCTGTGTTTCTAACAGTTTTCCTAGTATACTATGATTAACAACCAGGGTTTATTTAACTAAATTAGTTGTGGGGAGAGGTGAGGTTTTAAATACTGTGGTTTGCTAAGAAATTAACTGCCTGCTCCCCTGGTATGTGCTCAAGGTCTTTAATATTGTTCCTTTGCAGCATTTACTACTTTTGTGATTAAAAAGCTGTTCAATGTCTATTTTCACTGCCAGACTGTAAATGCTGATAAACCACCTCTGCTTTGTTTATTGAGCACCCCAATTATCCAGTAAAGTGCCTTGGCACATAGTAGGCAATTACTAAATACTGCTCAGTGATGGTGCTGGCAAGGGTGTGGGGAGAATAGAAACTGTCATCGTGACTGGGCACGGTGGCTCATGCCTGTAATTCCAGCACTTTCAGAGGATGAGGCAGGCAGATCACCTGAGGTCAAGAGATTGAGACCATCCTGGCCACAACAGTGAAACCCGTCTCTACTGAAAATACAAAAATTAGCCGGGTATGGTGGCGGGTACCTGTAGTTCCAGCTACTTGGGAGGCTGAGGCAGGAGAATCGCTTGAACCTGGGAGGCAGAGTTTGCAATGAGCTGATTGTGCCATTGCACTCCAGCCTGGGCAACAGAGTGAGACTTTGTCTCAAAAAAAAAAAAAAAAAAAAAAAAGAAAAAACCAACTCTCATCATTGAGTGAAAACTAATAAAAGCACCTTCAAAGTACACTGAATACACATTCTGGCCTAATGCTTGATGGCCAAGATTTTAAAAATACTCACCTGAGGCCAAAGCTGAATCCAAATATTACCATCACAGAATGATCTTCTAAGATCAAAGATTATTATTAAATATTCTTAAATATTAAGAAAATATTAAATTTGATTCAATTTATTAACTTTGTTATAATTTTATTAATAATTTTAGTGGTCATTTGTTCAATCTTATGAACAGTAGAACACATATAATTGTATAATGAATAGATAAAATTTAATCTCTATTAATCTGCCTAGTATTATCATTTAAAATTTTACAAAATTTATCAGCTCAAAAAGGCTCCACTCCAACACAAACATGAGCAACTGGCTTTTGACAAAAGTATAAAGGTAATTCAGTGGTGAAAGTATATTGTGTTCTCAACAAGTGGTGGTAGAACCAATGTATATGTAAATGCAAAAAAAAAAACAAAAAACAAAAAACAACAAAAAAAAACCCTTAACTATATTAAAAAAATCTAAAAATGAAATGGTAGGCCTAAATGTAAAACCTAAAACTATTAAACTTCTTTTATGATCTTGGATTAGACATAACACTAAAAGCACAATCCATAAAAGAATAAAATGGTAAACTGGACTTCATGAAAATTTAAAGCCTCTGTTCATCAAAAACATTGTTAGAACAAAAAGACAAAGTAAAGACTGGGAGAAAATATTTACAGACATAAACCTGATAAAGAACTGATACCCAGAATATACAAAGATCAAAACTCAATACTAGGAAAACTCAATTAAGCAAAAGATTTGAACATACACTTCACCAAAGAAGATAGATAGCAAAGTACATGAAAAGACGCTTAAGTTCAAGTTCATTAGTCACTAGGAAAATGCAAGTTAAAACCACAAAGAAATGCCATTCCACAGCAATCAAAATAGCTAAAACTTTAAAAGACTGACCAAAGGAAGTGCTGGTAAGGATGTAGAACAACTAACACTCTCACATATTGCTAGTAGAACTGTAACATGGTACAACCACTTTGGAAAACAGTTCGGCAGTTTCTTAAAAAGTTAGACTTATACCTACCATATGATATAGCCATTCTACTCTTTGTTACTTACCCATGAGAAAGTTTATGTCCAAAGACTTACATGAATGTTCATAGAAGCTTTATTCATAATGGCCAAAAAGTGGAAACACAACACAAATATTCATCAACGGGTGAATGGATAAACAAACTATGGTAGGCTGGGCGCGGTGGCTCAAGCCTGTAATCCCAGCACTTTGGGAGGCCGAGGCGGGTGGATCACAAGGTCAAGAGATCAAGACCATCCTGGTCAACATGGTGAAACCCCGTCTCTACTAAAAATACAAAACATTAGCTGGGCATGGTGGCGCGTGCCTGTAATCCCAGCTACTCAGGAGGCTGAGGCAGAAGAATTGCCTGAACCCAGGAGGCGGAGATTGCGGTGAGCCAAGATCGTGCCATTGCACTCCAGCCTGGGTAGCATGAGTGAAACTCCGTCTCAAAAAAAAAAAAAAAAAAAAAAAAAAACTATGGTATATCCACAAAATGGAATACTTAGCAAGAAAAATATGAATAATTGATAAATGTAATGTAAACTAACCTATAATGATAGAAAATAGATCAGTGATGGTTAAGGATGGGAGGTGGGGAGGTATGGAAGGACAGCATTAAAAAGAGGCACAAGGAAACTTCTTTTGGGTGTGATGGATATGTTCACTATATTGATTACAGTGCTGGCTTCATGTGTGTATATATATATTAAAACTTATCCAATTGTATACTTTATGTGCAGCCATGCCAATTATATCTCAATAAAATTATTTTTTGAAAAGCACGAGTTATTGCCAGCAAGACTCCTATAAAGGCATGCTTCCACAGAATACATACTCACTTTGGTTTTTATTTGTTGACTAATAGAGTATTTCTAACGAATTATTTGGCTTATGCAAACTTGAGAATTTTAACCCTAGAAATAGCATTGGGGGAACAGATGAAGACTTAACCAAACCAATTTTTTGTTTGTATATTTAGAATGAATAATGTGGCTCTGGATAAGGCTGTGTGGGCACCCTCTGGTCCTGCCAAGTTTAGCTAATTCTGGGAATTTCCACAGTCACTTAATAGCTCAGAAGTGTAGAAGTCAGATATGCCTCTTAAGTACTTTATTCATCTATATTTTCAGAACAGGGCTAATGGCATATTGACTTATAATAGCTTGAATGAGAATTTAGGAAAATATTAACTCCATCTTGAATACACTTCCGTGCTATGAGGCATGGAAGAGTTTGTGGTCCAAGACTCAGATTAAGTTCTAATAATTCGGACATCAAAGTTGATATAGCTCAATGGCTCATTTGGAGGGTGGGGGTATAGGGAAAGTTATTTTCTGTTACTTTATACTACTGTAATTTGAGGTAGAATTAGTTCACTTTAAAGAACTGTTTTAGACAGCCTGTTTGTCTCTATTTATAGCAACTTCCCAAGCTGTCCCTAACCCCAGTAGAGTTTCTTAGGGAGAATGAGGTCATATTTAAAAGGCGCATGCACGTGCACACACACACACACACCCCACTGTAAAACAAGCAGGTACTACAGGTCCACATTCAGGCACTGCAGGTATTCTAGGTTGGAACCTGAGAAGATTCCGTATTTTAAGCATCTATTTTGGATCACATTAAAGAGTTTGGTGTCAGTCAACCTGCTTCTTAGCTTCACAATTAGATATTTTTTCCTTTCTTGAACAAGTGAAATATTGGGCAGTGAATCCAAGTGTGTTATACTCAAAATAACTTGTGGATTTTATAACTCATCTAAATAAAGCCCCTCACTGCCTAATTTTTCATTACCTAAGACTAGGACTCACGGATTATTGAAAACTCACTTTTCACAAGAAAGGACACAGTTATTCCCATATTTAGCTAGTTACCACACTCTTACTGTTCAAATTAATAACTACTTGAACACTCTTACATAATTGCTTTAGTACATAAAATCAGCAACTTTAACAATTATTAACAATTATAGCATTTTATTCTTTCAACAATATATATTCAAACTTTGATAGAATTTCAACATATAAATCACATTAAGGAGGATTTCAAGTTATATCTGAAATATTTACCATTATTTGTAAGTAAAAAGTCCAAAGGTCACACCTTTTTCTCATACTGACATTGTTACATTAATTCCATATCACAGTAACTTATGCTATTACATGACGGTAGATCACACACAATTCAGGGATGCTAGAAATGTTCAAAGCACACCTTCCAAAGACCCAAGCTAAATGGCAGATTTTGACAAATTACTAAGGACAAAGGTAAACTTCTGCACCTCCCTAAATTGGAGAGCAATTTAGCAGTGCCTGCCAAAATTCAAAATGTACTTACCTTTGACATGGCTAGTCCATTTCTAGGAATTTACTGTATGTGTATAAAATGTTTTATTAACAAAATATTAACTATACCACCGTGTCTTCAGCAAAAGACTGGAATGTCCATTAATATGGAGGCTAAATACCTTGTAATACTATGACAGGCTACATGTTTAGTGGTATTATGACAGCAATCTCTGGAAAGTGACTCCCTGGCTTCAAATCTTAAGCCGTAGGGGCTTATGAGTTGTGTGATTGTTGGACATTTAATCACCCTGTGCCTAATTTTCCTCATTTGTTAAATATGGGAAAACGTGCCTATCTCATAGGTTGCTATGAGGCTTCCAAGAGTTAATATAACTAAAGTATTAAGGAAGCATCTGGATCAGGAGTAAGCTCTCAATAAATGTTACATATGATGATAAGGGTATATTAATACAATTGAATACTAAACTATCATTAAAAAGAATGAGGCAGCTTTCCCCCACCAACCCATGGACTCTCACCCCGTTGCCCAGGCTAGAGTGCAATTGCACAATCTCAGCGCATTGCAATCCAGGGTTCAAGTGATTCTCCTGCTGCCTCCCAAGTAGCTGAGATTACAGGCGCGCCCTAACACACCCAGCTAACTTTTTCTATATTTGGTAGAGAGGGGGTTTCACCATGCTGGCCAGGCTGGTCTTGAACTCCTGACCTCGTGATCCATCAGCCTCAGCCCCTCAAAGTGCTGGGATTACAGGCATGAGCCACCTTGCCTGGCTGAATGAGGCAGCTTTAACTGTATCAATTTGAAAAGATCTCCAAGATAATACTCTTAAGTAAAAAATGTAAGGTCCAGAATAATATGAAGAGGTGCTGCCATTTGTGGATAAATATATGGGGGAAAAAACAATAAGAAGAGAGAGAGAAAATACACTTATATATAGATTTTACCATATTTGTATATGTATTACCCATTAAACTGAATTAAAAATATTGGATGATTCAATGAATGTTAAAACAATTGAGCCAAGTAAAACTATTATATAAGGTACCTAATTGAGCAAATAATAGCACATATTTATTATTATATATATATTTTTTTTTCTGAGACAGGGTCTGGCTCTGTCACCCAGAGTCTGCAGTGGCACGATCTCAGCTCACTGCAACCTCTGCCACCCATGATCCTCCCACCTCAGTCTACCGAGTACCTGGGGCTACAAGTGTGTGTCATCATGCCTGGCTAATTTTTGTTGTTTTTTTTTTTTGGTATAGACATGGTTTCGCCATGTTACCCAGGCTGCTCTTCAATTCCTGGGCTCAAGCAATCTGCCTGCATCGGTCTCCCAAAGTGCTGGGATTATAGGTGTGAGTCGCTGCACCCAGCTGGCAAATATATATATGGTTCTTATGTGCCAGTTATTATTCCAATCACTTCTCTTATACTATTCACAACATCCAATGAAGCTAAATATTCTTACTAAATTAAAGCTGAGAAAAATGCAATACAAAAAGATACAAGTAACTCCTCCAAAGTCACGCCACTAGGAAGTAGAGCCAGGATTTGACTCACACAGTCTGGTGTCCTTCATCTCCTTGCTATGTTAATACTTTAAAATTATTTTTATTTATATACACCCCAACTCTTGTAAAAAAGACTTTGGACAGCTTACATTAAAGCACACATATGCAATTAATAAACTGGTAATGAAAAGGGAAAGAAATACCAATCTGAGAAAAAAATACAGCTACTTTAAATATGCAACAAATCTAAAGCATCTGCCATTTTCTACCCTGGCTTTGAATGATGTATTCTTTTGACATACTTTAAAAAGGATAGAAATCAAGTATTAAATAATTTTAAATAATTTAAATAATTTTGCTTCTTTAAAGAAATTCTTGTTTAAAGTTTGCTTAAGGCAAGTTAATTTTATAATCTAGTTTATGTGCCAAACCCAGATATGAACTTTTCTCATGATTCTGTCATATGATTAAGTCAGGTGACAGATCCCATACTTGTACAATATGCTCTCTATCTCTAAGGTAGAAAGCGTGTCTAGAGCACTGACTACCCATACAAAAAAATAACATGCCAACTTGCAATCCTATCTAGTAATGCCTATCATTTTCTGGTACATTTTTCTTTTTTTAACTTGTGAGACACGGCGTTGCTCTCATGCCCAGGCTGCAGTACAGTGGAACATTCACAGTTCACTGCAACCTCAAACTCCCAGGCTCAAGTGATCCTCCCACTGCAGTTTCTTGAGTAGCTGGGACTACTATGCCCAACTTTTTTTTTTTTTAATTTACTGGTAGAGAGGGGGTCTTGCCATGTTGCCCCGGATGGTCTCAAACTCCCAGGATCAAGTGATCTGCCCACCTCAGCCTCCCAAAGTGCTGGGATTACAGGCATGAGCCACCGTGCCCAGCCTGTTTTTCCTAATTACAGGAACACTTCATGTCCACTGTAAAAATAAAAACATATAATGTGGCTGGCACAGTGGCTCAGGCCTGTAATCCCAGCACTTAGGGAGGCTGAGGCGGATGGATCACAAGGTCAGGAGATGGAGATCATCCTGGCCAACATGCTGAAACCCCATCTCTACTAAAAAGACAAAAATTAGCTGGGTGTCGTGGCTTGCACCTGTAGTCCCAGCTACTTGGGAGGCTGAGGGAGGAGAATCGCTCGAACCCAGGAGCAGAGGTTGCAGTGAGCTGAGATCGCACCACTGCACTCCAGCCTAGTAACAAAGCAAGACTCCATCTCAAGAAACAAAAACAAAAAACATATAAGGCAGAAAAATGTAAGGAAGAAAGTAAATCACCTAAATGCCCACTGTTTCTTATAATGCATCTTATACACAAACGTAGTTTTATATAAATATGTTACCAGAGATACTCCGTCTCTTTCCTTTCTGCTTATTTCCTCTTTCCAATGGTGACAACCAGGTAAAAATATACAAAACTCATGGTGTTTTCAACTGGTTTTCTAAAAATGAGATATCATTATAAATGTTTCTCTGTACTTTTTTTTCTTAAGATACATGATAGACAGCCTGGGCAATAAGGTGAAACCCTATCTCTATGAAAAATACAAAAAATTAGCCAGGTGTGGTGGTACACACCTGTAGCCCCAGCTACTCTGGAGGCTGAGGCAGGAGGATCACTTAAGCCTGGGAGGAGGAAGTTGCAGTGAGCCGAGATGGCACCAGTGTACTCCAGTCTGGGTGACAGAGCAAGATCTTGTCTCAGGAAAAAAAAAAAAAAAAAAAAAAAAAGATACATGATAGAAATCCTTTCAGAATGTACTTGGAAATCCTTTCCAATCACAAGTAGATTTAACTCCTACCATTTAATTGCTTCACAACATTCAATAAAATGCCTAGGCCATAACTTATGTAACAATACCTCTATTAACAGGTATTCCTTTGTTCCGACCTTGTTGCCACTACTGACATTGAAACACTGTTGCAACTAACACTCAGGTAAACTCTTATACTGGTGCTTTTATTTCTAAGGAAAAGATTACATGGAGTTAGGCTGATGGGTGGAAAATATATGTATTCTCAATATTAACGGATGTTGCCTGATTGTTTACTAGAAAAAAAACTCTTAACACTTCACATCTCCAATAGCATTTTATGAGATACTCCTTCTCCACATATCCCTGCTAGCAGTAGGTTTACCACTTAATTTTTGCTTATCAGAGAAGCAATATTTTCTTGTTAGTATATTGATTACCAGTAAGGTTACATATCCTTTTAGGTTTGTTGAATGTTTGAATTTCTCTTCTGTAAACTTCTGGTCACTTGTTTTATCTATGTTTACTGGGTGAACTTTTTCTGAATTGGTAAGAGTTCTTACAACGGTTAACTCATCTGTTATATATATTTCAAGCCTTTTTTCACCTGATTTTGTCTTTATTTTTGCCACTGAAGAATCCTTTATTTCTGGCTGGGCACAGTGGCTCACGCCTGTAATCCTAGCACTTTAGGAGGCTGAGGCGGGCAGATCATCTGAGTTTGGGAGTTCAAGACCAGCCTGACCAACATGGAGAAACCCTGTCTCTACTGAAAAGACAAAATTAGCCAGGTGTGGTGGTGCATGCTTGTAATCCTAGCTACTTGGGAGGCTGAAGCAAGAGAATCGCTTGAACCCGAGAGGCAGAGGTTGCAGTGAGCCGAGATTGTGCCATTGCACTCCAGCCTGAGCCACAAGAGCGAAACTCCATCTCAAAAAAAAAAAAGAATCCTTCATTTCTATGTAGTCTCATGTGTCTATCTGAACTTTTATAACATTTAGGCTTCCCATATTGGTTTAAAAAAACTACATCTAGATTGTATGTATAAAGAAAATTTAGGAGATTAGTAACTTAAAAATTTTATTGTTTACATTTAAGCCTCTAATCCATCTGAAATCAGTTTTTGCATATGTTGCAAAGTAGGGGTTCAATTTTATTTTCTTCTAGATGAGCAAGTTGTATCAGTTACATTTATGATATATATGTGCCTTTTTCCTCCATTGTATTGAATTATCCCTTTGAAATGTGGTAAATTATCTTATATACTGAGATTTACTCTGCTTTTTAAAATTCTACTGCACTTATGTACTTAAGATTAAAAATATATCTACACATCTACAAAATTTAAATAACTTACTCAGCTATATGGATAAGACAAAACATTTCAAAACATTTCACTTAAGGTATCCAAGTAGTTAAGATGAAAGAATTATTTAGGTGCCTTAATTTTCCATATCAAATTAAGAAATATTTTTCAATGCCTATTGATAATACGAATTCAAATATACAGAAGTTATGGTAATAAATTACTTATTTTGATGTATTTCCTTATGACTTTTTCCATATGTATATACTATCACTACTATGCATATGCCCTTTTTTCAATTTTTTTTTTTTTTTTTTTGAGACGGAGTCTCGCTCTGTCACCCAGACTGGAGAGCAGTACAACTTTTTCCATATGTGTATACTATCACTACTATACATACGCCTTTTTCCTCAAAATTTTTTTTCTTTCTTTTTTTTTTTTTTTTTTTTTTTTGAGACGGAGTCTTGCTCTGTTACCTAGTCTGGAGTGTAGTAGCATGATCTCAGCTCATTGCAACCTCCGCTTCCCAGGCTCAAGCAATTCTCCTGCCTCAGACTCCTGAGTAGCTGCGATTAAAAGTTTGAGCCACCACGCCTGGCTAATTTCTGTATTTTTAGTAGAGACAGGGTTTCACCATGTTGGTTAGGCTGGTCTCGAACTCCTGACCTCAAGTGATCCACCCACCTTGGCCTCCCAAAGCACTGGGATTACAGGTGTGAGCTACTACGCTTGGCCCTCAATATTTTCTTTATTGCATCAATCTAATTACTTATTTTGTTGCATTTCCTTACAACTTGTTCCATATGTATATACTGTCACTACTATACACATTCCCTTTTTTCAATTTTATAGGTATTTTCCAATTTAATTAGTCTTCTCTATTTTACCTTTAAATAAACATTTAAAAAATTAAACTAAGAATTAAAAACTTATAAAGTCTAGTTGCTTTTCATTGCTCAAGCACATCTGGAACTTCTGTATCATATCATACACCACCCATTTTATTTTCAGTGAAATAAGCTTAATTATTTTTCAGAAAAGAAACAACATGCGGCATGTTGCAGATAAAATTTTTTTTTTAAGTTTTATCACCAAGAGAACAGTTTCGACAGATAGCATTAAGATCCCAAAATGAAATTTTTATTGTAAGTTATATAACAATACCAAAAATAATAGTGGTTTTTTAAAACCTTAGGATAAAGTGTTTCCTTCCAACATTTAAATCTGAAAATACTTATGATATGCCATCAATTTTTCAAAACAGTTAATCATAGTTGTAAAATTATTAACTAGAGCTAACTACAAAGAAATATACAGAAAGAGGAGTTTCAAACATAAACAACTGGATAATTCTAAAGAACACTTCAATAGTTTCGGGTAAAATAAATGTTACCACAATGATACACATCCACTTCAGTTGTCTTTATACATACACATATTATGTATTTTATATACAAATATTTACTATGTATAACTATATGCATAATATGTATATACTACATATAAAAAGAATACACTTACATAAACCAAAGTCTCTTTCATTTCACCATAGGGAAAAAAAGAATAGCAAAACTTTAAAATTATCTTCAGAAATTATATGGAAAACATTCTCATTGCTCACGGTTTACTTATTTACAATAAACTTATTTAGTATAAAGAATAAGTTCATTCATAAATCAATAAATCTGTTTATTATAATAACACTAAAGAAAAGTCAATAAAGTTTTAATAAAATCTTTCCTTAAGACAAATGGGTAATTTTTTTTCAGGATTAAAGTGATTCATAAACTCATGATAGCTATACTTAAATTACTGTTTAACTTACTGATATTTTCCATTGCAAAACGACTAATCCTTGTGAATCATCAATTTAGGAAGGAAAATATTTTACTCTAGTTTATGTCTTCATTATGTTCTCTACATTTCTTTGTCTATTTCACATAGACAAAAAATATATTAAAACACTTAAATTTTTTAAAAAGACAAAAATTTTTTTTTAAAAAAAGACAAAATTTTTAAACTTATAAGCATTGACTCAAAAGTCCCTACTCTACAATTCTGTACAATTTTAACATACTTCTATAATCCATTGCAGAAATAAAAAATTCAAAATGGAAGAAATGACTCCTTAAATTGATTCCACATATTAATGTTCACGAGCTTTGGGAAATCTTTATGCAGAAAATATTAAGACACTGTAGTTGCCAAAATAAGGGACTTTATCTTGATATTTTTCAGATACAATTAATAAATCTGTTTTAGAATTTTTGCTACAAGTACATTTTTCTTGTTCCCCCAGTTCTTGGGTAATAGCTTCTTTTCAAATTCCATTCCTTTCCTCATCCCCCAAACCTGCTGCTCACAGGGACATCAGTCAATTCTGTGGCATGTTTTAAGTCTTTTTTATAAATTCAGTATATAAAATCAAAGAAACTGATTCTCCTCTCGAGTAGCTGGGACTCCAGGCGCATGCCACCACACCCAGCTAATTTTTTTGTGTGTGTACATATATATATATATATATATATATTTTTTTTTTTTAGTGGAAATGGGATTTCATCGTGTTAGGATAGTCTCGGTCTCCTGATCCATGACCAGCGCGCCTCCGCCTCCCAAAGTGCTGGGATTACAGACACCACTTAGTTTTTAAAATATTTTCACATAAATTACCTAGGGTTTTTGTCATAGTAAGGTTCCTAAGCATCAAACCTGAACTTATCCCCGATATTACTTTAAAAGGACATATAACTAAAGGGGCAGAGCTGAATGAAGATCCTCTGACTTTTAGTCTAGTGCCAGTTCACTTATAGATCATGCGGAGCTACTTTTTCATTTAGAACAATTCATTCCTCTTCCCTTCTCTCCCACATTTTGATGATAAAAATACTTACTAGTAAATAAACATGCTGTGAAAATAAGTTGGTCTCAGCATTAATAAAATCTATCTAAGGTTTTTGATTTTTTTTCCCCCGAGACAAGAGTCTTGCTCTGTTGCCCAGGCTGGAGTGCAGCGGCCCGATCTTGGCTCACTGCAACCTCTGCCTCCCAGGTTCAAGCAATTCTCCTGCCTTAGCCTCCCGAGTAGCTGGGATTAACAGGCATGAGCCACCACATCCAGCTAATTTTTTTATATTTTTAGTACAGACGGTTTTACCATATTGGCCAGGTTGGTCTCAAGCTCCTGACCTTGTGATCCGCCGGCTTCAGCCTCCTAAAGTGCTGGGATTATAGGCGCGAGCCACCGTGCCTGGCCTGAGGTTTTTATCGACGTATTTCCATGAATTTTTAAGGTTATTACTAGTTTATATTTTAAATTTAACATTTAGTGCACAATTTTAGGAAGATCTATGATCTGCAAAAATTAAAGTGGTTTAATTTCCTTGTCTAATTGTCCAACATTCATTCAATAAACAATTTATTGAGTACCTATCAGGAACTTCAGTATTCTGGTGCTGAAGACAAAATAGTATTATAGTTCACAGTCCTGGAAGCTTTATGATTTGCTGAGGAACAGCCCAGGAAACAGCAATTAAATACAGTGCTAGAAGTGCAAGTTGAAGAATAGAAAAGATGATGATGATAACGATTATGATTAGAAGTCTATCATCATCATCATGAGTGGCCACCTCTGCCCATGGGAGAAAAAAAGCATTCTTAGTGGTGGCAAAAATCTGTAAAGGCACTGAAAACAAGAAAAACCTCAGGGTAAGAAAACCAGAGGTGCCAAGGGCCCTAAAACAAAACAAAATCCTTATGCTTTAGTTAACAGTGGACTTACAGCACAATTCCCTAATAAATGTTAAGATTTCTACATGTAACACTCATAAACTGATTAAGGCTAGTCTCAGAGATATTTTCCAGGCTTCCAATCATGTGTCTGTGTGTGTGTGTGAGTGCACGTGTGTGATCTATGCATAATGTTAAAGCTTTTTTTTCACATTTAACCTTAACAGCAATGTAGCCACCAATTCCCGCTACTAATCTACATTTCATCAGTGGTCTAAGTTATGGCTTTCATAAGTTCCCTAAAATTGGGGGAATTGTGAAGTAAAACTGCAGACTCATTCAACCACTTTCATATTGATATTTTCCCCTCTAGTAGTCAATGCTTCTGACTGGTTTTCTCTTTCCCATTTTGGTATCAGCCAGACAGGACTAGTTAGGACTTCCAGGGCACTTAAGGAATTCCTTTGTGGTGCAATGTCACCTGGTCAATGAAGTAACACTCCCTTTTTTCCCTCTCTCCTCTAGAGATCAAGAAAATCTTATTATGCAGAAAATTAATGGCTAAAACTATATATATATACACACACACACACAGACTGACACACACACACATATATATCGAAAGCAGGCATGGTGGCATAAATATATCAATATATTAGTCTATTGTCCAGTATGGGTCCTAAGTACAAAATATTAAAATGGTAAATCCACAAGAGATAATAGTAAGCTTCTTCATTACTTGGGGAAAGCAACATCTTCAAGGTTATGTTTTCCAGCAAGGAGCATCAATAAGCCAGGTTATGTATTTTGAACTTACAATAAAAGTACTTTGTTAAATGGCTACTATTCTAGAATATTAACTTTTTGTTCTCCTTAACAAAATAAGGCCAGTTTATTGTATAGCATTTGGAAGACACAGAAAAACAAAAATAAATCAGTCACATCCACCACTCAAAGATGATTCTATCTTCCTCATTTTTCAGCAGTCTTCTTTAATTATCTTAGAAAACTACAAGATTTAACTGAGCATACAATTTTTCATATTGAGGTGTAATTTAAATATCAAATTTGTAATATTTGTCAGAGTGAAAAGCAGCATGGAATTTTCTGAGTTTGCAGTACAATCAAAATGAGTTTAACCACAAACTGAAAAACATTCTTCCCTAAAGCCCGTTGTTTGGGGTCAGAACACTGGTAATACATTACAGACAGAATGGGAGTACTCCGGTTGGACAACACCTGGGCAAAACAACTTCTGTATTTTCACAAAATACTATTCATCAAAATTTGAAGAGGGCACCGGGAGTTTTACAATTGGGGAAACTTAGGAGGGATACAAATGCTACTTCACCTAAATTTACTACAAAGTCGGTAGAGGAATAGTCTGGGAGTGGCAAGTAATATTTTCGGGAAAAATGACAAAAAGGGAAAGATTAAAGGCAGAAAATATGTGCAGACAGCAACATCTCGACTTGATTCTACCTTTAAGCATATGGCCAAATAAATCTGGTTTAACAATACTTCCAACCCAATCAGTTTTTTACTTCGGTTTCAGGGAACCCTACTCACTTTTCCCTAAACTAGCCTGGGCCTCCCGCACACCACGACACCACAATACCATTTTTCAACGCCTCCTCATTTAATCGAGACTGTCGCATTACTAACACCCTCTGTTTTGAAGACAGTATTCCTTCAACCGTCCTCTCCCTCAGAGAAGAAAAAGTAAAAGCCCTTCTTTTACCCTTCCAGCCCCATCTGAAGCACGTTAACATCTATGGAAACTTCCCTGCAGGGATGTCAGATAAAACCCTTAGAATTACTGAGAAAGCACATTCGGAGAGAAGCTTTACAGTGACTCCGCAGTGAGGGCCGTATCTGACAGTCCCTCCCAAGCCTCTCACCGGAGACGCCTCTGCCTTCAGGGTTTTAGCTACCTCCCCGCTCCTCAGCCCTGCGCCGAGGGTAAGGACGGTGAGGATCTTTGCCAAAGAATGGGCTTTAAGGAATGGGACCTAGTGTCTACTGCAGATCCCTGTGGAATGGCTGAAATAATCTGCTACCCGAAGCCCCAAAGGCTCTGAGTAGAGAATCATTATGGCCGCACTCACTTCCAACCCTGGGAAAGGTGGACATCTCAATCCCCAAGTAGCGGGGACGACCACACTTGGGGAAGCGGGGGTCAGGGGAAATGAGCTCCTTGTCCATGCAGGGTGACAGCGGGGAGGAAGCCTCAGGCAGGGAGGTCGTCGTTCACACTCTCCCTTCTCTCTCTCCTCTGCCTTCTTCTACCCCCTTTACCCGTTCTGCCCCCACCACTCGCCAGTTACCGGCCGCCGCTCACCTGCTGGGGCGCGAGGTGCAGAGACAGTACCGACCGAGGACCCAGAGGCTCTGTCACCACGGGAGGGGAAGTCCTCAGCTGCAGGCGAGGGGGGGGCGGGCCCAACCAGTCATGTGACGTCGAGCTCCGCCCTGCCTTCCTCATCCCATCTCGCTACATCTTGGGGGCCTGTATTTTTAGATTCCTTGAATTTTAATCTCCTTAGATTTAAGAAATAAAGATAAATTTTCACAAGGACTGTGTTGTAAAGTACAATGTGGAAGACGTGGACAGCAAGGGTTAAAGCGCATTGCTAAGGAAGTGACGTTCACGCCACGATCCAGGGACAGGAAATGGCGGTGGGGTTCCTTCCCTTTGGAATCCGCCTGTAAAATTCCAGGCTCTGAGGTTTGGGTCAATCACGTGATCTCAAAACTGGAAGCGTGCTGGAGGGTAACCAAGCTATCTGGCCGATTGTTAACTACGTTTATTTGTTTTAAAACACCTAACTTACCTGAGCTTTCCACAGATTTATTTACATTTATTAGAACTAGCTTTATAAAACCCTGGTAGAAGGCAAGAGCGTTTGAAGGTCACTCTGGAGACCACAAACTGGGAAGAACGGGTCCGAGAAAGGCTGATCTTGCGGATACGAGACAGGCGAGGAAGGGGTGGAAAAATCCGGATTTTACCGCCAGGGCCTACCGAGCCAGCCACACAAGTAGTGTTGTAATAGGGGGGAGGGAGGAGAATGACGCCAGAAGCCACAGTTCGGTAGAAAGATGGAGGTTCCCGAGTGGAGGGGGCAGGGTGCGCGGAGGCGAGCAGTGCGGCTGCGCGCGAGGCGGCGGACGCGCCGGCGCGCAGAGGGGCGGGGTGAAAGGTCACCGCGCGGCGGCTGGTCTGGCTGGCTGTAGCGGCGGGAGGGAGCCGAGAGACCCGAGTGCACGTGTGGAGAAGCAGCGGGACCTGCGCGGCGGCGGGAGACATCCCCGCCCCCACCAGAGATTTGGGCGCTCGCTTGACTCTCGCGGCCTTCGTCGCTAGCTCAGCTCCTTGCCCTGGCTAGGAGGCCGGCTTGCGGGGTTGAGTGGCCCGAGCTGAGGGCGCGGAGACCTGAGGGCGGCGACGACGACGGCGCTGATATCGGTGGTAACGACGGCCTCAGCAGGCGGGGAAGATGAAAGGGTGAGAAGGGCAGTTGGGCAGGGCTCGGCCGGCGGGGTAGAGGGGCCCGGGCCGGTGTAGAAGGGGAGAGCTGCGAAGGAGAGGAGAGTCTCAGGGCGAAGACCGGCAGAGGGAGATTTCTAGGCTTCTCAGTTCGGTCGGCTCTCGGAGGGGGCGGAGGCGAGGCTCGGGCTGTTGGCGGGCTGAAGGGCCAGCGGAGGCAAGACCCCAGGGTCCCAGGGTTTCGGTCCGGAGGACGAGTGTGGGTTGAGTGGAGAGTAGCGGCTGAGTGGGGCAACATGGAAAGGCTATTGTGAGTCGCCTGGGGCCTCCCTCCCCGGAGCGGACCGCCGAGCCACCCCGGGCCGCCGCTCCAGGTGGAGTGGTTTGGTTGTCTTCCATCTCCAGACTCAACTCTGCAACGGCGGTGTTTGACACCTTTCAGTTTTATTCACGCTTGGGAGCTGTGCAGAACCTTCTGGAGGAAGAAGAGATTGGAATAAAGAGCACGGGGATGAGTATTAAGAGCTAGTGACTCAACTAGATTTGGGTTGGGTCACAGCGAGTGGAGGAGGGGGAGAGAGCGCGATCACTGTAGACTTGGGGTGCCAACAAATTTAAGGAAGTATAGCGTGGATCGGTAGGTGGAGCTATTGCTTCAGCAGTTCACTATTGCCCCTGAGTGCTGAGGGGCTCCTGGGTAGTTTACCACGCTGCTCATTTAAGGTGATTGACAAAGTTAATGTTCGGCCTTTCACCGTTTGCCTCTTGAATAAAATTAGGAATTATTTTGGATCGACTGTTTAAATTTTTTTTTTTTTTTTTTTTTTTTTTTTGGAGATAGAGTCTCACTCTGTCGCCAGGCGCCAGGCTGGAGTGCAGTGGCACAATCTCGGCCCACTGCAACCTCCGCCTCCTGGGTTCAAGCAATTCTCCTGCCTCAGCCTCCCCAGTAGCTGGAACTACAGGCTCACACCACCACGCCCAGCTAATTTTTGTATTTTTAGTAGGGACGGGATTGCACCATGTTGGCCAGGATGGTCTCGATCTCTTGACCTCGCGATCCGCCCGCCTCGGCCTCCCAAAGTGCTGGGATTACAGGCTTGACCCACCGCGCCCGGCCTCAACTGTTTAAATTTTTATGAAATGCCTCCTTACCATTAAGTTATATAGTTTTAATATATTAATTACATAACATTGTTCCGAAGCATTGCCTAAATAAGCTGTTTTGGAGCTTGTCTTTACCCTCAAAGAAATGAAGCTCATAATCGTTAGAAAGTTCTCTGCAATGCCTTAGTTTGCTGTTGTAAATCGATTAGGAAACTGTAACTATGTTTTTAGTTAGCGAAGCCATTCCAACTATTCAACAGCCCTTTTGAGGATGAAGTAAAAGTCACTTTCAACGTAAGCTCATACTGCCTCAAATAAGGACCTAAATATTATCTCTGTGTATCAGTGTTTGAGATTACTGGAGAGATTTCAAGAAAATTTAATTTGGTCTTAGGTCTGTAACATGTTTCCTTACTCTAATTTTCCTTTAAATACTGGATATCCTAATGTTGAATAGTATGTTTTGTATTAAGAATCTTTAAAGTTTAAGAAACGTGAACTATTCACTATACCTGCATTGTTTCACTTCAAGTTCTAAAGAGTTCCAGTTAGGGAAATTAATTGACGAGTATAGGAAGTATTTGCTCCACTTGAATCATAATCTGGGAAGCTTGGCTATTTTAGATACAATCCAACATATTTGGGGAATGTTGTTTTTCTGCTATGCTGCAGTTCTTTTTTTTCTTTCTTTCTTCCTTTTTTTTTTTTTTTTTTTTTTCCCCTTTGATACAGGGTCTCACCCTGTCACCCAGGCCAGAGTGCAGTGGCTCCATCTCCGCCACTTGCAACCTCTGCCACCTCTGCCTTCCAGGCTCAAGCAATCCTCCCACCTCAGCCTCCCGAGTTGTTGGGACTACAGGTGCACACCACCACTCCTGGCTAATTTTTGTATATTTTGTAGAGACGGAGGTCTCACTATGTTGGCCAGGCTGATCTCAAACTCCTGGGCTCAAGCAGTCCACCAGCCTCTGCCTCCCAAAGTGCTAGAATTACAGGCATGAGCCACCAAGTACAGCATATACTGCACTTCTTGAGCTTGGTTGCTGTCTCTTACTCATTTTTGTACTCATTGTCAGGCACTCAGTACTCATTGTCATGTTCTGTTCCGTAAGAAAAATGAGACTGAAGAGTTCCCAATGTTGAAACTGCCATGGATTGACAAAGGGGGACTCCAGGAAATTATTCTGTATGTTTAGTTCCAAAATCTTCAATCTAGTTCAGTCTCCATCGGGTGTGATGTTCTTTCTGATTGTTAACTTGGCAATAGAAATGGAGCTGAACAGTCATATTATTCAGTCTGTCTTTAAGATATTCATGGAGCAATTTATCTCTGTTTAAAATGGATATTTACATGTAACCTGTTGGAGACAGGTCCCTAGAAATGAGTAACTGGCCGAATTTAGAGGAAACTTAAAATTATTGAATCTGTATCTTTATGCCAGTAACTGTGCCTGTAAAGTTTCTATTACTTTTTGTGATTGGGAGCTTAGAATTGTGTTCTTTACTGTAAACCTTTAAGATGATTTCACAGGAGTAATCCTTTTAACTTAACAAATGAACTAACTCCCAGATGATATGAAACTTTAATTTTTTTTTTTTTTGCTTCTAAGTCTGTATTTAAGATCCTCAACAAATGAGTTGTGTGAACCTTACTTGTATTTGCTCGGACACTGAACCTACAGCAGCATAGATTTAAAATAAGTTAAGCGCCTTGAGTTCCAAAACTTGTACCACCATGTACAATGTGGTCGGTTTTATAGTCCTGACTTAATTTGGAATGGCCTATAAAAATGAAACAGTGGTCTTTATTATGTGTTTTTTTGTATGAAATTTTATTTGCTAAGTGTTCTATTGTATATTGACCTAAGTAAACAGTAAATTGAAGTATCTAAAATTGGAAACTGCAGAATTCGCAAGACAAAACCAGTCAAATATTTAAAACTTGTTGCCTGTATCGCCTGTCATATTGAAACTTAAAACTTGTCTGGTCTGGTCTTCTCTTTTTTGTCGGAGTCTTGCTCTGTCACCCAGGCTGGAGTTCAGTGGCATGATCTCAGCTCACTGCAACCTCTGCCTCCTTGGGTTCAAGTGATTCTTCTGCCTCACCCTCCTGAATAGCCGGGACTACAGGCACGCATCAGCACACCCGGCTAACTTTTTGTATTTTTAGTAGAGACCAGGGTATCGGTATATTGGCCAGGCTGGTGTCGAAATCCTGACCTCATGGTTCACCCTCCTCAGCCTCCCAAAGTGCTGGGATTACAGACATGAGCCATCGCGCCTGGCAGATAATCTGGTTTTTCTTCATATTTTTTCTATGAGTATTAGTAGTAGCAGTAGGACGTTCCATTGTATTAGCATGTCTTTCCTCCATAGAAGATAAATTTCTGGTTATTAACTACTGAATATAATTTATGTGCACATCTAAAAGTTTGAGATATACTGGGAGATATTGCTTCCTTTTTAGATTGGTGGTTTTTATGAACCAGGGACATTGTAGTTTGAATTTGTGGGTTGTAATTTTATCTGTTGTTCTTCTCTAGGGGAGGTGATTTCAAGCAAGAAGGTATGTTACAGATAACCATGACTGAGGTGGCTGTGTAATGGAAACTATAATAAACCAAATCATTTAGCCTCTTATTGTAGTAAAGAAGTGCAAATTAGTTCTAATAAAAAATGTCTTTAACAAAATGCGAATACATGACTAAGATGGGAAAGTAGGTAGCAGTAATATAAATATGCAACAATGTAGTTTACTAATTGGAATAGTGAAGCCATTTTATCAAATGTTAAAATAAAATGTAAGATTCTGCAGTCAGAAAACTTTAAGACTCAAAACAGTGGTTACCTCTGACAGCCTCTGGACTGGGAAGGGGCAAAAGGAATATTTCTAGCATTCTGAGATGCTAGAAATACTCTGTAAATTTGGGTATTGGTGACATAGGTATATGTAGATGTAAACAAGATTTGTGATCTTTACTGTATGTTTCTAACACATTAATAAAACTTTTCAAAACAGGCTCAGCAGCATAGTGAGACTCTGTCTCTATAAACAATAAATCAGCCTGGAGAATCACTTGAACGCAGGGTTGTAGTGAACTGAAATCATGCCACTGCACTCCAGCCTGGGCAACAGAGTAAGACTGTTTAAAAAAAAAAATTAGCCAGGCATGGTGGTGCATGTCTGTAATTCCAGTTACATGGGAGGCTCAGGGAGGAGGATCAGTTGAGCCCAGGAGGTGAAGGCTGCAGAGAGCCAGGATCTTATTACTACATTTCAGCCTAGGCAGCAGAGCAAAACCTGGTCTCAAAAATAAATATAAAACAGCAATATAACCTTTAAAAAAAAAAAAATACTTTTTTTTTTTAAAGGTTATATTGCTGTTTTGTTTTTCAATAAAACCAAAAGCTAGTCAGGCTGACGTAGCATTTGACACCTTTTATAAACCTGCAGTTTATACTCCTGTGAAACAAATAATTTGTGATGTGTTGACTGAAATAGTGAATTTTAACAAGTACTTTGTAATGTGCCCTTACTGTGTTGAGATGAATTAATATAAAATACAACCTACTTACAGCATAAGTTTTTTTTAAAAAAATCCTCACTAATATAAAAGGGACGTAATTTATAATATTTATTTCAGTATTTAATGACGTGGCACAACTATGCCACTTAAAGCATAAGATCAAGTGTTTGCATCTATCTGTAAATAGAATTGTGTAATTTAGAAAGTCCATCTGCTGCCTATACAGTTGTGTGCATTGTTGACTCGTGTTGCCATTAGTGGTGTGATTTCTTCTTAAAATTTCAGACATCTCTTAGTAAAGCTCTGAACAAAGAATAATCAATAATTTCTGGGTTATAAAAGATTTTTTTAAAGTCACTTAGTAGCCCAGGCACTCATCTTAGTAAATCAAGACATATTCCCTGTTTATCGTAGTTTCAAAGATCCTGACTGCTGTTATGCGAATATTACTGTACATATGCTCAGTAGAGTGGAAACTCTAATTGGTCTAAATTATGTTTCCTGTTACTGTAATTTATGCTCAAATTAATTTTACATTGTTGGACATTAGCTGTATTGTCAATTAAAATCTTTCTAAATCTAAAGCTCTGACCAAACCAAACTAATATCTTTATTAAAATTTACTTTGCTACATCCTCTGTTTGGCCTGTGGAAATCTTTAAATCTTTTTGTTGTTATTGTTGTTGAAGCGAAGTTAGGGTCTTGTTGCCCAGGCTGGAGAGCAATGGTGCAATCTCGGCTCACTGCCGCCTCTGCCTCCTGAGTAGCTGGGATTACAGGCTTGCACCACCATGCCTGGCTAATTTTGTATTTTTAGTAGAGACAGGGTTTCTCCATGTTGGTCAGGGAGCATCAAACTCCCAGCCTCAGGGGATCTGCCCGCCTTGCCCTCCCAAAGTGCTGGGATTACAGGTGTGAGCCACTGCGCCCGGTTGGAAATCTTTTTGACTGCTATTTTTTCTTCCAGGTGCTACCTATGGCTTTCAGCTGTGTGACATCTGAAGAGAGATTCTATCTCAATTATTCAAATGATTGGCCTTAATCTTGTTTCAAACAAGCCTGCAGTAACCAATAAAATACCAGTAGTAACCAGTAGAAACATTCTTCCCATGGTGAACATGAGAGTTACATTTAAGTCTATTCAATGCCTAACTTAATGGCAAAAATGTTACTGTTCTGTCCAATCCAGTCCTGACTAGCTACAGTTGGCTGTTGAGCAGTTGAAATGTACCTTGTGATCTGTGGCACGGTTGTAATTTCCTGGGTAAGATGGCTGCAGTGTGGGAGCTGAGGACATGGAGCAGGAATGCTGGGCGGCTGATTTGTTTCACTATTTTCCAACATGTAATAATGTTCATGTTTTGAAGCCAAATTATGTGTGTTTCTTCGATTATCCTTCATTCAAGTATAGTCATCCACATTACTTTCTGAAAACACCTACTGTTGTATATGCACAGGTTCAGTTCAGACTCTCAGGCACTGAAGAAATTAGAGAAGTTAACTGTTTTTTTCTTTTCTTTTTATTATACCTCTGTAAACAGAGAAGTAACTGTTAATGTTATGTAAAAGGAGATACAGTGTTTCAGTTTGATCATATCTGTGAAGTTCAAAGTGATAAAGCTTCTGTTACCACCACTAGTCCTTATGATGAAGTCATTGAAAACTCTGGTATCATCTACATGATACTGCCTATGTGGGGAAGCCATTAGTAGACATAAAAATGGAAGCTTTAAAGGGTACTGTAAATCTGTTAATCTGTTTTACCAGATTGATTACTGTTCACCTTTTGTCATTGGGTTTTAATTAAAAGTAATGAAGGCAGAAGAACTAAATTTTAAACTTCAAAGTGTGACAGCTGATTCTCAGCTGGTACTGTGGTTCATACTCGTAGTCCCAACACTTGCGGGGGGACAAAGCAGGAGGATCACTTGAGCCCAGTAGTTCAAGACCAGCCTGGGTTGTAACATAGTGAGACCTCGTCTCTACAAAAAAAATAGTAATAATTGTAATTAGCTGGGTATGATGGTGTGTACCTATAGTCCCAGCTACTTGGGAAGTCAAGGTGGGAGAATTGCTTGAGCTCAGGAGGTTTGCAATTGCACTGCAGTGAGGCTTGATAATGCAACTGTGCTCCAGCCTGGGTGACAGAGCAAGACCCTGTCTCAAAAAGAACAGAAAACTCACAGTTATTGATCAGTTTTTAAGTATGTTTTGAAACAGCTTAGATATGGTGAATCTACTACAAATTTTATGAAATGTAAATACCGATCAAATATTTCTAAGGAAAATGAGTAGCTGAATTGGGCTATACTGTTAAGTGTAGTAAACTGGATTTTAAAGACTTGGAATGAAAAAAGTTTTTTAAGGTAAAATAAATTTTGACTACGTGTTAAAATGATTTCTCCTCAAGTTAATGTGGATACTAAACTTTTTGTTTTGTCAAGGAAGTCTTCCCAAGATAGTAAACATGTTTGAATTTTGTATGTCACTTGTATTTGTGTTGGAGCAGGCCCATGCTAAACCCATTAAAAGCCAAAATTGTATAAAACAGGATCTGTTTCTTTAGAATCTACTTTCCAGATGGTAGATATTTCTAAATGTTTCAACTTCTAGGCCAATAGACTGTTTATACCTCTGGTGAAAGATTTTGAGGCGACTCTGGTTTTTGGTTAAAGTGTTGTCATTCAGTCACTTGGTCTGCTGTGAATGGGTAGGGAAGAGATAATTGGAAGTATTCATGTTTCTTGAGCTAGTGCAAGCTATATTTTGCCTCTGTCAGAAACTGTTAAGGGAAAACCTTGTTCTCCAATTCCAGAGACATCTCATGTCAGTCCCCTATAGTGCTCTAGTGAATGCTTGTTCATAAAACTACCTGACACACATCCTTAATTATTTCTTTTGGATAATTTCCCAAGAATGAATTTTTCAGATCAAAAGCTACTGGCATTTTTAAAGCTCTGATATTTGTTGCCGGTTGACCTCCAAAAACATAGTAGCAATTATTCTACAGCAGTGTATGAGAATATCCTTCTTTCTCCAAGGGCTAATGAATAGGAAGGGTACTTGCAAAAACCTCAAGAAAACAGATGATGTTGTGGCTGACATTTCAACCATGAATGGTATAAAGTTTCTTTGGGATGCATTCAATACATGGAATGCTTTTTAAATTATAGAAATAACTAATAACTTCCATACAAGCTTTCTTTGAGTAAATATTCACATTTTGCTTTAACTGTAGTTTTACTTTGCTGATTAGGTAATAAATGGCATTTCCTTTTTTAAAAGTTTGATGATGATTTAGTAAAGTTGGGACATATATCATTTTTACTGGTCATTTTGTGATGTAAGTTGCTTTATAACTTAGCCAGTTATTAATTGGGATGCTGATTGACTTCAAATTATAAAACAGAGATGATGTTCTTTAGAAAGTGGGGTTGAGACATTAGGGCCCAGGTCATCTGAAATAAAAATTTTTAGAGGTGAAACTTGTTAAGCAAGGAAAATATTTTGTGCTTAGGAGCATTTCAAACACTTCTCTTTCCAGAAAATAGGGTATTATTTAAAGGTATGTTTGGGTTCCCCCGCTTCTAGTCTGTATAGTTATTTATTATAAAGGAAACTTACTATAATGCAAAAAGCATTGAACTAAAAGCAACCAAGTTTCAGTTTTATGCACTACAAATGATCACTAGCAGTAGGGTCACTAATAAAGGTGTTTCAACCTCTGGGCCTTGGTTGTCTTTAAAGGGAATGGCTTGAACCTGAATAGGAATGGTCAAAGATTCTAGCTGTGTGCCAGTTCTGTTTTGTAGGTAATTGTGGAAGCAAGATTAACAGATTAAAATAGGGCATAAAGAATACATTGAAAACTAAATTTCTCTATTGGATGAATGGTGGGCTCTTCATAGAGCATAGAGGTAGTTCTAATTTCTTATGGAAAGTGATGATGTCACTTTTGGATGTGTTGAATTTGAGATTCTTGTGGAGATCACCAGTAACCAGTCAGAAATAATGGCTTGGATTCAGAGATTTGGAAATAAAAACATTAACATTTATGTAGTAGTGAAAGAAAAGCCATAGCTGGCAAGGAGCTTTCTTTACTGAATATATGGATGACAGTGAAAACAATTTTCCAAAGAAAAATTTGATTCTTTTTAGGTTATAGTCTTGAGCAGATTGTACCCATGTGTATATTTAGCATTGGTAACTGACCAAATAATTGCTGAGATTTTTATACCTCTGATACTTGGCAGGCATACAGTTCGGAGAGCTGGTCCACCCCACCTTCGCTTTTTTTAAAGAAATAGAGTCGGGGTTTCACCTTGTTGCCCAGGCTGATCTCAAACTCCTGGATTCAAGGTATCCGCCCACTTTTGCTTCCCAAAGTGCTGAGATTCCACTTTCACTTTTAAAATGACCGCTAAACCTCTAGAACAGTGACTGCCAACTAGGGCAACCCCCACACCCTCTTCCCAATTATTGATAATGTCTGAAGACACTTGGTTTTCCTAACAGGATAAGGGAGAGTTCTGGCACCTAGTGGGTAGAAGCTAGGGATCCTGCTGAGTATCCTACAGTGCACTGGAAAGGCTCCTCACAACAAAGAATTATGTAGCCCCAAATGCCAATGTTGAGATTAAGAAACGCTGCTGTAAAATCTAGTTGAGATGGAACTTACTAAGTAATTTAGTAATTCCCTGAAATATTTGAGATCCTGCCCTAAGTTTTAAAGAGGTAAGGTATAAAAATACATGTTTGTAGCAGGGCAGAGATGTGCCTTGTAAGGACAGAAACAGTAATACAGTTCATATAAGGTAGAAGTGGATGACGGGTTAAAACCTTCTGAGCAGTTAGTATTTAAGCTGTGCTTTGTTAAATTCTGAATGGGCGTACTTTCAGGTTGAAGGAATTTATTTTCTAGAGGAATCTATCTCCCTTTCATGTAATTTACTACAGGGTAAGAGTTTGGGGATATTACTGCTAGCTAAGAAAAAATTACCTTCCTTCTAACCACCTGACATTTTTAAATCAAAGGACCATTTGATCCTCACTGAAAGATGCTTTTGAGTTTTATGCAAATGCACCTTTATCAGTATACATCAGAAAAATGTTTCCCAATAGATCTCTCTTTTTTTGAAAAGTGACCTTGAGAAGTAAAGATCACTCCTTTGACAGAACATGATGTGACTGATCTTGTGCTACAATGGGAACTAATAGACATAGGCTGTATTCTGGCTTTATCTGTAATTGTCTGTATAGCTACAGATACATTTGTCTCTTGGGGGTTCAATTTCGTCATTGTAAAATATCAGATACTCTGTACAACAAATGAACAGGCAGTTAAAATTATCTGCCATAGTACACTTAATACTCACTGTAAAAACAGGCTTTAAGCTTTGTCTATACTTCATTTTCACTTTTTTTTTTTTTTTTTTTTGAGATGGAGTCTTGGTGTTGCCAGGTTGGAGTGCAATGGCACGACCTGGGCTCACTGCAACCTCTGCCTCCCAGGTTTAAGAAATTGTCCTGCCTCAGCCTCCTGAGTAGCTTGGACTACAGGCACGCTTCACCCAGAAAATTTTTGTATTTTTCATAGAGACGGTGTTTCACCATGTTGGCCAGGATGGTCTTGATCTCTTGACCTCGTGATCCGCCCACCTCAGCCTCCCAAAGTGCTGGGATTACAGCCTCATTTTCACTTTTTGTTATGTAACTTGAAAAGTCACAGGTTGAGCCTGGTGTGGTGATGCGATGCCTGTAGTCCTAGCTACTCTGGAGGCCCAGGCTGGAAGATCATTTGAGCCCAGGAGTTAGAGGCCCCTGGGCAATATAGCGAAACCTTCCTTCTAAAAAAAAAAAAAAAAAAAACTATTTTGTACTGAGACCCACTTTTGTGGAGTCATATCCCCATCTTGTGGTCTTTCAGAATATTGCTACTAAATGGTTTTACAATTATGAGCATAATTGACAATACATTAAATAGCTAAAAACATTTGCATGCACATTAATCTGACATCACTGTGCTAAAATTTAGTGTGCATTATCTGTCTCATCACACTGCTTGATTTGTAAACCAAGAGTAAAGATTTCCTACTAGCACATTCTAAGCCCAGGAGTTACGTACATTAAATTATACTGAATAAATACACTAATCTTGTGGGACTGGCGCATATTAATAGCCAATGGGAATCTATAAAGAGGCAGGCAAGTAACTGCATTTTTCACATTTAAGGACTTAGTATAAAGTGTCTGTGGGCACTTTGGCAGTTGTTGTTTCTTGTTTACATCACAGTCTGTCCCACTTTCAGTTCCTTAGTCTAAAAATTGTGATATGAAAGTGCCTTGGGGTTTGATTGTTATGGATTTGAAAAACAAGGAAAAGTAGCATGTTACACCAATTTACTTGAGCTAAGAGAGTAATTTAGTTTATTTAATATCAACTGTCTTCAATTTTCTACAGGTAGGGGCTGTAAACTCTAGTGCCAACAGGGACCACGCAGATAAGGTAAATCAGTTAAGAGAAGCTGCAACTTGAGACTTTATGTAAAATCATTTCATTTAAATATTGCAGCAAACTTAAAAACCAGAAACAAAAAAGAAAAACTATGGGGTAGGCCAGGCACGGTGGCTCGCACCTGTAATCCCAGCACTTTTGGAGGCCTAGGCAGGAGGTCAGGAGTTCGAGACCAGCTTGACCAACATGGTGAAACCCCATCTCTACTAAAAATGCAGAAACTAGCTGGGCATGGGCAGGTGCCTGTAGTCCCAGCCACTCAGGAGGCTGAGGCATGAGAATTGCTTAACCTGGGAGGCAGAGGTTGCAGTAAGCTGAGATCGCACCACTGCACTCCAGCCTGGGCCACAGAGGGAGACTGTCTCAAAAAAAAAAAAAGTGTGGGTCAAATAAATGTGACCACATGGTGATTTAACCCTTAGGCCAGCAATTTCTGTCTTATATGCAGAAGAAAGGTGTTAAACTACTGATAAATTAAGAAAGTCTACATTGTTACATTATATTAAATTCTTATCAGAACTAAGCAAACTGTTTACTGGTTTGAGTGAAATCCGTTGTTATCATATAGCATAGTTTTTTTTTCCAGTGACCCATTCTCTGTGCCCATCCTTAGTCCCTGTTTCCCTCACCAGATTTCTCAGATTTAGGAATTTACACACATGCAGTGGAAATTTAATTTGGACGGGTGTTAAATTTGGACGATTTACATAACAAGCTTAATTACAAAAGTAAAGCTGCCAAGGTGGAATTTGGGAGCCTGGATTTTTAACTGGCAAGGTAATTCTGGTATATAACCAGGTTTGGGATCCATTCTTGGATTTTGTAACATTACTCTCCAGGTTTTTACGTCCATTCTCTTGAAAATTGTTTCTTGGACATCTTTGTAGGTTCCTGTTGTTTCACCTCTAAAATTCAAGTGTTTCTTATATTCTGTTCTTTGACCTTTTTCTCACTACAGACATCCTTGGTAGTCTGACACAGTCCCATAATCAAAGCTTATATGCTTATGAATTAGTTATGTTTCAGGAAACAGCTGTCAAAGTAATGTGTTATAAAAGGGAATTCTTTCATTTAAAAAGTCCATTTCCCTTTACTATCTAGTTTTTGTCTGTTTAATACTAGCATTGCTTCAGCCACATTGGGTAACGTTTAGATTGCATTTTATAAATCATTTTTTAAAGTGCCCATTCATACCTTAGAAGCATTTGACACTAGGTTCGACAGAAAAAAACAGAAAGGCAATAAAAGGTGTAGAGAACTTGAACCTAAATACATCACTGATGGAAATCTAAAATGGCACAGCCACAGTTTAGTGGTTAAATGTCTGAAATGGGTTTCACTGGGCTAATTCAAGGTGGCAGATGCAGTGATTTTAAACTAGTATCGTTCAAAAATTCTTATCTACCTGGAACCTCAGCGTGTGACCTAAGTTAGAAATAGGGTCTTTGGCTGGTCACGGTGGCTCACGCCTGTAATCCCACACTTTGGGAGGCCAAGGCAGGCAGATCACCTGAGGCTGGGAGTTGGAGACCAGCCTGACCAACATGGAGAAACCCCGTCTCTACTAAAAATACAAAATTAGCTGGGCTTGGTAGTGCATGCCTGTAATCCTAACTAGCCTGGAGGCTAAAGCAGGAGAATAGCTTGACCCCAGGAGGCAGGGGTTGTGGTGAGCCTAGGTGGCGCCACCGAATTCCAGCCTGGACAAGAGCAAAACTCCATCTCAAAAAAAAAAAAAAAAAAGAGGGTCTTTGCGGGTATAATTGAGTTCATGCTGAATTGTAGTGGGTCCTAAATGTCATGACTTAGTGTCCTTATAAGAAGAGGAAAGGAAACAGGCAAACTGTAAAGACCTTGTGAAGATGGAGGCAGAGATTGGAGATAGGCTGCCGCGAGCCTGGGGCCACCAGAAGCTGGAAGGGCAAGGAAAATTCTTTCATAGAGTTTAGAGAGCATGACCCTGCTAACAGCTAGATTTTGAACTTCTAGCCTCTCAAGTAGCTGGGACTACAGGCACACACCACCACACCTGGCTAATTTTTTGTATTTTTAGTAGAGACAGGGTTTCACCATGTTGACCAGGCCAATATCAAACTCCTGGCTTCAAGTGATCCGCCTGCCTCGGCCTTCCAAAGTGCTGGTATTACAGGTGTGAGCCATTGTGCCTGGCCCATTAAATGTTAATGGACTAGTTATTCCAATTGTCAGATTAATAAGATCCAAGCATATGCTGTTTACATGACACATACTTTAAATATAAGGACACAAGGAAAAGTAAAAAGAAAAGAAAAGGGTAAAAGAACATGAAACTTTGATTCAAAGGAAGTTATAAGGCCAGGTCTGGTGGTTTAAGCCTGTAATCCCAGCACTTTTGGAGGCTGAGGCAGGTAGATTGCTTGAGTTCAGGAGTTCGAGACCATTAGTTAGAAGTGGTGGCATGCACCTGTGGTCCCAACTACTTGGAAGTCTGAGGCAGGTGAATCCCCTGAGGCAGGAAGGCAGAGGTAGCAGTGAGCCAAGATTGCGCTACTACGCTCTAACCTGGGCAACAGAGTTGAGACACCTCCATCTAAAAAAAAAAAAAGCTGTATGTGTGAATTGATGAAAAAAGTAGACTTTAAGACAAGGAGTATTACCAACAAAAAGGAGGGATATTTCAAAAGGATAAAAGGGTCAAATTATCAACAGTAGTACTAAATACTAAATATTTATGCCCTTACTAACGTAATTTGAAAATACTTGGAGCTTTCTATTCGTTGATCAAATGAAACAGCAAGAAGTAAGAAACATTTCCAAACTCTCTTTGAGGCCAACATAACCCTGATAAGAAAACATATCAAGAATATTACAGAGGGGTGGGTACCGTGGCTTACGTCTATAATCCAGCACTCTGGGAGGCTGAGTTGGGTGGCTCACGAGGTCAAGAGTTCAAGACCAGCCTGGCCAATATGGTGATGAAATCCTGTTTCTACTAAAAAAAAAAAAAAAAAAATTAACTGGGCCTGGTGGCACATGCCTGTAGTCCCAGCGATTCAGGAGGCTGAGGCAGGAGAATCGCTTGAACCCAGGAGGCAGAGATTGCAGTGAGTTGAGATTGCACCACTGCGCTCCAGCCTGGGTGACAGGGTGAGACTCAGTCTTTAAAAAAAATAATATTACAAGGGCCAGGTGCAGTGGCTCGCACCTATAGCTCCAACACTTTGGGAGGCCAGGGTGGGCAAGCAGATCACTTGAGGCCATGAGTTAAGACCAGCCTGGCCAACATGGTGAAACCCCATCTCTACCAAAAATACAAAAATTCATCAGGGCTAGTGGCATATGCTTGTAATCTCAGCTACTTGGGAGGCTGAGGCAGGAGGATTCCTTGAACCCGGGAGGCTGAGGTTGCAGTAAGCCAAGATTGCACTGCTGCACTTCAGCCTGGGCAACGGAGTGAGACTATCTCAAAAAAAAAAAAGAAAAAGAAAATTAAATGTGTCAGAGTAAGCCTTTTTGATATATCATTTGAACAGAGACTTGAAGGAGTTAACGTACGTATTCTGTAGCCAAGGATGGAGAGTCCATCAGTTGACATAGGAAAAACTGAGAAGCAGATTTGGGAACAAAGATCCCAAATTGTTTGCAGTATGTTCACTTTGAAGTGTCTACAAAAAATGGCTTGGGTTTAGGAGTGTCAAATTCAGGAGTGATAGGCTAGAGACAGAAATTTGGAATTGGCAGCATTAAAGCCACACGGCTACAAGATTGAATGAGATCACCAAGAGGTAAGTATAGAGATGATAACCAAATGTGTCGATATATGAGGCCCTCATAAAATTGGTTCTTTCTCAGCTTCCACATTTACACAACAAGCACACTTGATGCTTTAGCCATATCAAACTGACTGTAGTTTTTTGACTACATCATTGTTATTTTTTTCATATTTTGTTAGACTGCATCTCTTGCCCTTCCACAGAATTAGCTAGTCATTCTTCAAAATGTTTCCCAGGGTCACCTTCATTCTAGTATTTTTGTACTATATGTGCATTCACTGTTAGTAACACATTGTATATACCTGTCTCTCCTACTAAATATAAACTCCTTTGCATTCCAGATGCACAACACATAGATATTCAAATTTATTGAAATGGTATGCTTTTTAAATAGGCAACTCTGTTCTTAAGAACTTTAGAAAAATTTAGATTCACAGAATTCTTAAAATCTCCATTAGATTAGTTTTTTTAATAGAGACTTTGGACTTTTAATTTTTTATAGATTATTTTAACTGAAAGCTTTTTGGTTGTCTACATTTAAGTAATGTTATCATTTTATTGACATTTCTACATATCCCTTATGCTTATGCCTTTACTACATGTTCTTTGCTAAATTTGCAGGTTGATGTTTATTACTTTGATATATTTAGAAAATCTACATCTTAAAATAATTTGGAACTAAGTGAGCAGGATTACAGAAGTATTCCGTTTCAGTCAGACATATCATGTTAGAGTTAACTGTATTTGAAGCTCAGTTTTGCTGACAGGGTTACATTAAGTGAACACTTTGAAATTGTTCTAGCCTATTTGTTTCTAGCAAAAATCATTAATTTCTCATAAATGACTTAATTTTTCCAACAGCTACCAGATACATCTCAGATTTGTTTAAAACGTATATGTGTATTTATATGTGCATAGAAAAATATTGGAAGACTATCAACAAACTTATTTCTGGATGTATTAGTGCAGGATATTTTACCTTTCTTTGTCATTTCTGTGGTGTGCTTTTTTAAAAAAAAAAAAAACAGGACATGTATTTTTTTAATCAGGCAAAGATTAAATCACTTTAAATACTAAAACTTTTTTTTAAATGATGTGCTCTGAATTAATATAAACTGTATGTAAAAAAAAATAAAAATTACACCCAACTTGTGGCACTCTGGTAATTTAAACAGCAGAAAATGTAGGTAAGATGTGATCCTGTATTTTGGCCGGGCACGGTGGCTCACTCCTGTAAGCCTAGAACTTTGGGAGGCTAAGGTTGGGTGGATCACTTGAGCTCAGGAACTGGAGACTAGTCTGGGCAACATGGTGAAACCCTGCCTCTACAAAAATTTAAAAATTAGCTGGGCATGGTGGTATGTGCCTGTAGTCTCAGCTTCTCATGAGGCTGAGGTGAGAAGATCTCTTGAACCTGGGAAGTGGAGGCTGCAGTGAGCCTGGGCAACAGTGAAACGCTGTCTCAAAAAAAAAATAAAGGATTCTGTATTTTACAAGATAACAGTATCCACAGATTTTTTTTTTTTTTTTTTTTTTTTTATGTGAATGGTAGATAGTGGGGAAAGTGAGTCCAGAGTCCAGTAGATTTTAGTCAGAGAAGTGTTCTGGGCAAAATGTCATTTACTTTCAGCCTTAAAGAAGGAAAAAAAAGCCGGGTGCGGTGGCTCAAGCCTGTAATCCCAGCACTTTGGGAGGCCGAGGCGGGCGGATCACGAGGTCAAGAGATCGAGACCATCCTGGTCAACATAGTGAAACCCCGTCTCTACTAAAAATACAAAAAATCAGCTGGGCATGGTGGCGCATGCCTGTAATCCCAGCTACTCAGGAGGCTGAGGCAGGAGAATTGCCTGAACCCAGGAGGCGGAGGTTGCGGTGAGCCGAGATCGCGCCATTGCACTCCAGCCTGGGCAACAAAAGCGAAACTCCGTCTCAAAAAAAAAAAAGGAAAAAAAGCAGGTGTGCTTTAATGAAGAGGGGGAGTTCTGTGAATGAGATATAATCTATTTAAAGAAAACATGAATTTCATACAGGGAATTCATTACAGTTGTCAAATATTTGGGATGAGAAAAGGCCATACTTAAGTGGCTAGAAGTTGGAAGAGACTAGTACAAGAAAATCTCTATTTTTTTTATTTTTATTTTTTAGCCTTTCCTATGGTGCTGAGAAGTTTTTTAAATATATAAATCTCTTACTCTTTTACTGACATATTTGTTTATTTAATCTGTGTGGTTCCTAGGAAACTTCAGATTTTAGGAAGACATACAAGACATGCAAAGATAATTGATTGCAACAAATATTATAGATCAGTGTTATAAAAATTAAATCATTGAGGCAGAAAGGCTAAAGGTTTCAAATGATCTAAGCCCTTCAAAACTGCTAAGTATGTGACAGGAAGGATGCTTTATGCTATCTTTTGTGTTCATACAGACTGCTTAAATGGGGAGCAAAGTCTCCTCTGTTTTTGCCTCTAACTCCTTAGCAAGCAGAATGTTCTCCAAACTAGGCATTACAGAGTAATACATTAGAGAATTGTACTATAAGATCAATATTACATCATATTCCTCTCCAGATAAATCAACTTTAGAAATTTCTTTTTTTTTTTTTTTTTTAATTTGTAATTGTTGCTGTTTTGTTTTGAGACAGTCTCTCTGTCACCCAGGCTGGAATGCAGCGGTGCACAATCACAGCTTACTGTAGCCTCGACCTCCCAGGCCCAAGCAATTCTCTCACTTTAGCCTTCTAAATAGCCGGGACCATAGGTGCAAACCACCTCACTTGGTTTTTTCGTTTTGTTTTTTAAATTTTTATTTTTATTTTTTTAAAGATGGGGCCAACCCTGTTGGCCAGGCTGGTCTTAAACTCCTGACCTCAGGTGATCCACCCACCTCGGCCTCCCAAAGTGCTAGGATTACAGGCGTGAGCCACCGTGCCTGGCTCTTTTTAAAAATTTCTTATAAAGTTTTGCTATATTGCCCAGGCTGGTCTTGAACTCCAGGGCTCAAAGGATCCTCTAACCTTGGCCTCCCAAGGTGCTGGGATTACAGGTCTTCATGCCCAGCTGGTGTTTTTTGTTTTTTAATCTAAATTTCAACATTTCAAAATACAGTTTTTAAAATTACAATTTCTACTACACATTACAATCCTTTCAAGCATGCTTCTGTGTATGTTAACAGAAGTCAGTTGTTAAATATAGTTGAAATGTGCTTTTTTCTCTACAGTATACAACATCTTTTTTGGGCAAATAATACCGATGGGGTTGGGGGTGGGGGGGAGTGTAGAATACTGTCAGGTTTGCCTTATCGAATTTGATCTACCTTTAACAGTAGTGAAGTTCACTTCAGCTGTTAAAAATTCTTTTGTTTGCAGCTCTACAGGCAAAACAACTTTGATACTTTGTTAGAAATTGGAACTCAAAACTTTTTAGCTTTAATCTTTTTGTTCATGGAACCAATTGTTTTGATTACTGGTGGTTTCTTAGGCGTGCTCCTTGTGTTAGTCCGTTCTCACGCTGCTAATAAAAACATACCCGAGACTGGGCAATTCATAACAGAAAGAAGTTTAACTGACTTACAGTTCCACAGGGATGGGGAGGTCTCAGAAACCTATAATCATGGTAGAAGCAGAAGCAAACACATCATTCTTCACATGGTGGCAGGAAGAAGAATGAGAGCAAAGAGGGGGAAAGGCCCCTTTTAAAACCATCAGATCTTGTGAGAACTCACTATCACGAGAACAGCATGAGGGCAACCGCCTCCATGATTGACCGGGTCCCTTCCATGACGTGGGAATTATGGGAACAATAAGATGAAATTTGGACAGGGACACAGCCAAACCGTATCACTCCTGTTGCTTTCTTAATGGATAGTTTTCAAACTGAGGTGTTTTTCAAAATGTGTATTCCTTTGTTTCATTTCCAACAGCTTGTGGTTCTGAAAATGGGGTATGTGTGTCCAGGAATGTGAATTTTGAATATCACCTCTGTGACTCTGATGTAGGTAGTTCCTAGACCATGGTTTTCAATGAATAGAATGTGCACGGTATTGCACACTTCCATTATTTTCTTAGAATAAATTGCTTGGACAAATGAGCTGTAATTTTACCAGAAATAGGTGTATCTAAATTTTTCTGAACTATAAATAAGGAAAATTTTGACATTTTTAGAATGTTATTCTGGCCTTTGTTAGTTGTTCTATACCATATTTGTCTCTAAGTGTATGTAATTGTATGAAAGCAGTGAGTAGAATTTATATTGAACGGCGAAATTTGCTTATAAATGGTAATCTTCATGAGGATATAAAGCCACTCTGAAAGAGTTGGATTTATCAATCATGTAAAAAAGACTTAGTACCCCTTTCATATATTCATATTAACAAATGAGGCTAATTATGTTTTATTGAGTACATTTTGATTTGTTCCAGTAGCCGGATCGAGCTGGGAGATGTGACACCACACAATATTAAACAGTTGAAAAGATTGAATCAGGTCATCTTTCCAGTCAGCTACAATGACAAGTTCTACAAGGATGTGCTGGAGGTTGGAGAGCTAGCAAAACTTGGTATAATACAGTTTTTTTTTTTTTTCTCCCTTCTTTTCTTTCTTTCTGTTCTTGAACCCTAGTTTTTTATAGAGCAGAAAGAGTTAACTAGTTTGCTTATATTACAAGTGAGGAAATGGGAGTGGTCTAGGTTGTGAGAAAAATCTCAGAAATCAGTTGAATAAAATAGTTGAATTTTAAAAAGAAATGCTAAGTGTTCTTAATTATTTAGTGTATGCCTGTGTGTTTTCACTTTTTAAACTATACTCTAGAGGAGACTTAAACTTCCTAAGATGGTGCAAGAGTTTTGAGGTCATTGATATTCATGGAATGGTTGATGAAATTTAATGTTGATAGCAACAATATAGTCCTTTAAAAGGGAAAAAGATTAAATAAAATGTGTTACTCTGTTGTTATATCTTTGTATTTTCCTTGGCAGCCTATTTCAATGATATTGCTGTAGGTGCTGTATGCTGTAGGGTGGATCATTCACAGAACCAGAAGAGACTTTACATCATGACACTAGGATGTCTGGCACCTTACCGAAGGCTAGGAATAGGTAAAAAATTATATGTGTGGTGTTTTTTTTGTTTTTTTGTTTTTTTTACTTCAGAGAAGCATAAATATATTATTTGTTAATGTGTCTGACCTAGTTAGTTAATTGGGTCTTTTTAAGGAATACTGAGAAAGGGTTACTGAATTATATAAAATATGGTGAAAAATAACTAATGTTTATTAACGTAATTCTATCAGAAGCCCTACATAGATTTGTTATGTATGTAGGACTCAATAAATAGTTCAGATGGCAAATGGATAGATGTATAATTTAAAGGCTGATTTACAAAGTTACGTATTTGTTTGTTTTATTAACAGGAACTAAAATGTTAAATCATGTCTTAAACATCTGTGAAAAAGATGGTACTTTTGACAACATCTATCTGTAAGTAACATAAAGTTTAATGTTCTTATCAAAGTGGTTTAATAAATTGGCAGTAAAAATCTTTACTAGAAACTTTAAAATCTGGTCACTTATTGTGTCTTTGGAAACACTATGGAAGTAGTTGGGTAGTTGTTAGTTTTGTTTAGTTTTGTTTTATTAATAGTAGTAGATTAGAAACCTGAGATAGAACACATTGCTTTATTATATTACAATGAGAGCTCCAAAGTCATAAGGATGAAATCAGGATTAAAACTCAGGTCTTCAGAATTCACAGCCATTCATGACCTTAAATACTACTTTTCTTATGGAAAACCTTGTGTGTTTTGTTCAGGGATATGTGACATGATCATTTGTAGTAGAGTTTAATAATCAAAATCAGGGATTGCCTAGCTGAGATTATACTTGAATCTGAGGAGACTGTAGATTAAGAGCTATGACTAAGATCACAGTCATAGATGTTCATAATTTAGTTTGGCCGTGTGAGAGATTATACGGTGTTATAATTTTTAAGACATACCAGGCCGGGCACGGTGGCTCATGCCTGTAATTCCAGCACTTTGGGAGACCAAGGCAGGCGGATCACAAGGTGAAGAGATTGAGACCATGGTGAAACCCCGTCTCTACTTAAAAATACAAAAATTAGCTGGGCGTGGTGGCGCGCACCTGTGGTCCCAGCTACTCAGGAGGCTGAGGGAGGAGAATTGGTTGAATCTGGGAGGCAGAAGTTGCAGTGAGCCGAGATTGCACCACTGCACTCCAGCCTGGTGCCTAGTGACACAGCAAGACTCTGTCTTTAAATAAAAAAAAAAAAAAAAAAAGGACATACCATGTTTTTAATCAATCAGAAAGAAGATATATATTCAAACTTAGAGACTGTAGCTTTTTGTTTTTTATTTTTAATCACTTTTTTCTGTGTGTTATTAGGGACTTTTAATAATTTCTCTTTTTTTTTTTTTTTGCTTGCTTGCTTGTTTGTTTTTTGAGACAGAGTCTTGCTCTGTGGCCAGGCTGGAGTACAATGGCACAATCTTTGCTCACTGCAACCTTGGGTTCAAACGATTCTCCTACCTCAGCTTCCCAAGTAGCTGGCGTGCCACCATGCTTGGCTGATTTTTTTGTATTTTAGTAGAGATGGGGTTTTGCCATGTTGGCCAGGATGATCTCCATCTCCTGACCTCGTGATCTGCCAGCCTTGGCCTCCCAAAGTGCTGTGATTACAGGCATGAGCCACTGCACCCAGCCATAATTTCTCCTCTTACAATGAAAAATATTTTGATAGCTATGTTACTTTACCCTTTGTTGACTACAAGAAGAAACACTATGAGCCTTCTAATCTCAGCCAGCTGTCTTATAAATGTTAGACAAGATTAGCTTAAAAGTGTAAAATTTCATCAAAAGCTTTTAGGTAAGCATGCCTAACCTTTGTTGATTATTGGTAATTGTAAAGAGAATGTAACGTGTCTGCAGTATTCTAGCTCCAACCAATTTGGAGGTATCTGTGGAGAATGCTTAAAACTTGATGAAACCTGAAGTTTAATTTTTTTCTGATATTCTCTTATGTCTCAGGCATGTCCAGATCAGCAATGAGTCGGCAATTGACTTCTACAGGAAGTTTGGCTTTGAGATTATCGAGACAAAGAAGAACTACTATAAGAGGATAGAGCCCGCAGATGCTCATGTGCTGCAGAAAAACCTCAAAGTTCCTTCTGGTCAGAATGTAGATGTGCAAAAGACAGACAACTGAACAAATTACAAATGAACTTTCTTGCACTTGCTTGTCGCCAAATAAAAGAGAGGCCCATTGATTCCCCCCGTTTTCTTTTAAAACTTTTCTCCCCCCTTGTTCTTGTTTTTCCTTCTTCCTTTTGTTTCCTCTAAGAGTTTTAATACTTTCAAGGACTTTAAAAAAAATCATGTTTGGATTGTTTTATTTTTGTGAGGTGGTTTGAAGGAAGGAAAAGGAGATCTGTTTAATTTTGCAGTTAAAGTTAGTCCTAAAAATTTAGTTGTCAGATAATTTCAAATTTAATGTCCTGCTTTCACATTGAATGGCAGAGCCCACAAAATATTGTATATTTCAAAAGACAAATAGAAGCAGCAGCAATATCTTATTCTTTAATTCATAGACAAGTTGAGTGTGTTTGTGGTACTTTGGGTTTTTTAAGACTTTGTGGGATACTAATCCCTTGGCATTGCCTTCACTCCACCTTTAGTCCTTCTGAGCACACTCTCAGAAGTTGGAACATCGTTATCCTTCTAAGAAATACTAAGCTTATTTTGATTATTAAGCATTTGTTTCTTCTCTTCTTGCTGGTGGGTGGGGCAGTTTGGTTTAGGTAGTGTTATATTTTTGTCTAAATATTTGAGTTAAACTGCTTTTTTGCTATTGAGTGGGCTGGTTACTAGCAGGTTCTTTTTTCCTGCTGTTGATTGTTACTAGTGGCATTAACTTTTAGAATATGAGCTGGTGAGATTAATTTGTTTTAATATCCCAGCTAGAGATATGGCCTTTAACTGACCTAAAGAGGTTTGTTGTGATTTAATTTTTTCCCTGTTCCTTTTTCTTCAGTAAACCCAAAAATAGCCTAACCTTAAAAATTGAGTTGATGTCCTTATAGGTCACTACCCCTAAATAAACCTGAAGCAGGTGTTTTCTGTTGAACATAATAAAAAATACCTAAAGGAAGCTTAGATGGACTGTGACATAATAAATGCAATTAATGTCATCCAGTGCCAGCTGTTAAAAGTGTAACCACTGAGCATTTGATTTTACAGGAAAAAATATGCAGGCAGTATTTTTGAGAATAACATAGCTGTGCTATTGCATATCTGTTGGAGAGCATCCCAGATTTGCTTACACTCTGTGCCTGTGATACTGAGTTTAAGGATTTGGGGCAGGGGTAATTGTTAAACATATTGCTTCTATTCTTGGAAAAGCAGAAGTGTAAAGTGTTAATAATACAAATGGCACTGTGACCTCCTCCACTGAGAGGACTGGTTTATGCCAGATCATATTCTGGCACATAGGGAGTGGCTTTGACAGGTTGATAACTTTGTAAGATGGGAGACATCTGAAATATTTATGTTTTCCTCTTGTAGTCCCATCTCCAATAGTTAGAAATATTCTCAGACTTTAAAATAATGCACAGGGCTTGAGCTTGCCGTCATTTGACTTTAAAAGGAAGTTTCATTCGTAGTATTTATCCTCTTATGTAAAATTCTGGTATAAAAGTCTCATCTCCAAATATGTTAAATGACAAAATTATTTTATAAAATGTTTATGCACACTTTATAACCTTAAGTTTTTGAGAATGTGAAAGTACAAAGTGCAGTAGACGACAACAGTCTCGAGTGCCAAGAATAATACAGAAAAAGAAGACAGTTGATGAAGGAGTTTATAGAGTTCTAATCTTAAGATGGTAAAAATGTAAAAAGACCTTGCTGGTTTTTGGGGGATGTTCATTTCTTAAACAATCCAAATCTGAGCTTAGAAGAAGAGTTTAGCATTAAGCATCTTTATCTTCATGTATAAGCTTCAGCTTGCTCTTGCCAAGAGAAGAGTGCTTGAGTTACAGAAGGTGTAATTAGTTTGAAGAATACAGCAGCCTTTTTGTAAACTTCCCGGATATCAAAATGGACTTTGATATATAAATGGTTTTCTGAGATGACACTGCCTCTATTTCTATAACCATTTCACCTGGACTATCTAATCAGTCCTATGAATGTATCCCTAAATGTGGTTATTGAAAACCGAATAGCTGCCTCATGACAAGTACATGTTATTTAAGGAGGAAAAATATTAAATTTTGAATTGTGTAGGCTCCCTATCAATATATAGAGAGTTTCTTTTTCCACGCTACTCAGTGACTTAAACTGTATATGTTTATAAAAGGTTAATTGTCCTACATCAAACTTACATTAAATAATTCCATCCACTTACGGAGGAGGAGAAGAAAAATGTGGAAGAGGTAAAAAGTCGGGCACAACTTCATACGCCTGTGAGTCAGTAAAGATCGAAGTAAGGTCCCATGTTGAGCTGATTATTTTGATATATGATAATAATTATCTTTGAGGTAGAACAAGTCTGTTAACTAGAAAATCACAGGATATATCCATCATATTTTTCAGGACAAATAGTTTTTACTGTGGAACAAATAGGTTAAAATTACACTTTATGGTAGTTGCATTTAGGTTTTAAAGCAAAGAATCTGTAGAGAAATCTATGCAATATATAGTTTGTCCAGATTAGTTTTCATTTGGGAGAAGTTCTGAAATATCTCTAAAGCAGCTTGTTTACTCATCAATTGAAAAGTCCTCCAAAAAGAGAACTATTGGGAAACCATGGTGTGTGGTGGTGGAAAAGAAAAGCTCCCTCAGTTTTTTGGAGGGAATAACTTTAAAAAAAATACTTAAATGGCTAAGTATACTTGGTGCAGTTAAGAATTAAAACTTGTCAATTTTAACATTGCTGTTACATCTGAAATAAACTTATGTGTTGTTCTGTTAGTGACCTGTGATATCTATAAATGTCAAAACTGTATTGTTGAATTCTACAGCCAGCAACTGTACATACTCATTGTGTAGTGTTTCCGTTACTGCTTCAATTTACTTTCGCATTTCTTTAAGGTCTAATTTTAAAATCATTAAAATAGGCCAGGTGTAATTAAGGCATTCTAATTTAGATCTTCTGTGACTTGCTAGGTACACTGCCCAGTAACTACAGTTCAGTTCCAATGAGAAAGAAAAAATAAGATCCAAGGAACTGTCTTGCTGCTATATTTTGAATGTAATTGTTAGAAATACTTGACACTTTAGGCTGCAATCTAATTAGCAATATGTATTGGCTACAGATAACATTCAGGTTTTTGTTTTGTTTTGTTTTGTTTTGTTTGTAGGAAGGAAGAAGTTCAATGAGTTGGGAATTGGTTTCTAAGTTTTTTCCTGAATATCAAACAAACATGAATTTAAGAGTTTTAACAAAATTAATTCAGTATTTATTTCTAGTCAAAATTGTTATAATTAGAGTTTTGCTTTTTTCATTCAAGAAATTGAGTAATCCTTGTCTAGTGTGTCTTAGTTATTACTATAGTTTAAAACAACAAACATGTATTATCTCCCACAGTTCTGGATCAGGAATCTAGGAGCTGCTTAACTGGGTTGTTCTGTCTTGAGATCTCAGAAAGTTGCAGTCAAGCTGTTAGGCAGGACTGTACCATCTTGAAGCTTGACAAGGCTAGAGGAGCCATTTCCCAGATGTCTTGCTCATGTGGCTCTTGGGCTTCAGTTCCTTACTATGTTGGTATCACCATGGGGATGCCCGATGGACAACTGGCATGTGGCTTCCTCCAGAGCAGGTGTTACAAGAAAGTGAGCAGAAGCCATGCTTTTTAATGATGTAGCCTCAGGTGACATTATTTCTGCCGTATTCCATTAGTCACACAGAGGAACCATTACATCAGCCTGGTATAGTGTGGGAGAGGGGACTGCACAAGGATGTGAATACTGGGAGGTGGATATCATTGGACCCTCTAGGAGACTGACTGTCACACCTCTCAGAAGATGCTGGACTTGTTGACTCCCAAGGTCAGGGTAGTTTTGGTTAGGTTGTGTTTTAGTCTCTAAAGGGAGTAGTTTTCTATGAGGGTTAGAAAGCACTGCACTTTACAGTTATTCAGGATAGAAAAGAAATGGTTGGTCTAAAGGCTCTGCTCTTGTGGTTGGGATTTCAGTGGGGAGGGGAAACTAGTCTGTCCCAGAGTGATGCTGTTCTCACAGTGATTTGTGAACATTTCTGGGAAATTGGATACTACAGTCATAAGAACAGTGAGCCTATGGAAATTTTTCAGGGAGTAAATGTTTTCTATGGCAGAGTGTCCTTAACTGGTTTTCCCTTGCAAGGCTGAACTGTAGGAAGTTAGTCCTAATTTATGAGACAGCCAAGTAATATAATCTTATATTGGAAAAAGGACTTGAGTCAGATTTCTTAATGTATGTGTAGTTAACTTGGTAGAACATTGAGAAATGTTAAGTCAGAGAACAATCTGTTACTGGGGCAGAAATTCTCAACCTTTTCAGTTCCCTAAAATTAAGATACTTGATTTCTTAGGTGAAATGTTTTTTTATCTAGAATGAATCAAGAGTGTGTTTGTTCCTTCCTCAGTAGCTTCTAGAAGAAGAAAAAATAGCATCAAGATCTGATTCAGAAATAGTTGGGAGCAGTAAGTTAATATGAAGGAATTGCTACTTATTAACAGCCTAGATTTTAGATCTGGAAGAATTATGACCTTTTAAAATTTGTGATGAAAGCTTAAATCCAGCATTTGGGAAGTTACTTTATTGGCTGGAATATTTAGGAGTTTGTAAACTTTGAATTAGATATTCCTGCTTTAACTGAAACTAATTTACCACAAAGCTTAATTTCATCCCAGTTTTACTTGTTTTACTTACTGTTCTCAAAAACTCAAGGCATCTGAACTCGAAGGATCTAAGCAGTATAAATTAAAGTGTATGTTAAATAGCTGTAGCTTTCACAGGACATCTGATTATAATGCTTTTCTTTATTTGTCCATACTTGTAGAGCTTGTCTAGTTTATCTTTGAGAAACCATTTGCCAGTATCAAAAATCTTAAAAGATTTGAACAATCTTGAGTTATCCTTGTCACTAGCAATCTCTTCCCCTAAAGTATAATAAAACTGTCAGATACTATATGTGTAATTGCTTATGCGGGTGAAATTTGAATACACAGCCTAAACGGTAGAGCCCGGTTCCCTTAATAAGATGAGAGCTTTGTTATAGCACCTTTAAAATAGTTTTATAATATTCTTCATTATCACCTTCCTAAGTTAGAAATGATCTCCCTTTAGTAAATATAAAAGTTGTACATTGTTTCTACAAATTTATTGGGTGCCTACTATTCTGAGCTTAGGGATACATTAGTGATCAAGGCAAATAATTTGTGATCTCACTAAAGGTAAGTAGAATTCTAGTCTAAGTAGAATTCATGTCTAAGTGAAGGTCATCTCTTTACTAAAATTAATCAGCTTCTTCAAGGATCTCGATTTTACCTTAATTTTGAATTCCCTACATTGACTTGTTTAACATTGGCTCCAGTACAAACAAAAAGGCTAATTCCCATAGGAGAACTGAGATTTAAAAGTGTGAAAAGGAGTGCAAAAGAGATAAAAGTTTAGAATTTATGCAGCAGAAGTAATCTAACATTGTAGAGGTTTTTTGTTGTTTTATTTTTGAGACAGTCTGTCACCGGGTATCACTGCAACTTCCACCAAATTCTGCTGTCTCAGCCTGCTGAGTAGCTGAGATTTATGCACCACTATGCCTGGCTAATTTTTATATTTTTAGTAGAGACAGGGTTTCACCATGTTGGCCAGCCTCTTGAACTTTTGACACCTCAGATGATCCTGCCTCAGTCTCCCAAAGTGCTAGAATTACAGTCTTGGGCCACTGTGCCTAGCCCAACATCGGAGAGATTCTAATTCCATCATACGTGCCTTGTGTTTCTGGACTCGTGCAGCTTATCTCATTCTAAATGGCCTTTCTCATGCTACAATTTAAAAACAGACTAGTTCAGCTCTGGTGACAGCTAGAGATCATCAGACAAATGAGTTACCTACTTCACAATTTGACCTTTTGCATCAGGATCCAAAGAGTAAATTATTTCCTTCATTTTTGTTTCTAACAGTTCTTCCCCAGATGATGCACCTAAATGCATGGAATGACCTCCCACTGGAGACTTGATTGAGTTTGTTTTACATATAAGCAAATCTGTAAGACCTTGGTTACATTTCTCTGCAAGTTTCCTGATTTATTTGCTTTGTTTATTTATTTCCTGTCTTACTTGCTTTGTTATAGTTACAACACTGCTAACTCCTTCAAGTGTAACTTCCACAACTACTCAGTATCTTTTCTTGCCAAACCTTTCTTCCTTTTTCCCTGCATAGAATTGCCTAGAGTCCCTTCACAGCAAATGGAAGTTTAGCCTGTAATATGTACCCTGGGACAAGTTTAGAACGTGGTTCCTGGATTATCACCAATCATTGACATTTTTAAATAACAAGACACTCACCCCTTCATAGTACGCTGCCTTACATGAAATTTTGTCATGGAATGTACTCACGAGATCAAGTGCTGACAGTTAAAAAGGTGAGTATGGCCCTTTACTGGAGATGCTTAACAGTCTAGTAGAAAGTAAACATAACATTTTTTCAATTGCCATGAAATACTATGTTGGGATGGGAGGCATAATTTTAGAGAATTTTGAAGACTTACTTAAATTAGGTTTGAGTTTGGTTCTATTACTACAAACAAAATGAGTAATTATTGTGTCATGGTTCTTTAGACATCTAAGAGTGAACAAATATTATAAGTGTGCTTAGAGAATTAAATATCTTTTCCGAGGCATAGTAGCGCCACAGGAAACGTGTGTCCCATAGCAGATATGAGATAACTTAGCTATTGGAAAAAAATAATCTAGAACCAAAGTAATTGATTTAAAAAAAAAAATGTAGCCCAACTTCAGAGCTTTGCAAATTACAAGTAATAAGAATCACACTGCTTTAAAAAAAAAAAGGTCAAATTTAACAAATGTGTACGTTTAAAAGGAGAAAAATTCTGCATTAATTAAGTTGAGAGGGGTTTAAACAATTCGAATTTAACTCTTTAAAGAGCTCCTATTCTAAGAAAAGCATTGAGATATTTTGTTAATGAAAAGAGCATAAAGAAAATAATGGAAAAAGAATAGGCAATTTTTTTTTTTTTTTTGAGACAGAGTTTCACTCTTGTTGCCCAGGCTGGAGTGCAATGGTGCGATCTCGGCTCACCACAACCTCCGCCTCCTGGGTTCAGGCAATTCTCCTGCCTCAGCCTCCCGAGTAGCCGGGACTACAGGCACGTGCCACCATGCCTAGCTAATTTTTTGTATTTTTAGTAGAGACGGGGTTTCACCATGTTGACCAGGATGGTCTCGATCTCTTGACCTCGTGATCCACCCGCCTCGGCCTCCCAAAGTGCTGGGATTACAGGCGTGAGCCACCGCACCCAGCCACAATTTTTTAAAATATGGCTTTACTTTTGCCTAATGTTGCATTGGGTTGATTCATGACAATAAAACTTATTGAGAGCTTACCTCAGGCACCGTGATTGATGTTACTATACAACATAGTGCCTATAATTAACAATAATGTATACTTAAAATTTTGCGAGGATAAATCTTATACAATAAGTTTTTAAATCACAAAACAATAGAGGTTGAGAGGAAACTTTTGGACATAACAGATATGGCATTGTGATGGGTTCGTGGGTGGATACTTAGCTCCAAACTTATCAAGTTGTATACTTCAGATATGTGCAGTTTTTGTCAGTCTTACCTCAATAAAGTGCTTTAAAAAAAATTCACCAAAATAGATCATATCCTGGGTTGTTAGTCAAAATATAAGAAGGTTGGTATCTGGAAAATCTCTAAGTATTTGAAAATTAAACAGGCTTCTAAATAACTAATGTCTAAGAAGTTGTTGCAAGAGAAGTGAGAATAATTTTAACAGAAGGAAAATGAAAACTATCAGCTGGGCAAGGTGACTCCTGTAATCCCAGCACTTTGGAGGCCAAAGTGGGCAGATCACGAGGTCAGGAGTTTGAAACCAGCCTTGCCAACGTGGTGAAACCGTCTCTACTAAAAATACGAAAATTAGCCAGGCATGGTGGCAGGTGCCTGTAATCCCAGCTACTCAGGAAGTTGAGGCAGGACAGGATTACAAGCAGGAGCACCTGTAATCCCATCTGTCCAGGTGGCCAAGGTTGCTGTGAGCTGAAATCATGCCATTGCACTCCAGCCTGGGCAACAGAGCAAGACTCCCATCTAAAAAAAAAAAAAAAAGCTACCTAAAGTAAGCTGAAAAGGAAAAAAGGAGTAGAAACCATTAAGATTGAAGACAACACACAAAGCAACTGCCACTTTGAAAAAAATAAGACTGATAAACTTCTTAAGCTAGACTGTTCGAAGAAAAGAGACTAATTACTGATACCAGTAATGGCAGGGGACATCACAACAGAACTTAGAAAAAAAGATAATACATCCAATACAACAACTTAGAAGAAATGGACATATTTTTTGAAAGACAAATTACTAACATTATTCGAGAGGAAAGTCAGGTTTGCAAAAGGTTAGTCACCATATAACTCAGCAACATATACATCAGAAATGAAAATGTCTGGCTCAAGCCTGTAATCCCAGCACTTTGGGAGGCCGAGGCAGGTGGATCACGAGGTCAAGAGATCGAGACCAGCCTGGTCAACATAGTGAAACCCCGTCTCTACTAAAAATACAAAAAATTAGCTGGGCATGGTGGTGCGTGCCTGTAATCCCAGCTACTCAGGAGGCTGAGGCAGGAGAATTGCCTGAACCCAGGAGGCAGAGGTTGGGGTGAGCCGAGATCGCCCCCTTGCACCCCAGCCTGGGTAACAAGAGTGAAACTCCCTCTCAAAAAAAAAAAAAAAAAAAAAAAAAAAATGAAAATGTCTACATGATAACTTGTACATGAGTGTTCATAGCATTCATAACAGCCAAAGGGTGAGAACAACCCAAGTGTCCCTCAACTATATCCACAGAAAGAAATTGTTCAGACCAGGCATGGTGGTTCATGCCTGTAATCCCAGCACTTTGGGAGGCCAAGGCAGGGCAGATTACTTGAGGTCAGGAGTTTGAGACCAGCCTGACCAACATGGAGAAACCCATTCTCTACTAAAAATACAAAATTAGCTGGGCATGGTGACACATGCCTGTAATCCCAGCTACTTTGGAGACCGAGGCGGGAGAATCATTGAACCCGGGACGCAGAGGTTGTGGTCAGGTTGTGGTCAGCTGAGATTGCGCCATTGTACTCCAGTCTGGGCAACAAGAGAGAAACTCCACCTCAAATACATACATACATATATATATATATATATATATATGTATACACACATACATATATATATATATATATACACACACACACATATATATATATATATTTGAGTCATAATAGGTGAATTGTATGGTATGGGTTAATATCAGTAAAGATGTGTTCACAAGAAAAAGAGATAGGAGCCGGGTGCGGTGGCTCACTCCTGTAATCCCAGCACTTTGGGAGGCCGAGGCGGGCAGATAACGAGGTCAAGAGATCGAGACCATCCTGGCTAACATGGTGAAACCCCATCTCTACTAAAAATACAAAAATTAGCTGGGCGTGGTGGCGTGCGCCTGTAGTCCCAGCTACTTGGGAGGCTGAGGCAGGAGAATTGCTTGAACCTGGGAGGCAGAGATTGCAGTGAGCCGAGATCGTGTCACTGAACTCCAGCCTGGCGTCTGGTGACAGAGTGAGACTTTGTCTCAAAAAAAATAAAAGAGATAGGAAACCTGAATAGTCTTGTATATATAAAGGAAATTGAATTTGTAGTTAAAATCCTCCTCACAAAGAAATCCCAGGTCTGATGGCCTCTTTTGTGAATTCTATCAAATATTGAAGGAAGATATGATACCAATTCAAGATAACAGAAAAGCATATTGCTCAACTCATTTTATGAGAACAACATTATAGCAATACCAAAACAAGACAAAGACATTACAAGAAAACTGTAGACCGGTATCTCATGAATTATGACTGGAAAATCCTTAAGAAAGTATTAGCAAATCAAATCCAGCAATATGTTGAAAAGATATATTATCAAATAGGATTAGTCTCAACAATGAAAGGTTGATTTAACAATTGAAAACTAGTTTATGTAATTTATCATATTAACAATCTTAAATGATTACCTCAAGAGATGCAGGAAAAGATATTCAAAATTCAACACCCATTCATAATTTTTTTTCTATTTTAGAGACGGGGTCTGGCTATGTTACCCAGGCTGGAGTGCAGTGGCTATTCACAGGTGTGACCCCACTACTGATCAGCAGGGGAGTTTTGACCTGCTCCATTTATGACCTGGGCCAGTTCACCCCTCCTTAGGCAACCTGGTGGTCCCCCGCTCCCAGGAGGTCACCATATTGATGCTGAAGTTAGTGCGGACACCCGATCAGCATAGCACACGACAGCCCAGAACTCCTGGGCTCAAGCGATCCTCCCTCCTCAGCCCCCCGAGTAGCTGGGACTACTTTATAATCAGAATAATAAAGAACTCTGGAAACTCAGTAAACAACAAACAGCCCAACAAAAGTGGGCAAAAAATTTGAACAACACTTCATCAAAGACATACAAATGGCTAATAAGCACATGTAAAGATATGTAGCATCGTTAGTCAATGGGGAAATGCAAATTAAGGTCATAATGAAATATCATTATGCGCCTATTAGAATAATGAAAATTTAAATAGACTGATCATGGACGAGTGTGGTGGCTCACACTTGTAATCCCACACTTTGGGAGGCCAAAACAGGCAGACCTCTTGAGCCTAGGAGTTTGAGATCAGCCTGGGCAACATGGCGAAACCCCATCTCCACTAAAAATACAAAAATTATCCAGGTATAGTGGTGTGCGCCTGTAATCCCAGCTACTCAGGAGGTGGAGGCAGGATCACCTGAGCCCAGGAGGCAGAGTTTGCAGTGAGGCATAATCACACCACTGCAATACAGCCTGAATGAGAGAGCAAGACCCAGTCTCAAAATAATAAAATAAAAAATAATAAACTGACCATATAAAGTGTTGCCAAGGATGTGGAAAAATTCAAACTCTTATATGCTACTAGTGGGAATATAAAGTGGTACCAGAACTTTGCAAAGCTGTTTGGCAGTCTTTTTAAAACTAAACACAGGCTGGGCATGTTGGCCCCTGCCTGTAATCTTAACACTGGGAAGCTGAGGCAGGAGAATTACTTGAGACCAGGAGTTGGAGACCAGCCTGGGTAACCTAGCAAGAATCTATCCCCAACCCCCACCCCCCCAAAAAAAGCCTCTTTTGAGCACAGGTGTTCAAGGCTGCAATGAACTATGATTGTGCCACTGCCCTCCAGTCTGGGCAACAGAACAGGACTCTGTCTTTAAGGGGGAAAAATAAGTACACTGAATGAAAGAAGATAGACAAGAAGGGTACATACTTAATGATTTCATTTATGTAAAATAATAGAAAATGGAAATTAATGTATAGTGGCTGAAAGTACGTTGCCTGGGGAACAGAGGAGAGAATTAATTAGCCTGAGGTAATTTGGGGAGCAAGAAGGATATGCTCATTTTTTTTTTTTTACTGTGGAAACAGTTTCACAGGTGTATATATGTGTCAAAACTTTATCACATTACACATTTTAGATATGTTCAATTTGCTGTAGGTTAATTATATCTCAGTACAGCTACAGGCATATCTTGTTGTATTGCAGTTTGCTTTATTGAGCATCACAGGTATTGCACTTTTTTCAAATTGAAGGTTTGTGTCAACCCTGCATTGAGCAAGTCTGTCAGTGCCATTCTTCCAACAACACGTGCTCACTTCATGTCTCTGTGTCATATTTTGGTAACTCTTGTAATATTTTAAACTGTTACTAATTTTTGGCGGGGAGTTTGGAACTATTAACTGTAAAGAATAGTCTTTCCAGGCCGGGCATGGTGGCTTACACCTATAGTCGTGGCACTTTGGGAGGGTGAGGTGGGCAGATCACTTGAGCTCAGGAGTTTGAGAACAGCCTGGGCAAACAGGGTGAAACCCCATCTCTACTAAAAATACAAAAATTAGGCGGGTGTGGTGGTGGGCACCTGTAGTCTCAGCTACTTGAAAAGCTGAGGTGGGAGGATCCTTCGAGCCTGGCAGGCAGAGATTGCAGTGAGCCGAGATTGTGCCAGCACACTCCAGCCTGGGCAACAGAGTGAGACCTTGTCTTAGAAAAAAAAAAAAAAAAGTCTTTTCAGTGTTTGAAGTTGAAGGTGTAAACCCATTGGAAGATTTTTCAAGGCATCATATATGTCTCATGGAATATAATAAACTGTGATAGATAATGTAGTATAAGAAGAAAATAGCCAGGCGTGGTTGACGCCTGTAATCCCAGCACTTTGGGAGGCTGAGGTGGGTGGATCACGACGTCAGGGGTTCGAGACCAGCTTGGCCAACATGGTGAAACCCTGTCTCTTCTAAAAGATACAAAAAATTAGCTGGTCGTGGTGGCACATGCCTGTAATCCCAGCTACTTTGGAGGCTGAGGCAGGAGAATTGCTTGAACCCAGGAGGCAGAGGTTTCAGTGAGCTGAGATCACACCATTGCACTCCAGCCTGGGCAACAGGGCGAGACTCCATCTCAAAAAAAAGAGAAAATAATGGATTTCATAGAAAAGGATAGTGTATCTACATTGGTGTCATATTGCTCTTTTCAAAGACAAGGAATACATATTTAGTTTCTAGCAGGAGAGCTGACAAGGATGAACCATTATTGCTGAACTGTTCTCATTGTTGGTTATCCAAATGTCATGGTAATTTGAGTGTTTACTATTTATTTAAACCGTTATTTTAGGTTCAAGGGTACATGTACAGGCTTCTTATATTGGTAAATTGTGTTATCATGAGGGTTTGGTATACATATTATTTTATCACTATCTATGGGGTACTATAAAATAATATGTATAAAATAAAATACATATTATTTTATAGTACCCCATAGATAGTTTTTGGATCATCACCCTCCTCCCACCCTCTACCCTCAAGTAAGCCCTGATGTCTGTTCGCTTCTTTGGGTTCGTGTGTACTCAAGGTTTAGCTCCCACTTATAAGTGAGAATATTGGGTATTTGCTTTTCTGTTCCTGCGTTTATTCAGTTAGGTTAGTGGCCTCCAGCTCCATTCTTGTTGCTGCAAAGGACATGACCTTTTTCTTGTTTATGGCTGCATAGTATCCCATGGTGTATATGTATCATATTTTCTGTATTCAGCCTATAATTGAAATTGATGGGCAATTAGATTGTGTCTATGTATTTCTATTGTAAATAGTGCTGGGATGAACACAGGTGTGCATGTGTCTTTATGGTAGAACAATTCATATTCCTTTGGGTATGTACCCAACAATAGGATTGCTGGGTCAAATGGTAGTTCTGTTTAAGTTCTTTCAGAAATCGTCAAACTGCTTTTCTATAGTGTCTGAACTAATGTACATTCCCACCCGTAGTGTGTAAGCATTCCCTTTTCTCTACAACCTTCCCAGTATCTGTTATTTTTTGGCTTTTTATTTTTTATTTTTGAGATAGAGTTTTGCCCTGTCACCCAGGCTGGAGTGCAGTGGCACGATCTTGGCTCATTGCAACCTCTGTCTCCTGGATTCAAGTGATTCTCCTGCCTCAGCCTCCCAAGTAGCTGGGACTATAGGCATGTGCCACCGCGCCCAGCTAATTTTTTGTATTTTTAGTAGAGACAGGGTTTCACCATGGTAGACACGTTGGTCTAGATCTCCTGACCTCGTGATCCACGCACCTTGACCTCCCAAAGTGTTGAGATTACAGGCGTAAGCCACTGTGTCTGGCCATTTTTCAGCTTTTTAATAATAACCATTCTAGGGCCAAGTGAGGTGGCACACACCTGTAATTCAAGCATCTTGGGAGGCCCAGGTAGGCAGATCACTTCTGTCCAAAAGTTCAAGAACAGCCTGTGCAACATGGTGAAACTCCCTCTCTACAAAAACTACAAAAATTAGGCTGGCGTAGTGGTGTGCACCTGTAGTCCGAGCTACTCAGGAGTCTGAAGTAAGAGGATCCCTTGAGCCAGGAGGTCCAGCCGAGATCACACCACTGCAGTCCAGCCTGGGTGACAGAGTAAGACCCTGTGAGAAGAAAAAAAAAAGTCATTCTAACTGGTGCGAGATGGTATCTTCTTGTGGTTTGGGTTTGCTTTCTCTAATGTTTAGTGATTTGAGCATTTCTCCATATGCTTATTGGCTGCATGTATGTCTTCTTTTGAAAAGTGCCTGTTCATGTCCTTTGCCCACTTTTTACTGTAGTTTTTTTTTTGTTGCTGTTAATTGGTTTGAGTTCCTTGTCGATTTTCGATATTAGACCTTTGCCAGATGAATAGTTTGCAAATATTTTCTCCCAATTTGTAGGTTGTCAGTTTACTCTGTTGATAGTTTCTTTTGCTGTGCAGATGCTCTTTAGTTTAATTAAGTCCCATTTATCAATTTTTTGTCAAACTTTTATTAATATTATATTGGTTAGGGTGATATGTGATCAGTGATATTTGTATTTGTTTTCGGGCCGCACAAATTGTGCCCATATAAGATAGTGAAATTAATTGGTAAAAGTATGTGTTCTGATGCCTCCACTCACCAGCCATTCCATCATCTTCCTCTCCTGAGGCCTACCTGAGACACGGTAATATTGAAATTAGGCCAATTAATAACCTTACAATGTTTTCTAAGTGTTCAAGTGAAAGGAAGAGTCACACGTCCCTCATTTGAAATTAAAAGCTAGCAGTGACTAAGCTTAGCAAGGAAGGCATGTTAAAACCCAAGATAGGCTAAAGGCTAGGCCTCTGGTACCAAGAAACCAAGTTTTGAATGCAAAGGAAAAGTTATTGAGAGAAATTAAAAGTGCTACTCCAGTGAACACACAAATGGTAAGAAAGCCAAGCAGCCTTATTGCTGATATAGAGAAAGTTTTAATGATCTGGATAGAAGATCAAACCAGCCACAACATTCCCTTAAGACAAAGCCTAACCCAGAACAAGGTGCTAACTTTCTTTAATCCTCTGAGGCCTGAAAGAGGTGAGGAAACTTGCAGAAGAAAAGTTGGAAGCTAGCAGAGATTGGTTCCTGAGGTTAAGGAAAGAAGCCATCTCCATAACATAAAAGTGCAAGGGGAAGAAGCAAGGGCTGATGTAGAATCTACAGCAAGTTATCCAGGAGATCTAGCTATGATCGTTGATGAAGGTGGTTACATTAAACACCAGATTTTCAATGTAGACAAGACAGCTTTCTATTAAAAGATGTCTTTCTTTTTCTTTTTTCATTTTTTTGGTTGTTTTTTATTTTTATTTTTTCTACTTTTTTTGTTTAAAAGATGATGTCTTATAACACTTTAATAGCTAGAGAGGAGAAGTAAATATCTGGCTTAAAAGCTTCAAAAGACAGGCTTACTCTCTTGTTAGGGGCTAATGCAGCTGATGACTTTCAGTTGAAGTCGATGCTCATTTACCATTCTAATGATCCTAGAGGCCTAAGAATTAGGCTAAGTCTACTCTTCTCATGCTCTATAAGCGAAACAATAAAGCCTGGATGTAAACATCACCTCTGTTTACAGCAAGATTTACTGAATATTTTAAACTCATTGTTGAGCCCACTGTTCAGAAAAAAGATTCCTTTCAAAATATTACTGCTCACTGACAATGCACATAGTCAGCGAAGAGCTCTGTTGGAGATGTGCAGGAGGTTAATGTTTGATGCCTGCTAACACAGTATCCATTCTGCAGCCCATGGATCAAGGAGTAATGTGATCTCTCAAGTCTCATTATTCAGGAAATACATTTTATAAGGCTGTAGCCACCAAAAAGAGGGGTTTTCAAAAAGTTCATGGAAAATTCATATTATGAAAAACTATGCATGGATTTCAAAAACTTTTCACACCAAACTAAACTTATATCAACTTGTTATAATATGTTTGAACAGGATGTAGTTTGAGGCACTAAAAAGGATAAGACATCAATTTGTAAGAGCCCATTTCAGACCAACATAAATTATGCTAAAATTGACTGGGTGCGGTGGCTCACGCCTGTAATCCCAACACTTTGGGAGGCCGAGGCAGGTGGATCATGAGGTCAGGAGATCGAGACCATCCTGGCCAAGATGGTGAAACCCATGTCTCTACTAAAATACAAAAATTAGCCAGGCATGGTGGTGCACACCTGTAGTCCTAGTTACTTGGGAGACTGAGGCCGGGGAAATCTCCTGAACCCGGGAGGCAGAGGTTGCAGTGAGCTGAGATCACACCACCGCACTCCAGCCTGGTGACAGAGCAAGACTCCCTCTAAAAAAAAAAAAAAATGCTGCCGGGCATGGTGGCTCACGCCTGTAATCCTAGCACTTTGGGAGGCTGAGGTGGGTGGATCACCTGAGGTCAGGAGTTCAAGACCAGCCTGGCCATCACGGCGAAACCCCATCTTAAAAAAAAAAAAAAAATGCTAAAATTGAAGCAAGAACAAACATCACATCAAATCTATGGGCCAGACCTGGTGGCTCATACCTGTAATCCCAACACTTCAGGAGGCTAAAGCAGGCAGACCTCTTGAGCCCAGGAGTTCAAGACCAGCCTGGGAAACATGATGAAACTCTGCCTCTACAAAAACTACAAAACTTAGCCAGGTGTGGTTGCATGTACCTGTAGTCCCAGCTCTTTGGGAGGTGGAGATGTGAGGATCGCTTAAGCCTGGGAGGTCAAGGCTGCAGTGAGCCATGTTTATGCCACTGTACTCCATCCTGGGTGACAGACTGAGATCCTGTTTCAAAAAACAAACAAAACACGAATTTTTGGTGACATTTCGTTGGAAGAATGGTAAAATCATTGTCATTGGTGCTTTACAAAATGTTTATGAGGGCAGTGCCCCAAAGAAATCAACAGTTTACAAATGTATAAATAATTTTAGGAAGGAAGGATATGATATCAAAGATGAAGCCCACAGCCGCAGACCATCCATATCAATTTGTGAAGAAAAAATTTTATTCACACCCTAATTGAAGAGGACCAATAATTTAACAGCAGAATAGCCAACACCATGGGCTGGGTGTGGTGGCTCATGCCTGTAATCCCAGCACTTTGGGAGGCCGAGGCAGGTGGATGACAAGGTTAAGAGTTTGAGACCAACCCGGCCAAGATGGTGAAACCTTCTCTCTTCTAAAAACATAAAATTAGCTGAATGCGGTGATGGGTGCCTGTAATCCCAGGTACTCGGGAGGCTGAGGCAGGAAAATTGCTTGAAACCAGGAGGCAGAGGTTGCAGTAGCCAATATTGCACCACTGCACTCTAACTTGGGGCAACAGAGCAAGACTCCATCTCAGAAAAAAAAAAAAAGCCAACACCATAGACATCTCAATGGATTCTGCCTTCATAATTGTGACTGAAAATTAAAATTGAGGCAACTTTCCCTTTCATGATGGGTACCAAAACTGTTGTGCCCTCATCAGTTGCAGACAAGAGCAAAGTTTTCAATGGAAATTTTAAAACAAGTAAGACAAAGATCCTGAAGCATTTCTTCTAAGTATTATAACACTACATGAAACATGGCTTTACCAGTATGGTCCTGAAGACAAAACACAATCAAAGCAATGGCTACCAAGAGGTAGAAGTGGTCCAGTCAAAGCACAAGTGAACTGGTCAAGAGATGCTTAAGGCACTTTGCTTGTTGACTTTCTGGAGGGTGCAAAAATAGTAACATCTGCTAATTATGAGAATGCTTTAAGAAAGTTAACCAAAGCTTGAGCAGAAAAATCCCCAGGTGAGCTTTCCCTGGCTAGTCCTTCTTCACCACAACAATGCTTATGCTTCCAATCAAATAAGGGCAATTTTGCATGAGTTTTGATGGGAAATCATTAGGCGTCCACCTTATGGTCCTGGTTTGTCTCCTTATGACTTCTTTATGTTTCCTAATCTTAAAAAAATCTTTAAAAGGCACCCACATTTCTTTTTTTTTTTTTTTTTTTTTTTTTTTTTTTTGAGACAGAGTTTCGCTCTTGTTACCCAGGCTGGAGTGCAATGGCGCAATCTCGGCTCACCGCAACCTCCGCCTCCTGGGTTCAAGCAATTCTCCTGCCTTAGCCTCCCGAGAAGCTGGGACTACAGGCATGCGCCACCATGCCCAGCTAATTTTTGTATTTTTAGTAGAGACGGGGTTTCACCATGTTGACCAGATGGTCTCAATCTCTTGACCTCGTGATCCACCCACCTCAGGCTCCCAAAGTGCTGGGATTATAGGCGTGAGCCACCACGCCCGGCCAAGGCACCCACATTTCCTCAGTTAATAATTAGTAAAAAAGACTGAATTGACATGGTTAAATTTACAGGTCTCCCATTTAAGGATGGACTAAATTGCTGGTATCATTGCTTACAAAAATATCCTGAAGTTGAAGTTGATGGAGTTTTTATGTTCAGAAATCATGTTTATATTTTTTATTTTATTTTATTTTTTTGAGACAAGGTCTTACTCTCTTGCCCAAGCTGACATGCAGTGGTATGTACTGGCTCAATGCAGCCTTGACTTCCTGGGCTCAAGCAACCCTCCCACCTCAGTCTTCTGAGTAGCTGGGACCACAGGCACATGCCACCATGCCCAGTCCGTTTTTAATTTTTTAGTAGAGACAGGGTTTCACCATGTTTCCCAAGCTGGTCTCAAACTCCTGGGCTTAAGCAGTCCTCCTACATCAGCCTCCCAAATTGCTAGGATTACAGGTGTGAGCCACCGAATCTGGCTAAGGAGTTGCTTTTCATGGATGAGCAAACAAAGTAGTTTCATGAGATAGACTCTATTGCTGGTGAGGATGCTGTGAACATTGTGGAAATGACATCAGAGGAATTAGAATAGTACATGAATTTATTTGATAAAGCAGCAACAGGGTTTGAGAAGACTGACTCCAATTTTAATATAATTTAAAACACTTTAAATTTAAACATTTATCTATTTATTTAACAGTTGGAGTCTCACTCTGCTGCCCAGGCTGGAGTACAGTGGCTTGATAATAGCTCACCACAGCCTCAATCTCCTGGACTCTAGTAATCCTTCCACCTCAGCCTCCCAAGTAGCAGAGGCTGCAGGTGTGTGCTACCAGCTAATTTAAAATTTTTTATTGTTGGTGCAGACAGTGTCTCTCTTTGTTGTCCAGGCTGGTCTGGATTTTCCAGCCTCAAGTGATCCTCCCACCTCAGTCTCCCAAGACGTGTCTTTTTATGTTTTATTATTTTTTTTAAGGTTCTCAAGAATTTTATTATAAAACAGAACAATGGCACAATGTAAGCTTACACATTAATATTTATATTATATTCAAAATATATTACAGCTTTAATTTAAGATCAGAAATATCCTGTCTTGTCTTCTTTTTCTTTTCTGTTTTCTTTGCATCATTGATTTGCATTTTTACTTGATCTTGTAATTTAAAAAAGAATGCTTGAGAGGACTTTAAGGCTTTGTCTTCACCTTCATCCTTTATGAAGGAAGCTTTGCCAGTTTTTGTGAGCTGTTTTAACTTTTCCGAAGCTACTGTTTGCTGTATTTCCCTGCTTGATCTAGGCTGCTCTTTTCAAGCAGTTTTCTTCGCTTCTCCTTCTCCTTTATTTTCATACGCTTTTGAGATTTCTTTTTCCTCCGCTCTCATTTCTTGTCTGTAGCTGTTTTTTCAACAGCTGTTTTTACATCTCCAGCTTTATTTTTCTCCTTGATCTCCTCTGGGGCCAGGAGAGCTGCGTCACTCACACTCACTGGGGCTACTTCCTCCATGGTTATGGCTGGCAGATTTGACACAACTTTAATCTCTGGTACAGGTGGTTTAGGGATAAAGTGGAAGTTTGAGAGGGCAATCCAATCTTAAGAAGAGGGAATCCATCATCTTCTGAATTTCTACATGTTCTGGATTTTCTTCTTCTGCTGTTTTTTGCTGGTTGAGTTTGATGTACTCCTGTTCATAAATTTCAGCAAGGCTCAATTTACTCTTCCCATGGTCTAAGGGTAAACGCTTTTTATGTTCTCATGCATCCTCTTTAGGTTTTTCTTTACGTACTATGTCATCCCAAGCCTGATCTCTTATCCTCTGTTTAATTATATCTTCCAGTTGAAGGGTGGTTTCCTCTGTAATCACAGGTGCCATCCGGATAGCATCGTCAAAATGCAGGGTCTTCTCCAGGAGGCTGTTCTCTGGCCTCTTTGGTGCTGTCACTTCCCCCTGGAGCTGCCAAGGCTTTTTTTCTAACAACTCTTTTTCTAAAGATGCAATTTTTTCATTCATCTTTTCCTGTCTTTTTTCAAAAGAGGATTTAACTTCATCAGAATTTTTCTTTCCATTTAAAACACCTGTATCTTCAGTTTTCTCGTCATCTGGCGAAGCAAAGGTCACTCTTTTCAAGCTTTCTTTATGTTGTTTACTGTCCTCACTTTCTTCAAGGTCATCATCTTCATCCGTTTCCGAAATACTTAGTTCTGGCGCTTCTTCAGCAATTTCATCATCTTCTTTCTTTGAATCTAGCTCATCATAATGAACACTTAATTAAGTCTTCATCACTTTCAACTGGATCAAAAAAGTCTTTGTACTTCAGATTTCTGGAAATTTTACCTGACTTACATTTTTTACTTCCAAACAGTATGATTTCATCCTCATCAGAATCAATATCTTCAAAAAAATCAATATCTTTCTCCTCATCATCATTATCATCTTTTCATTCCTCCTCTTCTTTTCTATGTTTTCTTTTTTTTTTTTTTTTTTTTTGAGACGGAGTTTCGCTGTTGTTGCCCAGACTGGAGGGCAATGGCAAGATCTCGACTCACTGCAACCTCCGCCTCCTGGGTTCAAGCAATTCTCCTGCCTCAGCCTCCCGAGTAGCTGGGACTACAGGCACGCACCATCATGCCTAGCTAATTTTTGTATTTTTAGTAGAGACGAGGTTTCACCTTGTTGACCAGGATGGTCTCGATCTCTTGACCTCGTGATCCACCCGCCTTGGCCTCCCAAAGTGCTGGGATTATAGGCGTGAGCCACCGCGCCCAGCCTTTTTCTATGTTTTCTAAATAGGCCTCCATTTCAGAGAGTTTGAAGAATTTATTGTCTACTATGGACTTTTCTCTTGGTTTTCCATGCCCTTTGTTTTGCACCTTGCTCTGCTGTTCCAATTTGCTGATATCAAAGTCAAGGTCAGAATCCTCATCATTGAAAACTGGGCTTTTCCTCAGATCAAATTTGCTTGAGTTTTTAGCTCTCTCACCCACTTCAGGATCATCATCACCCATGTCTGACATTTCCTCCTCCTCTTAGTCTTATAGGTCCTCCTGGTCATCAGCCTCTATCTCTGAACCATCCTCTTCACATTCCGGTTCTTCACTCTCTGGGAGAAGACTCCTGTCTTCATCATTAATTGTTTCACTAACTGCATTCTGGAAGTATTGTAAAATTGGTTAATTTTGCAATTCCAGTTGTTGCCAAATCTGATCATCATCAAAATTTTCTATCACGAGTTTTTGTAAAGGGCTTCCATGGATCCTACCATTCTCTAATATTTTATTAAAGTCATAAAGCACTTTTGTTAAAGAAGTAAACTTTGATGCCAATCCGTCTTGAATCATGAGGAAGCACTCGGGCCGGCCAGTGGCTTTGCCGACTTCTGTCAGACGGTGCTCCAGGTCCGCTGACGACAGATCTGTGGTGACGTGTCTTTTTATGAGACATAGTCTCACTCTGTCAGCCAAGCTGGAGTGCAGTGGTGCAATCTTGGCTCACTGCAACCTCTGCCTTCCAGGTTCAAGCAATTCTCCTGCCTCAACCTCCTGAGTAGCTGGGATTACAGGCGCATGCCACACCTGGCTAATTTTCGTATTTTTAGTAGAGATGGGGTTTCATTAATGTTGGTTAAGCTGGTCTCAAATTCCTGACCTTGTGATCCACCCACCTTGGGCTCCCAAAGTGCTTGGATTACAGGAGTGAGCCACTGTGCCCAGCCATTTTTTTTTTTTTTTTTTTTTGTAAGACAGGGTCTCACTGCTGTCACCCAGGCAGAAGTGTAGTAGCGAGATCATGGCTCATTGCAAATTCCACCTCAGGCTCAAGTGATCCTCTCACCTCATTTTTTTATTTGTCAATTTTTTTTTTTTTTTTTTTTTTGTAGAGACTGGGTCTCACTATGTTGCCTAGTCTGGTCTCAAAGTCCTGGGCTTAAGCTGTCCACAGGCATGAGCCACAGTGCCTGCCCAACAAAAATGTGTGTGACTTGCTTTTCTGTAATATTCTCTCTCTGTCTCTCTCTTTTTTTTTTTTTTTTTGAGATGGAGTCTCTGTCACCAGGCTGGAGTGCAGTGGCATGATCTCGGCTCACTGCAATCTCTGCCTCCTGGGCGCAAGTAATTCTCCTGCCTCAGCCTCCCAAGTAGCTGAGATTACAGGCATGCGCCACCACACCCGGCTAATTTTTGTATTTTCAGTAGAGATGGGGTTTCACCCATCTGTTGGCCAGGAGGTCTCGATCTCCTGACCTCGCAATCCGCCCTCCTCGGCCTCCCAAAGTACTGGGATTACAGGTGTGAGCCACCGCGCTGGCCCTGTAATATTCTCTTTATAGTGGTGGTCTGGAATCCAACTCAAAATATCCCTGAGGTATGCATGTATTTTATTTTATTTTTTTAGTGACACTGTTGAGCAAATAAAAAGCAAGACAGTAACTGGGTGAAAATATTTGCACAACACATAACTGAGAGAGAACTTTTATCCAAAGCATCTACATTTTTTTTTTTGTAATTCAATAAGATAAGCATATTGATTTTTAAATGGGCTAATTATTATTGTTATTTTCTGTGATGAAGTTTTGCTCTTGTTGCCTAGGCTGAAATGCAATGGCGTGGCCTAAGCTCACTGTAACTTCTGTCTCCTGCTTTCAAACGATTCTCCTGCGTCAGGCTCCCAAGAAGCTGTAATTATAGGCACCCGCCACCACACTTGGCAGATTTTTGAAATTTTGCTAGGGACGGGGTTTTACCATGTTGGCCAGGCTGGTCTCGAACTCCTGACCTCAGGTAATCCACCTGCCTCAGCCTCCCAAAGTGCTAGGATTACAGGTGTGAGCCACCCCGCCTGGCCAATAAATGGACATTAAAGTCACAATGAGATACCATTTTACACTCACTATAATTAAAAAGAGCGACAGTATCAAGTGTTGGCCATGCTGTGGAATATCTGGAGCCCACATATATTGCTGTTGGGAATGTGGAAACAAATATTATGATCACATTGGGTAAAAGTTGGGCAGTTTCTTTGGGAAATATGGAAGTAGATTCCAAGAGCTGGCTATTTACGCTGAGAGCAGTTGCTCATGCCTATAATTCTAGTCGTTTGGGAGGGCCAGTGGAGAGGATCTCTCTCTTTTTTTTTCTTTTTGAGACGCAGTCACGTACTGTCGCCCAGGCTGGAATGCAATGGCACCATCTCGGCTCACTGCAACCTCTGCCTCCCGGGTTCACGTGATTCTCCTGCCTCAGCCTCCCTGAGCTTCCCGAGTAGCTGGGATTACAGGCACACACCACCACACCCAGCACATTTTTGTATTTGTAGTAGATACAGGGTTTCACTATGTTGGCCAGACTGGCCTCGAACTGCTGACCTCATGATCCACCCACCTCAGCCTCCCAAAGTGCTGGGATTACAGGCTTGAGCCACCGCACCCGGCCTGAGAGGATCTCTTTAGTCCAGGAGTTCAAGACCAGCCCGTGGAACACAGTGAGACCTTGTCGCTACAGTTTTTTCTTTTTTAATTAACCAAGTGTGGTGGCAAGTGCCTGTAGTCCTAGCTACTTGGGAGGCTGAGGCAGATCCCTTGAGCCCAAGAGTTGAGGTTGCAGTGAACATGATCACACCACTGTACTTCAGTCCTGAGTGACAGGGTGAGACCCTTATCTCAAAAAAAAAAAAAAAAAAAAGCTGGCTATTCAACTTGTTCCATTCAGAAAGGAAAATGGCTTCTAAGCCTAACACTTCGACAGAGAAATGAGAGTTAAAAAGCAAGCTACACGGGTCTGACGAATGGGTCCGAAAGAGATTCAGAGGGCAAGAAAAGAAGAGGGGATGAAGGAGACAGGAAAAGGTGAAGGAGTGGGGCAAAGGTCATTTGGTGTGAACCTGGCTGCCCAGCTTTTTATGCACCCAGGGCAGCCTGGGAGCCCTGTCGCCCCTCGCGCATCTACCGGCCTGGCAGCCGGGGATGTGGAGCCGACGGGGAAAAGAGGGGTGCGCGGTCCCTAGGAAGGAGGCGCACTTTGCCCAGCTCTTGCCTCCGGGAGCAGGAAGGGGATGAGTGGAACGGAGCCCAGGGCCTCCCAGCAGCCCTGGCTGCCGCCCGGTTGTCAGCAGCGCCCTCCCGCTGTCACTTATCTCCAGTAGTAGGAAAAAACAGAGGTCTTGATATGAAACTGGGGGTGCAAGGAAGCGTTTATAAGTCGTGCAAATAGTCTTTTAGCACCATTGGAAAATCTCAACAATGTGGGTGAAAATCAGATTGACTCTGTCCACTTGAAAAAAATGAGCAGCCCTATAGACCAGTTTCACTTGGTCATTATATTTTACCACCACTATAGGCACTGTAAGCATTGCCAGCTAGCTTGAAAGTAGGACTGGTGTGATTATCTGAAACTGATGGTAAATGGGTAAAGCCAAGGAAAAGATCCCTGGGCTTCAGCCCAGGAGTTGAAAACCAACCTGGGCAACATAATGTGACCCCCATCTCTACCCAAAACAAAAAATAATTGCTGGGCATGTGGTCCCAGCTACTTGGGAGACTGATGTGGGAGGATTGTTTGAGTTTGGGAGGTGGAGGCTGCAGTGAGCTCTTATAGCACCACTGACCATTCAGCCTTGGTGACAGAGGGAGACCCTGTTGCAGGAAAAAAGAAAAGAAAGAAAAAGGAAAGGAAAGGAAATAAAGAAAATAAAATAAAAAACAAGTGAAAAGAGAAAACAAAAAAGAAAAATCCCTGTTTGGGATTTAGGCTACATTTAGGAAATGAGGATTAATTGAAAAAGCTAATATTCTGATCATTATCAAACAGAAATTGCTTTTCTAAGTCTATATCATGCCAGAAAGGCATTAATGTGTATTTTTAAAAGTGATCTAAATAAACTGTTAAATTCTGTTTGATGAAACATCAAAACTATTTGTGTGGCTTTACTTTAGAATTGATGCATTCCAGTTGTTTAGGAAATCATGCATACCCTAGATATGATTTGTTAACCAGAAATATCTAATATTCTGAACACATTGGAAATTGTTTCCTATGGCTGAGCATACAATTTTATGGTGATGTTATTAGCATTGCTGTCGTGGCTCTGCCTCGTAGAATCTTTCTTATCTGCAGCTTTGATTTGGTTGTGCCAAGTCTGTTCAAAGGCTAAGTAGAACTTCATTGTGTCTAGACGGATGAGTCAAAGAAAATTTCTAGCCTGTTTAATTAGTGCCACGGGTTTATAAGCAACATTACAGGCATTCTGTTTCATCACAGCTTTTCAATCTGCTATACAAACATAAGACTCAGCTACTGTTTACCTTTACCCTTTTTGTCAATGCGAGGGCTGCTGCTTCTGTATACAGGCTCAAGTAATTCCCATTATGCCATGCCCTGTGTGCACCTTCTGGAAGTTACCTGATCTGGAAGTTAGCCCATGGACATCTAAGATCTGGGATATTTCCAAATCTGGTTGTGGAAAGGCCTGGAAATCTACAACCACAACTAGGTAGAGGACACCTGTTTCGGGAGGGGTTATAAAATATGAAGCGAAACGTGGAAAAGGGAGTTGTGATTACGGTTCCAAAGGCTCCACACCGATATTGGAGTTAGGGGGCACTCAGGTCTCTGTTTCGTGACCCGTGGCCCTACCCCTCCAAGACCCAGGTCTTTAGTAATCCAGGCTTGAGATTTCAAACCCCATCTCCCAATGCCAAACTCCCTTGTCCCAGCTGGGAGGCCCCCAGGGCATTTCTGAACATGACCATCTCCAGTTCGCAGAAATCTGTGTGTTGCTGCAAACAGAGGATGACAAGAGATCACAGCCTACGAATGCGAGCAGCGTCAAGTCAGCAACAATCTTCTAGTTATAGAGAAGTCGGAGACGTCTGATTATCTCCTTTCTTCTCCACCTTTACTAAGAAGCATCTTCTCACCTCCACGCTAAGAGGGGCTAACTATTCCGAAAGCCTTCGTGCCCTCTTCCTTTTCCATTTTTCGACTTCCGAACTCCTACTGAAAGATAAGGAAGGAGTCCACAGAGCAAGATACAAAGAAGTTTCTTAAAACACCTTCTTTTCTAGGTTCTCAAGGCGTCCCCTTTAAGGAACCAGGACCACCTCTTTCCCATTCACCTACTGGCTTTCCTTCCTGTCCGTCATTCTACCTTTAAGAATATTTCCTGTTCCTTCAACCCAACTTGCACACCTCCGCCCCCCGGCCCTCCTCATTGGGCCGCCAGAATCTCGTTCACTCCTTGGTTTTCTCTCCGCCTTCTCCCGCCCTCTAGCGTAGCGCAACGGCATTCTGTCTTCTTATTGGCTACTATGGCAGCGTTCAGCAGCCTGATTGGTGGGTTGAGTGACAGAGGCGGGAGCGCGGAGGGCCCAGGGTAGGCTGTTCGCTTGCTGAGCGGCGGCCGCGGGAGGGGCGGGGAGGGGCGGGGGGGAGGGGGGCTGGGAAAGTTGAGGCCGCGCTGCCGCCGGGGCTCCGGCCTTGAGGGCTCGGGCTCGCAGCGGCTGCGGTGGCCGAAAAAAGAGGCGGCGGGGGGGGGGGGAGAGGAGGGCCTGGGCCCGCGCTCCCCCAGCCCCGGAGGAGCAGGCGGCGGCTGCGGACTGAGAGATTCCCCCAGACGGTCGGACACTCCTGCCTTCCCCTCCTGGGATCATGACCCAGGCGGGGGTCGCCGCCGTCGCCCGCGGCCGAGACCGCGCAGCCGGCGGGTAAGTGACTGCGGGAGGGGGCCGCTGACAGCCGGGGCGGGGGGCGGGGGCCGGGGCTGCGGGGGCGGCTCCGGGGGGCGGCCCCGGGCTCAGCTCCACCCACCCCCTTCCTGCTCCCGGAGGCCAGGGCTGCGCTAACTGCGCTTGCTTCCTGGGGACCCCCGCGTGCGGTACCTGGTGGGGTGCCAGCACCCGCGGTGTGCGCACCCCTCTTCTCCCCGGCCGCCCCGCGTCCCCGGGCTGCCAGGCCCGTGGGGAGCTCGCCCTGCGTCCCAGCTCCTAGATGCCCGGGGGGCGAGAGGGGCCCCACGCTGCCCTACGTGCATAAAGAGCTGGGCAGCCAGGTTCACACCAGATGGCCTTTGCCCGCCTCCTTCACCTTCTCCGGTCTCCTTCATCGCCTTCTTTCCTTGCCCTCTGAATTTCTTTCGGACCCATTCGTCAGACTCACTCATGTGGCTTTTTTTTTTCACTCTCACTCCTCTATCGAAGTGTTAGGCTTATGTTTTCGTTTTAGAAGCCATTCTTTTGCTTTCTGAATAGAAGCAGTGCAAGTGAATGACCAACTCTTGAAATCTACTTTCATATATCCGGATGAAATATAAAATTCCTGGCTCTTGTTCATGTTTACAATTTTGACATTTGAATTCACCCCACTCACTCTTGAAGCCTCTCCTCCCAGCCTTCCCCATTACATTGGGATATGGTCCTTTGCGTTTATTAACTTTATCTGAAAATAAGAGATTGCATAAACCAAAATGCAGAATTTCAACTTCTGTTCTCATAACATTTTTACTATCAAATAGATATAGTAACCTAACACCACACAAAACAAGGCAGTCGTGGCCAACTTTGTAGGTAAAGAAATTTCCTTACCTATAAACACGTACAGATTTCTTGAATAAATCTTACGGTGAGTAACATGGATCCTAAAGCATATTCCCACGTTTGCTCTTTTGTAAAGAAAACCAAACAGACAAACCTACTTTTCGAAGGATCAACAGGCTCTCCTACTCTCCATTCACCTTGATGACTTTTTTCTCCCAGAGGGGACTCTTGTTTAACATAGTACAGAGTTACTGGTTGGGATACATATATTGTTTCTCTTTAAGTACTCAGAAAGTGTTTGTTGCAAAATAAGTGAAATACATTGTAATTGCACTTCTGAAAGCAGAAGTAGTATAATGTATCCATGCAAGAATGAATACTTAAATGTTAACGTTTTGCTTTAGTCTAATTCAAGCTTGTCCAACCACCGTCCCAGGACGGCTTTTAATGCGGCCCAAGACAACAAGACAAATTCATAAACTTTTTTATTTTATTTTATTTTATTTTATTTTTTTGAGACGGAGTTTCGCTCTCGTTACCCAGGCTGGAGTGCAATGGCACAATCTCGGCTCACCGCAACCTCCGCCTCCTGGGTTCAGGCAATTCTGCTGCCTCAGCCTCCTGAGTAGCTGGGATTACAGGCACGTGCCACCATGCCCAGCTGATGTTTTGTATTTTTAGTAGAGCCGGGGTTTCACTATGTTGACCAGGATGGTCTCGATCTCTTGACCTTGTGATCCACCCGCCTCGGCCTCCCAAAGTGCTGGGATTACAGGCGTGAGCCACCGCGCCAGGCCCAAACTTTTTATTTTTTGAGACAGCGTCCCACTGTCGCCCAGGCTGGAGTGCAGTGGTGTAATCTCAGCTCACTGCAACCTCTGCCTCCCGGATTCAAGAGATTTTCCTGCATCAGCCTCCTGATTAGCTGAGATTACAGGTGTATGCCACTAGCCCAGCTAATTTTTGTGTTTTTCAGTAGAGACAGGGTTTCTCCATGTTGACCAGGCTGGTCTCACACTCCTGACTTCAGGTGATCCGCTTGCCTCGGCCTCCCAAAGTGCTGGGATTACAGGCATGAACCACCGTCCCCAGCCTCAAATTTGTAAACTTTCTTAAAACGTGACTTTTTTTCCCTCTCATCAGCTATCGTCAGTGTTAGTGTATTTTATGTGTGGCCCAAGACAATTCTTCTCCAAATGTGGCCCGGGAAAGCCAAAAGATTGGACTCCCCTGGTCTAAGCTAAAATACTTAGATGTACATAGGTAATGGGTTCTCTCTGTATTTAGGATTTTGTAAAATTCACATGCAGCCTAGAACATTCCCTAATGTAAAAGCAGTGCATTGTAGGGATGTAAGTGCAGCTTAGAATTGAAGTACTTATTTTTTAGGTTAGTCGTCTATGGAACATCATGGAAGTACAATTCTGAAGTTGTAGACTCTACACTCAGTGAACCAGTCATGTATGAGAAATTGATGGGTACTTTTCCTATTTTCAGAGCTTAGCCTTGTCAAGAAGGGAAAAGAAACACTAAGAAAACAGAATTTTTAAACTCAGGTTAGAAGATAAGCTTCAACAGGTAATCAGCTCAAATTTGTTGCTTATAAACAGAGTCTTAAATCAAACTTGAGACTTAATCATATCTCTCATGCTTTACCTCTCTATTCTCTAGCCCAGTGGTTCTCAATCTAGACTGCACATGAGCATCACCTTGTGTGTCTTTAATGCCCAGGCCACTTCCCCCAGAAATTCTCTTACTTTTGATCTGGAGTAAAGCTCTACCATGGGCATACTTTTTCAAGCTCTCCAGATGATTCTGTTCAGTAGCCCTGGCTGAGAACTCCCATGAGAGTAGGACAACGTCCAAAAGCTAATCTTGTGTTCTGGGCCTTTCCAAATCAGGCTTCACTCATGTGTCTAACTTTCCCCTCAGTGCTTTTGTTAAAAACATTGGCCTTTCTCAGGATATGGACACCTTTTCCCTGTTCTTCTGTCCTGCCAACAATAGTTCTAATTACACTTTTATGAAGGTTTTCTGGAGAGCTTACTCTAGTTCTTATTGATCAATTCCCTTTGAACTTTTATGCTACATGTTGTTTAAAAGACTCCCTTTATGCTTGCAGTTTAAATTCTATGTGTATGTGTTTCATTGTTCTCAAATATTATGATAAGGAATATTTTATTTTTCATCTCTTCTACAGAAATTTTCTTTAAGTTGGATTGGTTTGATTTGGAACCCTTCTGACTCTTCCTGCAACCATAGTTTTAGGTTTGATTTCATCTTAGATATGTTAGCAGCTTCCTCATACCTTAACTGGCTTTGAATTCATGTATAGACATCAGGATTTTTTTCGTATCTTGTCTTTGTTTTGTTAGTAGGTTATTTATCTTCCGTGGCCTCATAACAGTTTGTACTTATTTCTGTGTTAGCACTTAGCACATTGCCATAAGTGTGTGTTTATATGCCTTCCTCCTCTTACTGCTAATCAGAGCCTCCGTGTTGAGCAACCCCGGGAGGTACCATTCACATATTCTTGAATACCATTGCAGCATGGCAGAAGTAGAACTCCACCAACATAGGAACTGTGTTCCTTTTATCTTTGTATTCTTAGGACCTAACATTGCATTTGTGATTACTAGGCAGTTAATTAATGTTCTTGAACAAGTAAATGACTGCCATGTTATATATTATAAAAAGATAGCCATATACATCTTGAACATAAGTTGATTTGGCATTAATTGATTTTGCTATTAAATATTTTTATGTCCTATACTCCTATTATGGATTTGTTAAAGGTTAGTAGAATCTAAGAATCTAAGTGATTGTAGTTGTGACAGACCCTTTAAATATGTAATCTTCCTTCTTTTTTTTTTTTTTTTTTGAGACGGAGTTTCACTCTTGTTACCCAGGCTGGAGTGCAATGGCGCGATCTCGGCTCACCGCAACCTCCGCCTCCTGGGTTCAGGCAATTCTCCTGCCGCAGCCTCCTGAGTAGCTGGGATTACAGGCACGCGCCACCATGCCCAGCTAATTTTTTGTAGTTTTAGTAGAGACGGGGTTTCACCATGTTGACCAGGATGGTCTTGATCTCTTGACCTCGTGATCCACCCGCCTCGGCCTCCCAAAGTGCTGGGATTACAGGCGTGAGCCACCACGCCCGGCCCTGTAATCTTCCTTCTAATATGCACAGACATATGTATGTCTTGAGTTTTTTACTCTGTGCTGTAAAGGTGTACACTTATTCATAAAATATTTGTGGAACTCTTGCTAAGAGAAAATGGTTAACTGTCCAATTGGATAATTTTTCTTTTTCTCATTAAAATTTCCATATGGGTACAATTGCACTGCTTCAGAAGGCCAGATCTTTTAATTAGATCAGTAGGGCATGATAAGTTGTTTCTATTAGTGTGCTAATACTGTGTTTTTAATTCAGTTCACCAAGTATCTATTATTCACCATGTGCCCAACACTGTTAGGTGCTAAAGAGAAAACAGAAATAGTAAATGGTGGACTCAGCTTATAAGAACTTTTTAGACTTATTGGGAAGATTGTTTAAGGAACTCAATGGAGTATTCATTAGATGCTAAATTAAACATAAGTACGTAAAATCTATGATGTAATGATTAATACAAAAAAAAGGAAAGACTAGATACTCTTTCAGCAGACATTTATTACCCAATTACTGAGGGCTAATTGTTGAGGATACAAACATGAAATTTTTTTTTCATGTTTGTATTCTCAGTAATATGAATAATATGATTTTTTTCATATTTGTATTCTCAATAATTAGCACTCAGTAGTGGAGTAATAAGTTTCTACCATTTAGAAGCTTATAACTTAGTGGGGAAAACTATTAAGTATATAGATTGTATTTCATGTTAAGACATTGTGGAGTATCAGGATGTTTGGGAGTATGAAGAAGGGTATTTAGTCTAACCTCTAAGGCATGGGTCCCCAAGTGGCCTGTTAGGAACCAGGCCACACAGCAGGAGGTGAGCTACCCTCCTGTCAGATCAGCAGCAGCATTAGATTTTCATAGGAGTGGGCGCCCTGTTGTGAACCACACATGCGAGGGATCCAGCTTGCGTGCTCCTTATGAGAATCTAATGCCTAAGCTAGATGGAACAGTTTCATCCCCAAACCATCCGCTCCACTTGCTGTCCATGGAAAATTGTCTTCCATGAAACCAGTCCCTGGTGCCAAAAAGACTGGGGACCGCTGCTCTAGGGATCAGAGGAAGCTTAAAGAGGATAATGAAGATTCTCAGGAATTCCTGAAACAGCAGAAACCAAAGTGAAGGGAATAGAGAGAAGAAATTTGTGGTGTCACCACTATCTACCTCTGTGTCATTTGAAGGACCAACTTCTCTTTGGTTATAAACAATAGAAATTGAATTTGGCTAACTTAAGCAGGCAGTGGATACTGGATAAACTCACAGAAAGAAAGGAAGATAGAATAATGAAGCCTTGGGAAGGCCAGGAGAACAAGAGCACACAGGATCACAAGGATCCATGGGGCTGACTCAGCCTCAGCCAGCTTTCCTCCTTGTGCAGGGGGTCTTATTAGTTAGGCCCATGCCTGTCCCAGAGGTGAGCCCATGTTTGATGGTCCCATCTGATTTCAGGAATGAGACAGAGAAGATCTCCAAAGGAAAGGCAGGATATTATTATCAGAAGGCCAAAACAGCAGAGATTTCTTGCAGCGTTCATTGGATTTGGCAGTGTGGAAGTCTTTTGGTGAGCTTCGTGTAAGCAGTTTTAGGAATAAAAGTCAGGTAACAGCTGAGTGAAGAGTGAATGGGAAGTGAGGAAGAGAGGGCAGGAAGTGTAAACGACTTGTTCAAGAACGCTGATGGTTATGAGGAAGAATGGGGACACCTGTAGGGAGTTGCAAGATCAGGAGAAAAATCATTTTAGGTGTTTACATAGAAAAAATTGAATAAGGATTTATTTTTATTGAGATGGGATCTCTCTCTGTCACCCAGGCTGGAGTACAGTGGTGCAATTTGAGCTCACTGCAACCTCTGCCTCCTGGGCTCAAGCCATCCTCCTACCTCAGCCTCCTGAGTAGCTAGGATTACAGGTTTGCAGCACCATACCTGGCTAATTTTTTGTATTTCTGGTAGATATGGGGTTTTGCCTTGTTTCTTTCCCAGACTGGTCTCAAACTCCTGAGCTCAAGTTATCCACCTGCCTTGGCCTCCTAAGTGCTGGGATTACAGGTGTGAGCCACTGCGCCCAGCTCTGAATAAGGATATTTTTAATGGACAAGCACTAAGAGGGAAGGAGGGATTATAATATATGAGAGAAAAGGGATGTTATGTAGGAAGTTTACTACGTATTGAGAGTGATAGAGTCCATTGTGTAGGTAGAGGGTTTAGTTTGCTAGAAATATTAGGGAAAATTTTATAGAGGAGGACAGACTTGTGTTGGACTTTAAAGGGTTGGTAGGATTTGGATAAACAGAGCAAAGTGGAAAGGTCATTTCAGTGGGAAAAACACATGGATTTAGCACAAAGTGAACTAGCTGATAAAGAGCACAGGGATAAACCTAATGAATTGAAGAAGAAGGAGGGGTAGACGGCATGATAAGCTAGAAAACCCTACTTTTATGTGTGTTACACTAGGTGGAATTGAGTAGGTGAGACTGGCCAGTGAAGAAGGTACAGTCATGAATGCCAAAACCTGGAGTTTGGATGTAATGCAGTAGATGGTGGGAGATAGTACTGTAGATTCTGAAGCAGGAAAGGACCCAGTAAATATGATGAATTGAAAAGACTGTTGAGATGTTGTGGTATAAAATCCATCAAATGGGAGAAAGGCTGAGGGCAGAAAGACTCCTTAAGGCCAGATGTGTGTAAAATGGGGCCTAGTCTAAGGTGGTCATAACAAAGGGGAAGAGATGAGCATTATGAAAGAGTTGATAGGATTTGGTGAGAAGATATGAAGATTATTTTTGGGTCTAGAGCCGGGTTAAACTTTTGATGTCATTGATAAGATGGAGAACTTGGAAATAAATCTCTTAAGAGAGAAGGGAATTTAACACTTTCCAAACAGACTTGTTAGTTTGTTTGAAATATAATGTTCTGAAGAGAGCTGCCTATCCAAAGATTTGGGACAAAGTCAGAGTTGAAAGGTAGCTTTCTTACAAAAACATAAAGGCTTTTGCATAGAAACAATTTGAACCTTTGTAAGGAAAAAGCAAAACTGAAAAAGAGGAGCGTTGAGCTTTGGAACTCAAAGGAGAAAGATAAGCGTTCATGTTAGAGAAAGAGAATGCATAATTGGAGAGGAGAAAGACAACCTAGGAGAGAGAATTTCAACAAAGGGAGAGATCAGCAGCCTCAAATCCTGCCAAGAGGAAAATGTCACATGCAAAATGGCACCTGACTGCGGCTTTGGTTGGCTAGACCTGTCAGAAGGTCTAGGAGAGATTGACCAAGATGGAGAGGTGAGAAGTTTCACAGGAACATGGGGAGAGAAATGGAGTTGTAGGCAGGAAAGGCAGTAAATTCTTGTTTAATGTGAGGAAAATCCTTGCATTTTGGAAAGAGAGATGGAAGAGAGAAAATAAAGTGTTAAAAAGGAAAGAATCAAATATAGGATCCTTTTTCTCAGATTAAAGAATTAACTTTAGGAAGTCCTGGAGGCCTGAAAGGATAGATTTATAGATTTACAAGATTCTGTTACGGTAAATGTAGAATCCAGTTAAGGAACTTGGACCAGATGACTTCTATCTTTTTAGTCAATTAACGGGGAAATGGAAGAAAGGCAACTAACATGTATTGAGCACCTGCTATATACCAGGCACTTTGCCAGATCCATAAAATGTGTCATCATGTAAACTCGTTAACAGTCCTCTGAGGAGTTGGTGGGACTCTCCCAATTTTAAATGTGAGGATGCTGAGACTCTGAAGGGTACTTGTTTCAAAACGAAATAGCCAGTACCTGCCAGCTTTGAGATATGGTCCTTAGTCTGACCTCAAAGACTATTCCTATTCACTATACCATCTCATTCATTGATATAAGGTGAAGGGTACATGGGGACTTGAGAGCATCTGTGTTAATGACCACAGTGGCTGTGCTTTAGAATCATTTCAGGAGCTTTGAAAAATTCTTGCATCTCACCTCGGTCACCCATTCCTTCATTTAACAAATACTTGCTGATTACTCACTATGTGCCTAGCATGATTCTAGGCACTTAAGAGTTTATCAGTGAATGAAACACACTCAAATACTTGCCCTCAAGAACACTACATCCTGTATACTGAACCAGTCTCTGGAAATGAATTCTGATAATTCTGATGAGCAATCAGTTTTCAGAACCTCTGCTCTAGGAGTAATTGATGGGAGACAGGCTAGGATTGCTGAGAGTGAATTCAAAATGGGCCTTCTCTGCACAGATGGCATTCAGGACCACTCAGTAACAGAAGAGAAAACATTACTGGTAGGTGATCGTATATCAAGGGACTAGCATAAGACCAAGGAATTAAACTTTGAATTAGCTGACCCTGGAGTCAGTTTTACAGTTATACTACAAAGGAATCTTATTCATGACTATAATAATATTTTACATTTGTGTAGATTTAGCTATACTAGTTTCAGAAGACCATTGTTCATTCAATAAGCATTTGAGTAACACATTGTGCATATATTGTGCTAAGCCCTTGGGATAAAAGGACAAAGTTGTTTCTGCCTTAAAGGACCTTGGATGTGTATGATGTCAATTGATCTTAAAAGAACCATGAGAAGTAGAGTTAGCATTCTGGAACCATTTTATATGGATATTAAGATTGAGCAAATTAGTAAAAGTAATTGTAGACATTGAGAACCAGACTTCTTACTGTCAGAAAGATATTACAAATAAGCAGGGAGGTAGACTATACTGAGCCCTGTGGTGCTAGATTAGAACCAGAGATATAGGCATCAACTCATGCTCATTTTAATATAAATAGAGATAGATACAGAAGCCAATGTAGATCTATGTCTATACCTGGGTTAATAGACATAAATTTATTTAATAGTTCTGTCTGCTGAGAAGGCCCAGAAGCAGTGACACCCCAGTAGCAATGAGAACAGGCAGCATCTAGATCTTGGTTTCTAAATTCCATTCTCTAATGAAAAGAACAAAAATTTCTTAGAGGGAAAGCTGATTCTAAGATTGGGGCAGGGAAAACACAAGATGAGTCTGGAGTGTCTTGTAGTACCAAAAAGTAAGGAAGTACTAGAAACAGTGTGTGTGTGTGTGTGTGTGTGTGTGTGTGTGTGTGTGTGTGTGTG